>NC_089280.1:35043007-35418007 GCF_963678975.1 Dysidea avara
AAATGTATGTATTATATATATAATTTGTACATTTACTGATAAAATATTTAAAGTACATCTACTTCATCTTTTCTTCTTCCTGTGGTAAAGAAAAAAAGATAGGTTAAAAAAGTCCCAAAGCCGGCTATAGGCCAGCTTTGGGGTATACAAATACAAAAAGAAATGAAATCTAATTAATCCAAAACAACCAAGCGGCACAAAAATTCACCTGAATTGTCGTTATTAAAATTTTTACCATTAACCTACCATCACAGTCATTTCTTGGCTGCCACCTTGGATTTCACATCTTTTTCCACCATAGCCTTTTTGAGGGCCGCACACTTTTTTTACAGCTTGGCTGTTTTGGATTAGATAATAACTTACTATAGTGTTTCCCTGGTTTAATGGTAGGATAGGTGTCAATGTCTAGGAACCCTTTACAAACTTTCCATGCCTCAGCAACCTATCTACATTCTTATGCAATTAAATGTTTCATTCGGTTGCTAATGTAATTCTAATATCTCCAGTATACACCAACAGTTGCATACCTATATAGCTCAATGGCTATTTCTTCCACAGGCATGCTCCATACTCAGGCATATGCATGTTCATTGGTGGCTGCATGCAGGTAGGAGGCTGGGTGCATTTATCCATACCAAGGTTGCACATCCCCTCTCTATATACATATAATAATACCTTGCTATAGTGTTTCTCTGGTTTAACGGTAGGATAGGTGTCATTGTCTAGGGCTCTTTGCAAGCCTTCCATGCCCTCTTTAAATCTTGTTTTGGGGGTACATATCTCCAGTCCTCAGTCGCACTTGCCTTCATCAGTGCATAATGTTTGTGTGCACAAGAGTTCTATATAAACTGCTACATGCCAAAATCATTGCAGGCTTATATACTACATATGTAACCTTTAGCTCTGATTGCAAGTTTACTCATGCTTACCAATATCTGTATGCATACTACTTGGCCGTATCCAAACTTTGAATACAACTGTTGCTGCTGCTTATGGCTTTTACGTTTATGTTCTGCTTACATTCCTGCACAAAAAAAAATTGCTGCATACAATGCATATCAATATTTGCAGACTCACTTAATGCTCACTAATGCATGTGCACATTTGTTACTGCATACAGGTAACTGACGCTTGCATACAATCAATTAGCAGACCTACTATGTACATGCATTCATGCCATATTTACACACTCCTTTATACTTATGCTATATTTGCACACTCCTTGGTACTCATAGGTTCTCAGGCATTAGCCCCTGCTGGTCCTGCAACAACTCTGCTTAGTAAGATGCTTACCGCTATCAGTACACATACAGGCTCACTTAGTTGTATGCCCATTTGGTATTGTCGTAATTTTCTATATACCTTTGGGATGTGTCATATGCTTCATGCATACCTGTGCTATGCATGGTTATTATAACTAGCTACTATGACATTACTGTCTGTGTACTATCATAATTTTTTATATGTGGAGAACTGCAAGCTTGGGCAACTGTGGAAATTTGGAGGCATTTGGGTGAATTAGATGCTAGTTATGTAGCTGTAATGCTTTATCAATTGATGCCAATATTAATGCTCGTGACATAGCTTAGTCTGTCATTTTGGTTGCTAGTGATCAATTGCTGTGATTTGACGTATCTTAGCAGTTTGCTATCATCACTTGCAAATGCTATGTTCATTCATCTACCCTATTTATGGAAGAACTTACTGCCCGCCCTATGATTTCCTCAGTTTCCCGTTATTCATCCAAACTCATCCTCTCTATATCGTATGTTATATGATCTATATATTGTCATGTCATGCATGATCTCATGTATGTATAATCTCATTTGCTATTATGGTGCCATTGTGTTATTGTTGCATGATTGTTGAACTTGTGTATTGTAATGTACACTACTGTTTTTGTGGGAAAATGTTATGTGATTAGCATTAGAAAAGAGTAGGCAATGTAGAGCTTGGTGCAGTGGAAGGGTGGATAGCTAGGTATATACATATATGAGCACATGTGTGTAATTTAATTCTCAATAGATGGGGCTGTTGCCACTGTTACCAGGGGTGGGCCCCAGCAATCAACATGTTAATAAGTATTAGAGTCCCTATCCATTGATTCTAAGGCTTCTTCCTCTAGTCCAGAGATTTGACTTTGATCAGTGGACAGCTCACTGTGACTGAGCACTGAATCTACAAGGCAGACATTTTAGCACAAGAAACATTCAGGATACAAACTTCTGTCAGCCTACAACATGTGCAACAGTGTAGTGCCAATTTATCAGTAAATTTAATAACAATTAAATAGTGTGTATTTTGCCAAATTAACAACTGCAAATAGCCTAAATATTATTTTGTTGTTAAACAGCATTTACACATGCTTTGAGGTTATGTTATAACGTTATCACCTGTCAGCAGAAGTCTACCAAGTGAGTGGGAAAAAGACAATACCAGTTAATAATCACTATACAGATAACAAGCGTCAACTCTGTGCTCAATGTACATACATAACAATATTATATGGTCAACTTATATAAAGCTAATGTCCCCAATACCATGTATGACACTGAATAGGACCATTATCAACCCCATCTGCTTTATTCTCTAGTAACAATACTACAGTATGCTATAAAAATTATAGAATTACAGATGTATCAGCCAACACAACACAGAGCAACAATTTTAAAGAAAGATTGAGAGTTATCCATTACTTAATTTGACTGAATGTACATACAATAGTCACATATGTGACTATCTCAGCGAAAACCTGTCTAGTTCGCACAACCTCCGAATATATATATATATTTTTAATTTCTCAACATTATCTGCATAGTCCAAGGAATGGTTCACCAAAGTTTCAGACTTCTGTGGTGAGTAGGTTTGGAATTACAGCGCTAGAAAGTAGGGAGAACAAGGAAATCAATTTGTACAGTGACTATACTAAAAATAAACCACAAGTGCTTGCATTCGCAGCCATAACTTCCATTTGGATTAGTCTACAATGTTGGAATTTAGCTTACAATGTTCACCATGGATTGGCAGACCAACTAAGGTATAGTTTTAGCCTTACATTCAAACGTGCATAGGCGTAGGAAGGCGGTTTTGTTAAAAAAAAAACAGCAATAATTTTGTTTACTTTTACTGCTCCATAAACAAACTCATGTGACACGCAAACCATTGGGGCTCCAGAAATGAAACAAAGATTTTCGAACTCCCCATGAGTAAGATGGTATATAGTTTAATTGATTTGAATCTTCCTTCTTCGAGTACTGGCCTGATAAAGACTTGCATATTTTTTCTTGTAGCATGTATAATTTTACAAATTGTTTAAAATTTCGACTTTCTCAATACTCATGTTTGTGTAAACTAGACGGGTTTTCGCTGAGACAGTCACATATTGTAAGTTATCATACATACATACTGTACACAGTCATACATTACAAGCTATATGTAACAACAGACGTTTAACCAGAACATAACTATATTAGTATCCTATAGCATACTGTATGTATGCGATATATAGACTAGTGTTACGTGAGTAGTTAGCAACAAGTTTATAGTTGTTCGCGAGTGAATCTTCAGGCTTGTTTTAGTATGGAGTTTTAGTTTTAGTTATAGTTGTAGCTAGTTTCATCAATAATTTTAGTT
This sequence comes from Dysidea avara, assembly GCF_963678975.1. Lineage (NCBI taxonomy): Eukaryota > Metazoa > Porifera > Demospongiae > Dictyoceratida > Dysideidae > Dysidea > Dysidea avara. The sequence continues at coordinate 35,046,641 of NC_089280.1, forward strand.
TTAGTTTTAGTAATAGTGATCTTTCTTAATTCTTTTTAGTTATTGATTTAGTTATGGTTATTCACTCTTTGTTGTTTTAGTTTTAGTTATAGTTACAGTTAAAAACATGAAAATCTTTTAGTTTTAGTTACAGTTTTAGTTATGTACATCAAATCTTTTAGTTCTAGTTCTAGTTAGAAACATGAAAACCTTTTAGTTTTAGTTATAGTTAAAACATGAAAACCTTTTAGTTACAGTTTTAGTTATGTACATGAAAATGCTTTAGTTCTAGTTAAAAACTTGAAAACCTTTTAGTTTTAGACACAGTTTTAGCTATGTATCTGAAAACCTTTTAGTTATAGTTTTAGTTGTGCATAAGAAAACCTTGTTTAGTTTTAACAGTAAGCACCAAGTGACTATATTTTATGTGAATGAAACTCTTGTTATAATTTCAGTACCATTTTTCCAGCTTAGTAATACAAAATCTTTGTATTACAAGACCTGTCAATATTTTTATAATATAGATTAATACAACACTTAATACAGTGCATTTGATGCAATCTCTGTAACAAGTATTCCTTATTCTTTCTTAGTAGAACTTCCCTTTTCAAGTTACTATCAGTAAATCTGTTGCGTTTGCCAGATGTCAATTCCCCACTTGTAGAAAATACTCTTTCAATAGGGGCTGTTGAAGCAGGTATGCATAATACATCACAATTAATAGTGTTGCACCGATAATCGGATCGATATCAGAAAAGCCATGTATCGGCTGTTTTTTGTATATCGGTATCGGATCAGCGCCATGATGAAAAAAGCAGCAGATACAGATATCATGTATGTATTTAGAAATACATGCTCGTCATGTTTACAAATGCATTGAGTCATATTTTCCTGCATTAAAACGTTGTTATTACTGCTTTCATTGTACTGTCAGCTGCTGTTATAGCAATACTGCTGCTATAAACAAGCTAAATTGACCCTTCATAATCAAACTTCTAGTAAAAATTACTAAAAGACAGACATGCTGTGCTATATCGGATCGGTTACGTTTATCGGCTTGAAAATATTATCCAATATCGGTTATCGGAAAAATTCCATATCGGTGCAACACTAACAATTAAGCAACAGCTGCAATAAGAGGGAAATAAGTGGTACAATTCCAAAAGTAAAACAGATCATCTTCAAGTTCAACTGTAAAATTTTCTTGCTTGTAACGCCCAATTTCTTTCTCTTCTGGAGACAAACCAATAATATAGATTTGATTTTAGTTATAGTTTTAGTGATTATATACGTTTGTTTTAGTTATAGTTTTAGTAATAATATATGTTTGTTTTAGTTATAGTTTTAGTGATTATATACATTTGTTTTTAGTTATAGTTTTAGTTAACTTAAATATAGTCACCTTACTAAAAGTACTTTTATTTTTAGTTACAGTTAGCTGAAACAACACTAGTTCACTGTTACAATACAGAATCTTAGTACATACTCCACTGACACTGCTACCATCCACAAATTGAATAGCTCATTATGTCTACATTTGCACTGCTATTGTAGTCATTATTACTCAGTGTTAACAATATTACAGTGCAGCTAGTGCTTGGTTTTATTGCTATAGTAGCTATAAGCCATGTTATCTACAATAGATTTGTCTTGACCAGCAGTTGCACATCCAGTGCTGCAAAGATATGGTAAAAGCAAATGTTAAAAGCATATTATTTATCTTATGACACATGTAACTGCATCATTAGTGTACAACATACACAGTACTGATATGACTACAGAAGCTGCATACGCATGAAACACAAACAAGTCTTATAAGAACGACTGCTCTATGATAAACTATTTCTTGGTGCCCCTCAATTGATCCTGAGCACAGTAAACAGAGTCTTTTATCATAGAAATTTCGTTTTGCTACCTTTTAGCTAAACAATGTTTGTACAGTAGCTAAAAATAGTTAGTCGCCACTTATGGACTAGCCACTAAATAACAGACCACACAGTGTAGTATCAGTGATTTGAGAGTAGTACAAACTTGTAAATTTGGTCCAATAATAAGACTTTTGCCCTACTGACTATAGAGGACTTGCACTCGTGAAGCAACGGTTGCTAGGCGGACATGTTTCGGGACAACTTTCTATGGCGCATAGTGGGTCAGAACAAAGGTAACAAGATTTATTCACTAAGTGCTCGGTATAGTGACACTGGGAAGCAGGGCTGGTTTCGAACTAGAAGATTTTATCATTGGCTTTGTGAAATAGGTGGCTAATTAAATTTTGATACATTACTCACCAATTCTAACTTCTTTGCTGTTTTTAACGAGCTGGGTGGTATTTACAACACAACTCAACTCTGATTCGCTTCATTACAGCCTGTACCAAATCCCGAGAAAGCGTCTTTCAGTCAGGGGCGTAGCTAGCCAGAAGGTGATGGAGGGGCAGGCATGCCCCCCCCCCCCCCCCCCACCACGAAACACTCAAAATCATTCATGATTGCAAAAAAAGGCTAATGACCCAATGGTGGGCTAGCCAACATACGGTGTTGTATTATTACAGCTTAAATAACTAGCTACGTAACTATTTCAGTACTGACTGCTTCCAATCGAGGTAGCTATATTCGTCAAGCATCACCGCACGTGCCACAACTGTACTCCAACAAATTCACCCACAGTCCGGTAGAGTTAATACTTTAGTGCAAATACAAATTACTTTACGTTAGCCACAGCCTGTGCTGCAGTCCTAGCACACTGCTGACAAGATGACATATTCACTCACTTCACTCGGCAAAATTCAAATGCCATGTATTGCACGAAATCCTGCTAGCAGAACTTGTAAGCTTGACTGATCCATCTGACTGACTGACAAAGTAAAAAAGACTGCACTGCCGTACGTACAAAGGTCCAGTGTGATCGACTCGATAAAATAAACTTGGTACATTTATTTAGCTAACACTTTATCACCTCGTAGGCAGTACGTTCGTAGCGTCATCTGGCCTCCTTTGTCGCTTGTGAGTTGTGACTCCTGCCGCAGAGAAGGGGGTTACTCTTTTTAGATTCAAAAATGTTCTATCATGCGAGTAATCTAGGCTAAATATAGAAGTATGTCTCTAATATTTTCGTTCGATGGATTCACGAGCGAGTTGAATGTTGGTGTGTGCGCATTCACTAGCAACACCTGGTGATACCGCGTAGTAGTGTACATAATTTACAGTCATTTGCGTGTCAGTTCAATACTGGTAAACTTGTGACGAAGGTTTTAAAAAAATCATTTAGTGATGGGAGGGGGGGGAAATGCCCCCCCCCCCTTAGCTACGCCTCTGCTTTCAGTGTCCCGAAACATGGCCGACAGCTGCGGTTGCTTAACAATTACGATGATTTACGTCACGCTGCAAGTCCTCTATAGGCTAAAATCTCGTAAGTGCATTCTAATGCTTTTGCGCATTTTAATACTCAATGGAATACCCTAAAAACTACCTGCAGTAAAATAATAGTTGGAGTACATTGCATAGAACTAACCTCCAAGTAAAAAGACATCGTTGTTTCCACCAATAACAGTGCTTTCCTTCATAGGATTCAAGGAGTCAAGTGCCTTGTTTTGACGTGCAGGCGGCGCAGCGCATTTGAATTGGTTGCTATGAGCTACAAACCGGCCTTACTAGTTACTGGGCACGCAAACAGGTTTTATGAGTGGTAACTAATGAATTACTGGTTGTCAGGAACTGAAAAAGGGATGGCGTTATATGGAAAACTCTATTCAATAACGAAGGCACGGAAGAAAAATCCCTTTTTATTTTTCCTGTTTTAATATCATCTAACACAATCCCCGTGAGTATTTGTGTGTGTGCTAAGTAGTTTCGCTGTACATTAATTAATTAATTAAGTATTAATTAATTATTTATGACGTCACTTATTATTATTATTATTACTTGGTTATGTAATTATGTAATTATTACTAAGCCCGGGGCAAATAAAATCAAGTACAACCACCAATGGGACAACCTACTAATGGAGCATGTACAAACGGTGCATGGCCAACACAGTGTGTGCAGGTAGAAAAGATGTACAGTAGCGTAAGTGACCGAATATCGAACAAGGTTTATACTTTACTTCATAAATATCTTCAGGAAAGTAGTATCAACCTCGAATTTTCACCAGGAGGTAGCGCCTTTCTCGTAGAATACCTCATGTAAGTTTGAGCAAGTATCCGATTAGTGTCCGTGTTATGTGTGGATTTCTGCATTCCGTAAACTATGAATTATCGAACACCGATACCTATTATCGAACGCCTATTAATTTCTGTTAATCAATTATCGAACGTTTTGCACCTTTTCTACTCTGGTGACCTCGGTGCAACCTACACACTCTCCATTATTATATCAATGTGTTATCTGAAGTACCATGATACTGTAACTGAAGTATAGTTTTGATACAAGCATGTTTACAACGGTGAATCGTTTAGTGTTAAATGAGTACAGTAAAAAATCAGCACATTACGAACAATAACACAGTCTTATCATCCTTGTTTACAACAACCCCTTCTATACAGTCTTCGTGGATACATCTTTTACTCAGGAAAATGATAAACAGTCGGCCAATTCTGCCGCCAAAGTCATGCTTGAGTTGTAGTTCTTTCACGGCGATTCCCGTGTTCTTTTTCTTCATTTCTTCGTCAGTGGTGATGAGTATCAAGACTGCTGTGATGTCCACACATAAACTCTAAAGGATGGAAAGCTCATTACGAATAGGTTACATTATTGGAATTCTCCATATAAACACCTTACGTGTATGCGGAATAAAATTGTAAACTTCTGAATACGTTACGTGATTTTTATGTTCGATATTAGGTACCATTCGATAATAGGTCACTTACGCTAATACAATTCTAGAGAAATGACTGGCACATGAACATAAGGGATGCATTGGTATGCAATTACAATCAGTGATTATCCGACCATGGAGATGTGAGAATGTGAGATTGCACTTTAAATTGTGAGAATCATGGTATTGAATCTGACACGTACAAGCAGTAAAGCTTAAACATCCAACGAATACTTATTACATTAATTTATGCAGTTGTACACAATTAATTTTGTGTTGCATGATATGTTTAAATGAGGATGGATTAGAGCACTGGATTAAGACATGGCTGGAGTTACCAAGAGCAGACCATGGTAAGATTAGGACAAAAGCAGAGTATTTCAACTGTCTGTCACCTATATACAACTGATATCTGAGTTATGCATATATTTAAAATGAGCTGGGTCATTTGTACTAAAATGATCACATAATGTCATGGATATGCTACAAGACCAAAAAAAACTTTTTTGGAGAACAAATATGGCTGAAATGCAATACCAGAATTTCATGGATATGTCAGTGTGCACGAATATGTGGAGCATTGCAAATGGCGGCAGACTGTAGCTACATATAATAATAGCAGGCACAACCATGCACACAGCAATTATCAGCCTAAGGGCATATTAATTTTTGTGTATGTTGTGTTTGTTCTTTCCATCAGCGTTCAGTACATGGGATGCAATTTGGCAGTGAATATTTATGCAGTTTTCTCAGGGCCCAAATCAGTGATCAGTCTGGGCACTCCTGGCACTAGAAAGCTTCAGGTGGAGAGCTATGCATCATTACACAAACTTACCAGCTGGAAACTGCACCTTCTTCGCAGAATGGCTTGCCAGGTGAGGCTTTCTCCCATCCCAAACACGAGTGGAGTTAGTTAGCCTAGTTATGTGAGACTAAAGAAACAAGACTGTATATAAAAGTGTTTTAACCAACATAAACCAATTAGTAGCAACTTCCAATCATGTTGTTTATTAAGCAGGAGTAGCAACCACTAGGCTTGAGCCAATTATGCTTTGAAAATTGTCTATTATGCTTTTGAACAGTGCTCAAAAATCCAGCCCATTATGCTCAAAATTATGCTTTCAAAATCAAGATTATGCCCCAGAGCTGACTGTTTTATTAGAGTATATATCTGCATTTTCTGACTGCTGTATTGGAGTAAGTGACTGCTCTATTAGAGCATCTTGATCTTATTTCCATAAAGTGTGAATAACCAGTCAAGAAATAGTAAAAATAATCCCATCTAAAAACAGCTTATAGCTGTAAAAAAAGTGCGCGTCCAAGTAAAGCAGAGTTAACTGCGACAAAAAGTAATGATATCATAATGCGGCCATGTGCGAGGTGTGCAAGTTGTAAAATTAATATTAGCTAATCAGATAATACAATGGTATTGTTAAAGTGTTAATGAGAACTATGTGATGCTGCTATTTTTAAGTGTGTGAGCATCTTCATAAATGCCACACAAATTTAATTCTCAATAAAGCAATGTGTATAGATTCTCTGATAGCAATAAATAGTTTGAGTTTAGCCGTCTTTCCTGTATACGGCAATGCTACGAACAAAGGAAAGGTGGCCAAACTCAAACTATTTATTGCTATCAGAGAATCTATACACATTGTTTTATTGAGAATTAAACTTGTGTGGCATTTATGAAGATGCTCACATACTTAAAAATAGCAGCATCACATAGTTCTCATTAACACTTTAACAATAACATTGTATTATCTGATTAGCTAATATTAATTTTACAACTTGCACACCTCGCACATGGCCGCATTATGATATCACTACTTTTTGTCGCAGTTAACTCTGCTTTACTTGGACGTGCACTTTTTTTACAGCTATAAGCTGTTTTTGGATGGGATTTCAATCCTTTTTGTTAGAATAAGCAATGCACTGTTGATTAAATGTAGGTGAGTTTCCATGGTTTTGACAGAAACCCCAGATTACAGTGACAGAATATTAAAATATAACTGTAATTTTAGTGGCCAGGGCCGCCCACATGGGGGGAGGGGGGTAACTGGGGTATTTTTCCCCTGCCCCAGCCCGAAAGGGGCCCCTTGAATACCTGTTTAAAGAAAGTACTCTAATAGAGCAGTCAGGATCTAGACCCTTCCTTGCCCCTGGGCCCCTCTTTAACTCTTTTCCCTGGGCCCTCTAATTTCTCTGGACGGCCCTGTTAGTGGCATGCAATTGCAGTCAACTACCACCCATTTTAACTAGTAAACCCTTAATAACACTTTGCCTTTCATCTTGTACTGCATTAAAACGATCAAGATACTCTATTAGAGCAGTCACAAAACAGCTGTAACACAGCAATCAATATTTAGCATAGTTACAACTTCTCCTTAGCATCGGATTGTATAGTTTAAATTACTAGCTACTTACAGACTTTACAATATTAAAATATGGCACTTGTAGAAATGTGACTGTTCTATTAGAGTATCTCGATCTACTTCAAGCATTGACTAATTCAAGCAAAGAAGCTATGCCTCTGCCAAGAGATCTTGTGAAATGAAATGAGAATAGTAAAGAAAAGGCAAGTATGAGATCTTGTGAAATGAAATGAGAATAGTAAAGAAAAGGCAAGTATGTACAAGAGACAATAAAAGGGTGCGTAATTATGTCCTGTTGTAAATAAATGCCTTTAAAATTTATATTACTACTAAATAAGCGCACCAGAATAGGCTTGTGAGGCTGTTGTCTCCAAGGTTGTCTCATTACTTGTCTTTTCATGTTGAAGGGATTTAGTCACAATTGGTGAGTTTAACTATACACGTATTTGTGTTGTAAAACTTAATTGTAAAAAGGCGATTAGCACATATCATGATAAACATACCGGTATTTGTCACAGTAGAGTCTCTCACAATTATTACCAGACATTGGACCAGGGTAAAAAATTTACTGCTATATTTAGAGGTTGTAACATTTGTATATCTTAGTATCTTAATAAATAATCCTCCATGATCACTAATCACTAATAGTACAGTGAAAACTGGTCATTATTCAGGCCGTAGGGACAAAAATTTTCTGACCTAGCTTTTTAAAGAGGTGGCTGCATTTTGCGGCCTTAAAAAAGGTAAGAAGCATGCTGTTCTAACAGGCTACAGAGATGGATTTAGTGTGTGACAGCGTATGAGACAGTGAGTGCTGGCAGCAAGGGGGCAGCCAATCTGTTAGAGCACCAAAGGCACTACTTCAGACTTAGGCAGTTGGCTGTCAGCCCAAAGTGTAAAAGTTTCACTATTGGTCCTTATAAGCTCCTGATGAAGAAAGTGATGAAGTCATTATCCATAGGATATATTTTTCAGAGTATCCATTTCAGTTCTACAATATAGTAGCCAAGCATAAGACGAACATAACACAGCATTCCGGTGGTTTAGTGGTGACCACAACACTGCCTGAGGTAAACTGGTGAGATTTGAGACTACCGGAAGCCCTGGAATGTCTTCAACACATGAAATACCAATTATCTAATGCCTGGCTTTCATCCACAGTGGACCTGTCTTGGTGGCCACTTGTACAGAAGGAAAACAGCTGCTACACAGTCTTTCGAGCGAACAGCTAGTTTCCACACCTCTTAATTATCAATTTGTAAAATCTTGCGCAAAATTGTGTGCACGAGCAAGTGTGATGTTGTGCGTTGGCAGTGCTGTGTATATGGTTGCTGCCTAGCATTGACACATCACGAGTATTGAAGTCACAATGTGTTACTGTATCATCCATCTAAATACAATCTCTGAATGTGTCATTTAGTATAGAGAGCAATCTTCCACAAGAAGTGACTTGCAGGTTTCAGTGTATATTGTTAACCATTAATATTGTTCACCATTGTGATTGTGAACTGTATGTAGAGTGAAACCTCACTTAGTGGCCACCTCTTTAATAAGACCACCTCATTATATTGGCCACCTCTAGTAGACCCCAAATATAGCTAAGCAGTACTTTATGACCTCATTAATAAGGCCACTTTGTTATTCAGGGCTGGCCACATTAATGAGGTTTCATTGTACTTATGTGAATTTTTATTTTTCGTAACTTTTCTTCAGGTTTACTGATGGGCACTATGAAGCATTGTTGACTGGTCCGTACATAATGTGGTGACTTGAAATGCTAAAACAGTACGTAGCATGTCTTGTATGTACATGTAATGTGTTGTAATGTGTCCACACATCCACACATCTTAGAAATAAATATAATTGTATTCTCTATACTCAGTTCCAACGTGCCACTGGGTCATAAGTGGGTTGCGTAGGACATTTGAGTCACATTTTGTCCGGGCCAAGTGGATCTCATCCACTGACAGGATATACAGGATCAGATCACGTGTATAAATTACGGTGGAACTTGTTTATTGCCACCTTCACTCAATAAGCAGGTAACAGTGTATAAATTCTCAATTGGAATTGGCTATTCAAGAGAGGTTGTCTTTCTATACTGGTGGCCATTAAGACAGGTTGTACTGATAGAGTGTACATACTAGAGATGCAACAATATCCTCCACTTAGTGTCGTTTGATAGTGATGCAATGGAGACTATGTATTGTTGCATTTAAATACTATACTATTATATTGCAACTCTAGCACGTATTTATAACAGGAATGTTTGTTAACTGTTTAGACATACTGGAGCCACACCCACTCATCTGGATTCTATAAATGGAGTCGTATCAACTTGTCATCGTACTTACTTGTTACTCCCATTGTGCTTGGATGAATATACATGCCGTCATGTGAGACTTGCTACCATGGCGGGCCACTGGAAAACATTTTCATAGCAGTTATATTACAGTCATTAATGTACCATGAAACCACCTAACTTCAAAGCCAAATTCCAGGGTACATATCTTATAAACCCTGGCTGGCCATGGTACATTTAAGTTAAACCATAGCTGGCTATGGTACATTTAAAATAAACCATGGCTGGCCATGATACATTTAAATGTACCATGGCCTTAATATATCTGATGAGGTAACATTGTTTGTTTTTATAAGAATCCTAGCAGTATTCGATTGTGGGAGTTTATTATTACTCACGTGATGAAAACCATGAACCCGATTTTGCATTCTACAGCAATCATACGAAGGCAATTCGAGACCCTTACCATCCTATGAGTTGACAAACGGAAGTTTAAGGTGAGAACTAGTGTCATGGTTAATTTACAATCGCGTGTCTGCGTGTTTGATTACGTACCACGCCCACTTTTCGTATATCACGAGGTAACCACTCTACAGCGAAGCTTACCGCTCTGGATGTTTAGAAAACATTGTAAACAGTGGTTAAACGATGTAGCAACTTTGAAACACCTGTTAAATCGCAAAATTGAGTGTTTCCGTGATATTCATAGGATTTTCCCGTTTATGTTAACAAACGTAACTGCAACGTTACTTGCTGCTGACCCATAATCGAATTTTACAAGAGTCTCTATATAATAAATCCAGCGGGTTGCCTCGTATTGGCTTGGGTGATTAGTCGCCCACCACAGTAGGCTATTAGCCTACATGGTACATATCAGTTGTATCACGTGCCCTTGTGATTTGCCTGATATGTACACCCACGTTCTCGGGCCTAACGGCCCTCGCGCTTGGGTGTACATATCAGGCAAATCACTCGGGTACATGATACAACTATTACATGTACAGTTCTTACATTATTGTTGTGAAAAGTGTTTGGTATTCATGTGTCCTCTGTATGTTGTAATTACATGTGTAATTTTTGTGTGGGGGTGCTATAAAATGCAATAATGCATGGTGACAATTGGCTAGCTACATGTGCTAATTACTCGCAGCTTGTGTCAACAACTGGTAACTGCAGTTGTATTCTGTGTCATTCTTTAAGCTGTGCCCTTAGAGGCCAAATTACGTCACGATGGGGGCAACTAAATTCAAATTTAAAAACAAACGATGGTATGCAGCACCATAGATTATATCTGGACTATAATCTATGGTAACACACTTCTTTGTGGCTATATGCACTGATTAACTACATAGAGCGCCAGTTCATCAATACCCAGTGACTGCAGTTGTGCTCTGCATCATTCTTTAAATTCCGAGTAAAATTCTTAGAGAGCAAATTACGTGGGGGAGAGTAAATTAAAATTTCAAACTAGCCATTCTCGAAAACATATGTTTCAATCTGAACGAAACTTTTAGAACAGTTTAAAGATACATTGCCCTACATGCCAAGCGAGTATTGCGGAAAACAACAATCTGGGATTTGTATTTGGCCTCTAGGTCGACTGAGGACGACTGAAACTTCGTTTGGTGCTGAAATTACGACTGTAGGGTAATCATGTATGGTGAAATTGATGATGTGAATCTTGAGGCGATTGAGTGAATACTGAAGCGATAGCAGGGCAATCATTGTTTGGAATGCACAAAGGAACACAAGGCATACACCTGCAGTTGCGTCTAACCGCATGCGATAAAAAAATGAAACTTCTCCTTTGATGTCGGCAATCTCGATCACGAAACAATCGGCATGGATTTGCTTCACTGCTTGTGTGGTAGTTACTAGTGACACGATGAGTTCAACTCTAGAGTTTCAGAGGGATAGCGTAAGTGGCGGGTGAGTTACAGGAAGGCCGAATTTGACAACGTTCGTTCCTGTAAAATCCTCACGTAGTTGTCGCGTCATTTATTGTCTACGGCACGCGTTTCTGCTTTATAGGCCGCGCGACTCACTACCGTGAGTTTTGATAACACTGCAAGGCTTTTGATATAAAATGCAGTGATAATGTGCAGTGTGCTCACGTTGTGCAGTGTGCTCATGTTGTGCAGTATTTTTGGCACGTGCATTGCGCGTTTTAATTAAAATTCTTGAAAAATTGTCCTATTATGCTGGCATAATGCTTGATGCTTTTGCTAGCCTATTATGCTCGCAATTATGCCAGCATAATTGGCGTAAGCCTAGCTACCACTCGTCTTCCGGTCAAAATAGTCGCTGTCGCCCACTTTCAAACACAAATGAACAGTAGTTCACTTGTCTAGAATTCGAAATCCGCCTGGTCTATTATTAGTAGTGGGCGTCACGTGCTAACTGATCGGTGTTAAATAGAATCGTCATACATTTCTATCACCTCCATGAAAACACCTGCCCATCATACGATTGTCTCTTCATACTACATGGATTCTATTCCTGGTTAGTGTAAAGCCTTAGGTCTTGTAGTTTTCTCAAATATTATTTATTCACGTATTATTTATTTATTTATTCAATCATTATTTATGATGTAATTTTAATCGCGTTTCGTATTATTTGGTTGTATAATTATTATTACTAGGCCCAGGGCACAGACAACCAAGTACAACCACCAATGGGACAATATACAAATAGGGCATGTACAAACAGTGTATAACCAGCACAGTGTGTGTGGGTGGAAAAGATGTATATACACAGTAGCACATACAGTAAACATGTTATGCAATAACAATCGTGAGGGCCTGCTACTCTTGATACTGAATTTAATTGATTTTTAAGCTTCATTACTTGCAGGTGTGAGATTCAATATCATTGATAAGAGAGCATACATTTGCACTTTAACTTGTGAGAATCATGCAGTAAGGGCAGTGACAATGCATGATGTGGTCTTTCATGGTCGGGTACCTAAATGATAACATGATGCCATGAATATACTACAAGATGAAATTAAATTTTGGAGAATGAACGACTGCATGCAGCTGATCACTGAAAGATGGCAATTCCTTCAATGGGATAAAAATCTAATACCAGAAAATAATGGATATTCCACCGGGAAAAAAGTACAATTCCATTGTGTGGTAGTATTGCAGACTGTAACTATGTATAGACACTATAATAGTTTACAGTATGTAGGTAAATAAACAGCAGCAATTATCAGCCTAAGGGCACATTTCAGGGCTGGAGGAGGGAAAATTGAGTTGGTCAGGCCATGGACTACAATGTTGAAATTGCTACTATATACATGCCAATGAGAGAAGAGCTGTTGCACAGTGTGCAAAGCACACTCTGCGAAGTGCGAAGCACACTCTGCGAAGTGCGAAGCACACTCTGCGAAGTGCGAAGCACACTCTGCGAAGTGCGAAGCACACTCTGCGAAGTGCGAAGCACACTCTGTGAAGTGCAAAGCACAAGCATTCTAGGGGGTCTGGGGACATACCCCCACAGGAAATATTTGAAAATTAGACACTTAGATATGCAATTTTAGTGATATTTCACTGCTAGCTAGCTATATAAATATGCTCAAGCCTATCTGTTGTTCTTCAGACTTTCTATACTATGTATAATTGTAGACCTGACATACAGGGGACACAGCATGAAACTTGCTGTATGGTTCATTTAGTTATAGCTAGCAATTAGAAGTTCAAGGGGGGTCTGGGGGTGTAACCCCCAGGAGCTGCAGAATTTAAAATTGATGCTAAATTTAAAAGTAAAACTAGCTAGCAACTTACAACTTTCCCCCAAATTTCACAGGGAACCCATTCAGCATGGCCCCCTTTAGCTAGGATATAATTACTATACAGTGAATTCACACAGCTACAATAAAAAGCTACACAGATACAAAAATACAGTATACTACTATACTGATTTGTATGAAGTGAACGGATCATCACGTAAACATACTGGTGGACAGTCACGACACCAATCAGTATTCGAAAATGGCGCGATGTGGGTGAGACTGAGAGTTTGCTCGGTATCTCGACAGGACTAGTGGGTAGTTGAAGAGGAGTGATTTCTACTCAACATCTCATCCAGATGGCCACCATGTAATGTATGGGTGTACAGCTTCTTGCCGTGGAATGAGTCATCTGGTTTGTCACTGCCAGCCCTTCGCCCAGTAAAAGAAGCCAAGAGAGACAAGCCAAATGAAGATTGAATTGTGATATAAGTGTAGAATTGTGATATAAGTGTAGAATCAAAGAAGGCACCTGCCTTACACATGATAAATGCCAACTGTCAGCACACGTGATACTGTACGTAGAACCCACAATCATTTCTGTACAAAACGATACGAATGCTATGCTGTACTGTAAGGTAATTGGAGGTACTATACGTGTAGTTCTGTGCTTTAGTTAGGCTGAGAAACTAGGTAACTACTCGTGTCATGCATTTTCAATAACATTTGTAAAATGTACGTAGCTACATGTAGATGTGATTGTCCAAAGATTGCATGGAAGTAATGTAGTTCGAGCTGGTCAACTAGTTGGTTCAACTCCAAATTATTGTTCCGGCTCAGGCCTGACCAACCGGACCGTCTCTTCCGGCCTTGCATTTTGTGTATGTTCTGTTTGTTATCTCATTCAGGTTGTATGGGATGTAATTACGGCAGTGTTTATATAGTTTCCATCTCAAAGTGATCTCATTCCTGGCACTGAAAGGCTTCAGGTTGAAAGCTATGCATTATCACACAAACGTATCAGCTGAAAGCTGTGTTGGCATTCTCCACACAATGCCCTGCCAGGCCCAATGCAAGACTACCGGTAGTTGAGCGCCAGTACATCGATGGTGTGGCAATGGCATAATGATGTGTAACACAATACTGTACAACATACAGAAGATGCACTATATACTGTAGAACTTTATACAACAATGTATTATTAGCACTGGAGATGGAAATAATTCAGCTAGCTGAAGCCAGGTAAAGGATGAACAGAAGTATACAAACAGTATACACACCAAACAAACAAACGAACAACCATGTTAACATGAAAACATACTCTTAGCCTTGTTCATCACATGGAGCGTGTCCACTGGCACCTGGCATGGCGATTTGGAACTCTTGCTGTGCCACATGAAAACAGCTTAAATGTATTAAAACATACTTGTAATCTCGAGTAAGGTGGCCTCTGGCTCTCCTGCAATCACTTGTAGCAGTTTGTTGATCTTCTCCCTCATGCAATCTGAAATTAAAGCATGGGTGTGGTATCCGACGTTATATAGAATGACACGTACGTTTAAGTCATCAGCACGAACAGGCACAACGATTATACATTTGTGCCTTCATTCACAGGTGAATCAATCCCCGGTTAGTTTGTGTCTCTAGGCCGGCAAGTTATAATAACCGGAATCAAGAATGGAATGGAATGGAACAGAATGACTAAACCAGGTGATGAAGAAACCAAAGCTAAACCTGACCCTAACCCTAATGCTAACCTGAGGTTTGCCTGTCAAGCATAATGATGTCTTTCACTGTCTGTATGAAGGTAAGCTTTTGGTAAGTTCAATACAAACTAGGGTTGGCCTGGCTTTGCTAGGACACCCACCCTAGCTTACCTTGAGCTCACCAAAAGCTTACCTTCATACAACTAGTGTGCTTGATAGTGGAGTTATCAGAGTGACCGTTCCATTCCTGATTCCGATTTCGGCTATTATAACTTGCCCTCTAGGCCTTGCAGTTTTCTCAAACATTTATGATGTACTTTTAACCACAGTTCTTATTATTTTTAGTACTTGGTTGTATAATTATGATACAACACCAAAATAGCTAACTACAATTAGATCTTTAGGTGTAGGTTTTTGCTTTTATAGAACATCTTTGTATAGAGTTTAGAGTGGTGGATGGGAGTGCCATTAGGGCCAGATAATAATATCAATAATAAATATCTGTAAAACTTCTGTCCCATGCATCAAACAGATGGTTGGCTAGCCTCTTCAGAAATACCTCAACCTCACCACCCAGAAGTCCATCAACAGAGAAGCACAATGGTGTAAAATCGGTCTGACGATCAGTGCAGGAATCAGAATAATATTTATTATGGCTTCTTATTCTCCTCAGCAGAAGTCAAGACAGATTGTGGAGTACAGGATTGGTAGGACTGGGTGTCAGTATCAGTCACTCAAATATCGAATAATGCCTCAGCCTGTGGCTGCCACACCCCTTGAATGCTAAAGTCAGCAGTCAAAGCATCATGAACAGAGAAACCTCAATAAACAACTGGCTCATGATGAATATGCTCCAAATATATCATCAATGGCATCGCGTACTTCATTATGGCGCTGAATAATCAAGCCACCCTTTCTGCAGAGAAGAGCATGATCAAGAGAGGAAGGAGCCCCACAGCCATCACAAGTAGTAGGAAGTCCAAGGAGAGGCTTCTTGTAATGTGCCGATAATGCATCCCTAAATTCCTATCAAAATTATCTTGGGCAGCAGGAATAGAGTAACTCACCTAAAATTGGATGGGCTCCAAAATTGGACGCAATTACTCGAGCTACAACAGGAATTTTTGAACAACCCATATATTCAAGGCTGTGGGACTTTGGGAACCAAGTATCAGCTTTCTCGGCTTCTTTGTCTGGTGGCAGCAGCCCTGCAAAGTCATTTCCGATTAATATCTTAGTTTCAAATCAGTTAAAGTACGCTTCGCCACTCCATTGTAATCCAGTTACAATATAACAAATATTTAGTAGTATTCAGTCCTCTCAAGACATGAACTGCCATCAATAATTAATGTAAACCGCGTATCACGTGTATTCACTTGAGGTGTTACAGGGACTTTCCAAGAGACTTTCCCTAAATAGGCCATGTGATCATTGTCAGTCGAGTGGAACCTATGGCTCTACAATGCGGTACTTGTACTTTAATGCATTTTAGTGTTTAATAATATTATACTTCCCTCTCAAGACATGGACTGCCATCAATAATAATATAAATAACATATCAAGTGTGTTCACTTTTAACTTGAAGTGTTACTGTGCAGGGACTTTCCAAGGGATATCCCCTAAATGTAGGTCACGTGATAATTGTCAGTCAGGTGGAACTTATTTATTTCCATTAATGCACCATGGACCTTGTGTTGTGGCTTTCATTAATCGATCATTATGCACATACCATGGTGCAACAAAGTTTGTAACAAATTGCTGGAATGTAGTTCACTGTTTGCCGGTATGAGCTTGTGTTGTGGCTTTCAACTTTTGTAACAGATTGCTTGAATGTACGTATGTATGTGGTTCGTGGTTTGCCAATTATTGTGTATATAAGCTGGGGTTGTTCCACACAGCTTGTACAATATTCAGATGTCTGCATGACAACACAAGGTTAAGTGAGACCTGTAAAAGAACAAGCAGGCACTGACTTAACCTTAAATTAAACTCACATGCAATTAACCTGGAACATCGGTCGCAACAGCAAAGACACTTACTTGGGTATCCTCATGGCTTAGCTATGGAGTGACATGTGTAATTAATCGGCACTAAACAGTATCTACAACACAATTTTCTTTTCTGCAAGAACTTTTTAGCACCAAGGAAAGGCACTACCATCTCTCCTACAAGAGCATTTCACAAGAGATGTGATATTAACTTGAGTACAACCAATATGTGGTGTATGTTTGTGGACATGTGTGTATAGTGTTTGCACATTTTGTGTGTATCTTGTACTTGTATATGATGTAAGCATGTGTTTGTATGTAGTGAAATAAAAATAATAGTATGATGTTTGTGATCTCTTACATAACCCTTAGCAAAGCATCTAGCTCTACAAGTGGCAAACCAAGTTGTCCTCAGGACACTATGGCAGTGGCCATAGCAGGTTTTATTCATTGATAAGTACAGAATGATCAACATACTCCAATAGAACAGTCAAGCAATAAATACTCTAATAGAACAGTTAGGCAAAAATACTCTAATAGAACAGTCATTGAACAGTATAGCTGAATATTTACATCTCTGTCTGAAAATACTCCCAGATCCCAGATGCAATCTCAGAGTTGCTATTTCAAGATGGTGGCATTCCCCAAGATCACCTAGAAAAGCATGCTTTGCAAATAAGTACTTTACACACATCTTTGGTAACCCTGACTGTAGTGATTATTGCTTGGCATGACCAGTAATTTCCACTGGCCCTTGTCCTAATAAAAATTAACAGCTACTATAGGAATGTATGTTATATGCTCACCACCTATCAGCAGATTTATTTTTGGTTGCAACACCTCTACAAGGCAGAATTCATCATACACCCCCCATGGCTTGAACATTGGGTCTGTAAATTATATAACTGACAAAAATTTGTGATATCCCCCCCCCAAAACACCTTTGCTGTAAAAGAAGGCGCATCCAAGAAACTACAAGTATCTGTAACCCCATGTAAAACAGATAAGTTGTAGAAAAACACTCCATGAAATTAATGGGTAACTGAAAGAGCTGATATCTAGAGCGGCCAAGAATCAATGATGTTACTACAACTGACTATGATTACCAAAGAATACCTTCACTGTAAAACAGGCGAATAAAGTAACTGGCAACCAAAACAGCTGATATCTGAAGCGGCCAAGAATAAAAGTTAAGTTGATACAACTTACTACAATTATTAACTTGCAACATTGAATCTTAATGATCAACTGTGTTCTATACATTCACCCTTGCTACATCCTAAATTAATTCTTTGTAACTCTAATTGGCTGGTAATTTGGCCGCCTTTTTTTCTGTACTCTGACTATTGAAAAAAGCGGCCAAATCACCAGCCAATTAGAGTTACAAAGAATTAATTTAGGATGTAGCAAAGGTGAAGGTATAGAACACAGTTGAATGATTAAGATTCAATGTTGCAAGTTAATAATTGTAGTAAGTTGTATCAACTTAACTTTTATTCTTGGCCGCTTCAGATATCAGCTGTTTTGGTTGCCAGTTACTTTTATTCGCCTGTTTTACAGCGAAGGTATTCTTTGGTAATCATAGTCAGTTGTAGTAACATCATTGATTCTTGGCCGCTCTAGATATCAGCTATTTCAGTTACCCATTAATTTCATGGAGTGTTTTTCTACAGCTTATCTGTTTTACATGGGGTTACAGATACTTGTAGTTTCTTGGATGCACCTTTTTTTTACAGCAAAGGTGTTTTGGGTGGGGGGGGGTTATACACACTTGTAGGAAAATGTATGAAGGAACTCATAAACACAGAAAAAATGTTTGAATATACGTATTGCAGTGCACAACTATACAAGAATATACAGTACATCTCTTTTTTGTGAAATACCTTCATGAAGGAATTCATTTGTTTGCGGACCTGGCCAACAAATTTCCACTTCAGCATCAAGCTTCAGAATGAAACATACAATGAATCTTGCACACTATAACTAGTATTGACTTACTCCACATATTCATTTTTGTTGCGTTCTGTAACTGGAATATTGCGGCCATTAGGTTTCAAGTCAACCTCGACAACCTGGAAATACCATGTATGGGTACTGCTCATATATGTTGTGGCTGAAGATTAGCTATAGTGCCTGAAACACATACTTTAAATATGCTTTTTAATCATACAGTATGGTAACTGTATAGTGCATGGGGTTGAATAGTAGAGATTGTTTCTAAAGAAAAGAAGTCCTGCTCTTAAAATCATTCCACATGCATGGTGAATCACATCTTCATGGAAGAGGATAGTGTTTAATGTTGTATGTAGATATTGTAGAAGACCAGGAACACCAATGTTTAATTGTAAAAACCGAAATTTGGTCTCTCTGATTGCTTATCTGATCGCAGTTAAAGGGCTGAACAACTAATTTTACAGCCATCAAGTTATGTCACAATATCAAGCTAACTTGTGCCTTTATCACATCTGAGCTCTGTGTGCTTGTCATCTATTTTTTTGGATTTGAATTTCCATTTTAATTCTTTCCTTGGAAATGTATCATAGATTAGGGTTCAGCAGTACTGGTATTTTCTATATATGATTATTTCAATGAGGTTGTGATTATTGTCTTGTCTGGTACTACAATATGTTTTTGAAATAAAAAATATGTCATAAATTAAGGCTTATTTAGTGCATTATTATGGGCCTATATGGTATTCAAATGTAGAGGTGTACCGATATGGGTTTTTTACATGCACCGATATCCGATATTGATGCAACCAAAAGAAGCCGATAACTGATAATCGATCCGATATTTGCATTAGCAAACGAAAGTGTACATTCACTTACCCTACAACAACATGTGCATATATTCATTGCTATACTCTGCCTGTGGTGTTATACAGCTTGGGTTGTTTCTATTGTGCTATCAAGACAATTAGGCACCCACAAACATTTTTTATGTATCCTCCCATGAAGCCTTAAATGGATATTTCTGCATTATTCCGTGTTCTAATGGCTTGTGAGAAAGCTGGTACAGCAAGTTTCCTTGATTATATCCTGTGACCCATCTTTTATTACAAAGGTACTCTATCACCGCTTCATTTGTAAAGACTGTGAATAGCTGTCCAGTTACAAACACTAGAATCACATGTATTTATATGGCTTCTCGTAGCGTAGCACTTGTTGCAGAGAGAACACATGAATAATGTACATAGAAAACCAATGCATAATCCATTTATGTACAAACTATTGCTACTGTATAAATATCAGTAGCGATATCGGTCCAATATCCAATATCAGTAGCGATATTGGATATGGTTGTAACAGACTTTGCACTTTTGGGCTTTGCATAGGAAATATATGGTGAAAATTCTGATTGACTGTAAATAGTGTTACATGCATAAGATTTTGAAATATTTTGAGGGGTGGAAAATGAGCCAAATTTCAAGAACATGTGCAATTGCATTCATGAGTTATTGTTTTTGAGGGTTCAGCTCGATGCGTATGTACTGCACTATATTATGCATAGATGCCACAGAATTATTTGAAACAAAGGCAGATTTATAGGGGATGCATGGGGGGCTGAAGCACGCCCTCCAAAATTTCACTATGTGCTAGCTGGAAAGATAGTAGAAGATACAGTACAGGTAAAGCATACATGTGCAATGAAATATGCAAGAATGAGAAGAGAAGAGTTAATCTTTTCTAGGAATAAAAAAGAGAATCAAAGGGGTAAAACTACTAAAAAGTTACTAAACATTGAAGTACTCTAATAGAACAGTCAACTAAAATTCTTTAAACTACAAATAACAAAGACCAACTTCTAGACCCTTGAACTTCAACTGTGAACTCAAACCATACTGCATCATCCATGCTGTACCCTTTATATGGAAGCTAGTAGTTACTACTGTTAGAAAAATTAAAAATAATTTACTTAGTTAAAGCATAGGTCTTGGTGTGGCTCACAACCCAAAGGTTCAGTAAATAACATTGCCAAATTCAATCTCAGAAATCTGAATTTACTGTGAGGGTATGCCCCCAGACATCCTAGATAAAGCATGCTCCTCATGCTGAGTCTGCTTCTCACACTGCACTATATTAGTTGTATCAACTAGTGCTAGCCCACACTATAGATGTCCCTATAGTATGTACGCATTGAGCTGAATCCTCAAAAACATTTAATAACTCATGGATGCAAGTACACATGATCTTGAAATTTGGCACACTTGTAGTACTGCTTGACCTGCTAAAAATCTTTTTGTTCAAAAGTCTGACGTAACATTTACAGCCAATCAAAATTTTCACCATACATTTCCTATGGGAAGCCACAAAATTTCAGTGTCTATTGCAGCATTTCCCAAACTTGTAATGAAGCCAAACTGTACGTCCCTATTGTTGACACTTTTGCTGTCACCATTAATCATCTGGTTGGCTGAATTGTTTACTCTCTTGAGAAAAACCTTACTTTTAATTTTTAGCTGTTTTTCAGGATTCAGCTCAACTTGTACGTACTATAGCTTAGCACTCCCTAGGGAAATCCTAGGTCTGTCCCTGTGAAGCATTACATAGTAAGTACAATTATCATACAGCATGATAGTAATGTATAACCAGCCCCACAATACCTTCATGGCAGTTTGACAGTATTGGTTAGGTATATCCAAACCCAAAACTACCTTCAGTGTGACTGAAATGTTTCCAATAGGTTGCTACAAAGTTTTTTATTAAATTTATTCAGTGTAATTTTCTACTGCCTGCCTGCCTGCCTATCCGATTAACTGACTGATTGACTGACTGACTGATGCCTTCAGACAAGTGCAACTCAATAATAGGCTTGCGCCAATTATGCTGGCATAATTTCGAGCATAATAGGCTAGCCAAAGTATCAAGCATTATGCCAGCATAATAGGACGATTTTTAAGATTTTCATTAAATGCGCAGTGCACGCATGAAGAATATGGAAAAACACGAACACACTACATTTTAATACTGCATTTCATATCAAGAAATGGTGCAATGTTATCATTTTTATTGTTTCTTAGCTGATTATTCACACATCGCAGAAATAAGATTGAGATACTCTAATAGAGCAGTCACTTACTCTAATACAACAGTCAGGAAGGGCTGATATACTCTAATAATTCAGCCAGCTTTAGAGCATAATATTGATTTTGAAAGCATAATTTTGAGCATAATAGGCTGGATTTTTGAGCACTGCTCAAAAGCATAATAGGCTGTTTTCAAAGCATAATTGGCTCAAGCCTACTCAATAACAGCTAAGGCTACAGGCTTGATTTCTTTGGTGTTCAATGTTACTTGATTTTTCAGTGTTCAGCATGGCATACTGCAATGCATGCTTCATGGATTAACCTGTGCCCTCCTTTGTTTCTCATTTATCTTTGCTGACATCACAAGATGTAAATTCGCAGTAGTGTTGCATGCTGGCTTCTCTATGTTTGTATTGGGAATTGTTCGAACTTTTCATTGTGACTGGAGTGATCACAGTGGTCCTTCTCATAGTGTTCTTATTTTTAAAATGAAAAAAAAATTAAAAATAATTGCATTCGAACTTTTCATTGTGACTGGAGTAATCGCAGTGGTCCTTCTCATAGTGTTCTTGTTTTAATAAATTTTAAAAATGAAAAAAAAATGAAAATAATTGTATTCGAACTTCTCATTGTGAGTAGAGTGATCGCAGTGGTCCTTCTCATAGTGTTCTTCTTTCAATAAATAAAAATGAAAAAAAGTAAAAAAAATTGTAACACTGTGTAATGGGCTACATAAACATAATTATATAGCTGAAAACAAAGTGCAATGGTTACTTCACTATTTCATAATTGATAGCAAGGTTGAGCATTCAGATGAAAACAACAAGCCAGTGCCAACATTCTTTTTCAGTACACGTAGGTTCACCAGTCATAATAATGTTACAAAAAGTAAACAAACAACACAGACTAGATGAAGAAAAGCTGCATTTGGGTCATTCCATATCAAATCTACATGAACTCTCTACAAAGTGATTTCTTGTAGCTGATCCTTCTACAGGGTGATTTGTTTGTTGCTGAACTCTCTACTAGTGATTTGTTTTCAGCTGAACTCTCTACATGATGGTTTCTTTGTAGCTGAACTCTCTACAAGGTAACTTCTTCTAGCTGATCTCTCTACAGGGAGATTTGTTTGTAGCTGAACTCTCTACATGGTGGTTTCTTTGTAGCTGAACTCTACAAGCTGATTTCTTCTAGCTGAACTATCTCTTTCCATAGTTGCATGAACTCCCTACAAGGTAACTTCTTCTAGCTGATCTCTTTACAGGGAGATTTGTTTGTAGCTGAACTCTCTACATGATGGTTTCTTTGTAGCTGAACTCTCTGCAAGGTAACTTCTTCTATTGATCTCTCTACAGGGCGATTTGTTTGCAGCTGAACTCCCTACATGATGGTTTCTTTGTAGCTGAACTCTCTACAAGGTAACTTCTTCTAGCTGATCCCTCTACAGGGAGATTTGTTTGTAGCTGAACTCTCTACATGATGGTTTCTTTGTAGCTGAACTCTCTGCAAGGTAACTTCTTCTATTGATCTCTCTACAAGGCGATTTGTTTGTAGCTAAACTCTCTACATGGTGGTTTCTTTGTAGCTGAACTCTACAAGGTGATTTCTTCTAGCTGAACTATCTCTTTCCATAGTTGCATGAACTCCCTACAAGGTAACTTCTTCTAGCTGATCTCTTTACAGGGAGATTTGTTTGTAGCTGAACTCTCTACATGATGGTTTCTTTGTAGCTGAACTCTCTGCAAGGTAACTTTTTCTATTGATCTCTCTACAGGGCGATTTGTTTGCAGCTGAACTCTCTACATGATGGTTTCTTTGTAGCTGAACTCTCTACAAAGCAACTTCTTCTAGCTGATCTCTCTATAGGGCGATTTGTTTGTAGCTGAACTCTCTACATGATGGTTTCTTTGTAGCTGAACTCCCTACAAAATGATTTCTTCTATAGCTGATCTTTCTACAGGGTGATTTGTTTGTAGCTGAACTCTCTACATCGTGGTTTCTTTGTAGCTGAACTCTACAAGGTGATTTCTTCTAGCTGAAATATCCCTTTCCGTAGTTGAACTCCCTACAAGGTAACTTTTTCTAGCTGATCTCTCTACAGGGTGAATTGTTTGTAGCTGAACTCTATACAGGTTACTTTTTTCTAACTTATCTCTTGAATTCTCTTCAGGGTAACTGCTCTATTAGGATGACTGCTCTATTAGAGTATCTCGATCTCGCACTTGCTGCACCAAGTTGGATTTCGTGTTATAATTCCATGGCTTTAAGTCTGATTCTTCTACACCATTGAAGAGCATTTCTAAGATGATTACTCCATCTGTACAGCGATTTTCAAAGCATTACTCCAAGCGGTTTATCTGGTAGGCGTGGCAAGTAGTCGTTTTTTATTAGCTAATCTCGATTGCATAATTGTTACACACTGTTGGTTTTTCGTTGTATCTTCCTAGTTTTTAGCTCGATTTTATTCAAACCACAAAAGGTTTGAGGTTCAATAGTTAACCTATTCACCCACCGATTTTCAGCTTCTTCCCATACGCGGTTTACCCTGTAGGCGTGACAACATATTGGTGTTATTTTTCGTGAATAATCGCTCATACCTCTTTGCCTGTTTATCGTATTCCAGCCAAAGTTGGTACCGAGATGCGCCTTCATACCGCCCTTCTGTGTGCCAACTTTCAAGGCAATCAGATAAGGGGTTCGCGTTTTATAGCAGTTTTTGTAAGTGTGCAAACAGAGGAAGAAAAATAAGAAAAAAAAACGAAGAAACTAAGCCAATTTTTGAAGTCGCATATCTCTGGAATGCTTGAAGCGATTTTGCTTAAATTTGGAATGTGGAGTACTGAAGTTGGAGGGAATGTCCACAGTAAAAATCGTCTTGTTTCATAGAGGCAGCACAGAGCTACGGAGGTGCGAAAATAGCGTTTTTTCTTCCTGTCAATATACTCACGGATGTTGCGCGCAGGCTTCTTGGGCCGCACGACACACTACCGTGTGTCTTGATGACTGGTGAACCCACGCATGCTGCATCTGAAGTAGCGCCACGTGCCCCAATTATCGTCTGAAAAGCGAAGTATCCATTACGCTTCGTTTTCAGCTATGTTCAACCCGTTACGCAGCATTTCAAATCAAGAACTGTTCTAAAAGCACCTCTGCTATCCAGGCATACCAAAAGAAATGGTGCCACGCACCCAGTTATATTAATTATCATCTGAAAAGTGAAGTATCCATTACACTTCATTGTCGGCTATGTTAAACCCGTTACACAGCAGTACGTCGAATCTAGAACTGTTTGAAAAGCACCTCTGCTATCAGAATAGCGACTATGACAAATACGGATGTTTTCCATTACAAAGGGAAGTTTTTTGTCTTCTTTTTTTGTTTGTTTGTTTTTCTTTATTTTATTTTATTTTTAAATTTAATTCCGGTCCTAATAACACTCCCATCCTCTCTGATCTCTAGCTAGAAGTTAAACCTAATTTAACTTCCAGCTAGAGATCCTAAACGCAATGGAATAGGCCACGCCTACTCCATTGTGGTCCCTACTATACAGCAACTATCGTAATGTATGATTAGTCCATCTAACATCAAATTTAGTATTAAAACAAGAAAATGTTTACTGGTGGCCGGATAGGACTCTCATACACTATCTTAGAAATCCAATTATAAATCCATTAAATATTTAGAAATCCCAAATCCAGAACTACATACAAAATAGGTTATTCTCGTTTCCGTCCGTTCATGAGTTCAACTACGGCCGCAGCTCTATATAACGATTCAAATCGACAGTGCAAACTGCAAAGTACACCTGTTTCTCTTCTGAAGTTCTCCCTGATCTCCTCAGTTATGCTCTTAGGTGTCTCCTGCACAAGTATTAGCAAAACGTGAGGTTAAAACATCATGATAAAATTCGAAATTAGAATTATATTGTTAGAGATTTCCAACTAAATTAAATAACTAACATTCCATGCATTCATTGGCATGACAAATATTGTGCTATATGTCAGGGTCATTTTAGTGCAAACCCCACCTCAATTGATGGTTCCTATCAAAAGATATAAGCAACAAAAGTTGACAGTGTGATGATTTTTGTGTACAGTATTTTCAATGCTTTTTACATAACATCGCATGGCACCAAACACAATAATTCAAAGTGTCCCAACTGAATCTAGATAAGAAACTAGTAGTGACAATTTCACCATATAACTATTTTATGGAGAACAGCATATGAGCTAGGTAAAACCTCTCAAGAGTGACCACTTCTTTGTAGACTGACCACTTAGAATATTACATGAATAAAGCAAGTGATTCACAAATAAAACTGTGTATATTGTGTAATACTAAGTATACACAGGTACCTAATGCATTTTCAAGGATAACTAACTAGAAAAATCAGTAATATTATATAACATGGTAAGTAATTGCATCACAAGTCACAATTAACAAATACTTTGGAAACATGACAATCAGATAACAAAATGTAAGACCAATATTATTATTAAAATAGGTTTGTTTGGCCACTGTTCAGCTTTATTTGTCACATTGTAAGCACTAAGGATAATAATTATTATATAACACAATGACATCATTATACTACAAAGAGAAATTATAAATAGTTTCTGACCAAAATTACAATCACTGAAGCTGCTATAAAACAACAGTAAATACACCAGAATATAACATCAGGTAAGTGTGAATGGTTGGTATCACATGCCAGTCTCAACTTTTGAAAAGATTATGCTCAACCTTGAGCCTTATTACAATTCCGCGCAAGACATTATACTGCTCACCTTCAAACTATACTTGCATCGATGCAGAGGGATACCTTGAAGCCCAGGGTGATTGTAATGCTGAATTCTGAACAGTGTTGGATAGCGATTTACCTTTTAATGGGCCATATTTTCGTCGTAATCCAACATCAATCGTCCTCCAATCAAAAAACATGGAAAATCGAAATCAGCATATACGGTTTGACCAGCAACACTTTCTTCATCCTCATCTGCCACAGATTCACGCAGAAATACTCGAAAACTTTGCAATTACTTGTATGGGATTTCTATGAGGATTTTTATTTCTCAAACTTTGATTTGACATATTTCAATAAAATACCTCATGGATTTTAATCCAGTAAAGTGCATTACAAAGTATGAAGCACTGACTACCATTAACTGGAACAGCAGATTTATTGAATGTGTGTAACTTAAGTGGCAAAAATATGTGTGAAAATTGGTTGGTTGGAAATCGCTAATATTGTATTTACAAATATTTTAAATACAGAAATATTATTGAAATACTTAAATATTGGGACTCGTACATCGTGTTGGGTTTTTGCATGGGCGCTGGCTACCCCGGTACTGGTACTCCACCATTGGTAACAAGATCATGCCCATTCTTTACTCTACGTATTATCGGTCTGTCGATCGAGACCCGATGACCATGCCTAGGCTTGAGCCAATTATGCTTTGAAAATTGCCTATTATGCTTTTGATCAGTGCTCAAAATCCAGCCTTTTATGCTCAAAATTATACTCTCAAAATCAAGACTATGCTTGAGAGCTGACTGTTGTATTAGAGTATATCTGCATTTCCTGACTGCTGTATTAGAGTAAGTGACTGCTTTATTAGAGTATCTCGATCTTATTTTCATAAAGTGTGCATAATCAGTCAAGAAATAATAAAAACAATAACACTACAAGGTTTTTGATATGAAATGCAGTAATAATGTGCAGTGTGTTCATGTTGTGCAGTATTTTTGGCACGCGCATCGCACGTTTTAATTAAAATTCTTGAAAATCGTCCTAATATGCTGGCATAATGCTTGATGCTTTTGCTAGCATATTATGCTCAAAATTATGCCGGTATAATTGGCGCAAGCCTAACCACGCCCCTTTTACGCTAGCTGTATTTGTGACCACACACCTTCAAGTCGATAAGTTGAGTTGAGATACTCTAGTCTAACAATCGATCGAAACCACGATGACCACATCGTTTTGGGTAAGCACACATGACTTGAGATACTCTAATACAGCAGTCACCCTATTAGATTATGATTATGATTAGAGGCAAAGCCTGTATACCCGATCAATGCATTAAAACATTATACCAATTAAATCTAAAATCTAATAAATAATCGATTTAAATGTGTTGATTGAAATAATTTTTACAATAGAGGTAGGTAAATTGTTTCAATCATTATTCACTCTGTTCATAAAGGAATTTGGTCTGCATAATAATCTTGAATGTTGCTTGAACAGTTTAAACTGGTGCCCCCTGGTAGTAGTGGAGTAGGTGTATAGATCAGCAGTGGCGGATCTAGGATTTTTAAAAGGGGGTTTCTGAAAATTGGTATAGCTAAATAAGGTATCTGATGACAATTCTCAAGAAAATTTTTGAGATTTTAGAAGTTCTGAGATTGGATTTTAGGCTATTTTAGTTAGCAATTACAAATTCAATGCTTTAAACTGTAAATAGTCACTAAATACTATAGCTAACTATAGGGCAAATATGGTGACTACGAGCTGTAGCTTTGATTGCTCTATTAGTACTAGTAATAGCATGGATAGCAGTGAAATTTGGGATAAATACCACGAGTGTTGTCTTGGAAATGGGGATAAATTTCATGAGGCGAAACTACCCATGCTATTCCCAGTTAATACCATACTCACTGCACATACGCATGCATACTGTGCATTAGCATTGCTATGTATGCAATTTGTCACTATGTACTAAACAAGCGTCAACACTAATTGGCGCTACATTGTTAACATAAATTCTAGCCAATGAAATTGCAATTACAACTTTTTCACTGCTACCAGTGAAATACGGGATAAATTTCACTGCTACTATTAAGACTTTTGTATGGGCAGTGAAACAGGTATGGTATTAGAGTAGTTACTTGACTGCTCTATTAGAGTATCTCGATTGTTTTTAATGCAGTGGGAGATGAAAAGTGAAGTGTTGCTCAGGGTTTAATAGCTATAAATGATGTCAGTTAAGTGCAACTGTATGCATGCTACTGGTATATAGTTGTTTGCTATAACAAATTGTTAATACAACAATGTTTATGTATTGAACATGCCACTAATCAAAAATTTAAAAGGGGGTTCTGTTGAAACCCCAGAAACTCCTCTAGATCTGCCACTAATTAGTAAAGTCAGAGCTGAAGTAGTCATTAAGAATTTTGTATAGAAACATCAAATCACCCCTCTGGCGTCTGTACAACAGTGATGGTAAGGATAGTAATAGTGACGGCCTCTCAGTATAGAATTTGTCATGTAATGATTGGTGGAGATGGGTAGCTCTACATTGTACTTTTTCAACCTTTCTCTGATCAGGGTAAATAGTGGTCCCCCAAATGGCATTACCGTATTCCAAGATGGATCAAACTAGTGTGGTAAACAACTTAGATAACATATCCGAGTCAAGATATTCAAAGGATCTCTTGATCATGCCAAGTATTCGGTTAGCTTTGGTTGTAACTTTAGTGATATGATCATGGAACTTAAGCTTGTCATCAAAGAGAATTCTGAGGTCATTGTGGGATGTAACTGTGTCAATTGGAATTCCATTAAAGTAATAGAAGCCATCATGGTGAGAACAGTCACATGTTTATAGCTATATAGCTGTAATATGCTTTAACAAAAAAAAACTAAACAAACTAGTATATTAAAAATTATAAATTTAGGGATCCAAGCAATAAAAAGTAGTGAAACAAGAGATGAACAATGGTAGCTATTAGAGCATAGCTCAGTGGGAAATCCCTACTTGGAATTAAATCCCTACTTTGGCATTGAACACAAAATAATTGTTATACCATGTCAAAGTAGGGATTTCCACTGAGCTATGCTGTAATAGCTACCATTGTTCATCTCTTGTTTCCCTACTTTTTATTGCTTGGATCACTACTTCACTTTCATATTTGTGACTCAGTCTGAGCTATAGTTTTAGCTATAGTTTCAAAGTTAAAAATGCAAATTTTGTGTGGAAAATACCTTTGCACAATCCTGTCACATATGTATTGAGAAAATTCTTCACCCATACAATTGCCATGGTTTCTTAAACTTTCATACAGTATTTACATTATGATTTATTTGTGTCCAGGTAGTTTCTTTCAAAGTTATTTTTGTGGCAGGGTTTTCAATTCCACAGGGATCTGTCAACACATCAGGTATTCATGTTTTCCAATATTGTTCAAATTGCAATAGTAATATTATGTTGATAGCAAGCGGAGAAGGCAAGGGTTAGAGAGCATAATCATAGGGTTTCATAATCCAAATCCAGGCACAATGAAAACAATGACTAACTGGTCCAAGCTAGTCAGAGCATGCATCTGCAACATACAAGAACCATCTGACTTCCATGACACTGATTCACTCATATAGGTAAGTGGCTTAGTATGGATACAAGAACTGTTGAGCTGTTAAAAACTTGCCATACATCCGGTCCATAAGTTTCCATGGCACATATATCCATGAACCATGGACACTTATCATGTGAATTATTGGGAGGATTGCAAAATAATTGGCAGATGTAAACACTTATCATGCACATTTTACTTTGGCCACATCATTCACCACTGTGAGCATTGATATGCATACTTAATTTCTTACTTCACCAAAAATGTCTTTAGTTGTACTGAAGTATATGCACAGAGGCTCTGGATCGTTGTTTAGTATAAAATCTAAGCTGTTGTAAAATTCCACATCCTATATATGTACATAGTGTAATTTGTAACATCAACAATGCACCTCAACATACCACAGCCTGCATATCACTTAGTGTTATCTTCTTTCCTAACATCATCTTATATAACGGACGAATAAAGTATGCTACATGAATTACTATCAATACCACTTTAGTAGTATATTCACTACTAACCATCAATTAGTCTGGAGTGATACACTGCCATTCCACACACCCTACCTATGAACTCGAAAAAACTTAAGTGATTGTCATTACAAAAATGTGAGTATGCGTTGATTTGTAGGGTGTATTCATCACTGAGGGAGAATTGATAAAACAAGCAGTAATAACTGGATTATGCTTACCTAGCTGAATATTCAAACAATCCATAGTAAGGATTAAACATTTCATGGGATATTAGACAAAACCATTCTCTGTAACACCATGAAACAATAATTGATAGATCCTTTCAGTGCTTTATTACATTTCTACTACCTTGCTACTCCTCCATAGTCAAGACCCAACTCTCCCTCAAACTCGATGACTAATCTGCTTTTCAATCTTTCTGGGTCAGATTCTTCCATGACTGCCTCATAAGAAGTTTCCAGCAAGTTCGATCGATTGACTGATAATTTTATTTCATCTGGTACAGTATGCTTCAAAACACATAAAAATGAATACATTAGTGCAGTGTTTCAGCATACCTTTGCTTTCAGTGATGCTTTAAAGTTCATGTACTTCTGTTTGTAGTTACGATCATATTGTATCTTCTAAATACAGGTGACCAGCTATGTAATATGGTCACAATATTATGTCACTAACTGGAGCCTGTGTGTTGTGTTGCACTTTATATTTTATCCTTGGATCAGCCCATTGTGTCTCCTTTGTTACTACATATCAAATAACACCAAATCAGGGCGCTCAATAACACAAGTACATGGAATTTGAAGTATTAAAAGTTTAACAATCTCTTTCTTTCAGCAATCTCTATTCCTTACGTTAAAAAAATTAAGATAAAGAATAAAGATAGCTGAAGAAACTGATGAAATAAGAAGGGACAGCTGGTTTAAATCAACAAAATCTGTGGTTACATTAAGTAACCCTACTTCAACACAGTTTACTTTGCATACCACTAGTAAATGAGTCAAAATAGTGATTTGTGAGTTTACTCTTCCTGTATTACTGTAGCAATTATTTCATCCTCACATACTATTCCTTAAATTATTCCCTAAAATTTCCTGAAAGTTATTCTTGAAATATAGCTGAATACATCTGTTTTCTTAGAGAAACTTACTAGCAAGCATAAATTGTAGCTTAAAAGATTGAGAATTGAGATACTCTAATAGAGCAGTCACTTCACCTTTGGTTGACCGCTTTATTAGTGCTCTATTAGAGTACCTCGATCTTCAATTCCAGTGTTATGCTAACAATGTTTAAGAGGTGTCTACAAGAGAATTACATATTAGTAAATTATGTCTGAAAATCATACTATTATTCCTGATTCTTTGTACCACCTATTATTCCCAAGCATATTCTGGGGGTCCCTAGTGACGGGCATTTGTTTTGAGTCACATTGCAGATATAGTACATAGCTTAGCTGATTTCATCTTTGTCTGTGATCAAGAAAGACGATGCAAGAAGAAAATTTATCCAGCAAATGATTCTTCAATTCATCAAGTGCCTATAATTTATTTTAACTACACTTGCTGTACAAACCGATCTTTCTATTGTTGCTACTTGATTGGACTGTAACTCCAAAAGTTCTTTGCATATAAGGCTAAAACTTGCCCAGAACCTACATACCTTGGCTAAGTAGATTATAAATAAATTTTGTTTGTATTGGAATATTTTAAAAGAAAAAAGAATATATATATACTTGCGGTGTTGCGTGCCGGCTTCTAGGGCCACATGACATACTACAGTGTGTCTAGATATATAACTACCTGTGGCTTGAGGGAATATACACCTGGAAGCATGTTTGAAGTTTTACGTGATCATGATTGATATAATTGACATCACTTCTTCTTAACAGTTTCCTTTCAGCACAATGCAGTTCATACAATGCATGCATCAATGTCTTACCTTTGTAGACCGTTTTGCTGGCAGTGTTATTTCACTGTAGCACTTTACAATGGCTTTCTTGGGTTGAGAATACAACAAAAATAATCGGGCCATGCCTCCAGAATTGAAATTAGTAGAGTGATTCTAGGCTAGCTTCACACATTATTCTCCATGTGTAACAGGCAGAAACTAAGCAAATAGTTACAATGCTTATTACTAATTGATACGGGCATAAATTTTCTCATACAATAAGTATAAAAGTTAGGTGCATTCCCTTCTTTTTAAGTAGTGTTATATTTGAAAAGTGCTTTAAGAAGGGGAATCGTCACCTGAAGTGCAAATTTAATCCCCACTTTAGCCATGTTGGTTTAATGCAACGTATAATCATATGGATTATAGTAGGAGATAAATTGTAATTTAAGTGATGACCATTAAAGCACATTTTGTTGTCGTAATCTTTACTTACTTGTATAATTATATACTTCAAATTTTTTGTACATTTGAATGTAGAAGACTCAGTATTTATAGGAAACAGTAGTTAAAGAAGTGTATACATACAATACAATAAGAAGTGCATACTTAGTATAGCGGCACAACCAAAAAATTGTGCACTTTTTCATAAAGCCATGAAACTTTCCACACAAATAGTAGTCCTCAATACATGTATTTTCAGATATAGTGCCATCGCTGATTTGACCTTTGGTGACCTTTACTGCCATTTTTGTACAGAAAATTGATCAGTTTTGTCTTTAACTCCCTGAGGCAGTAAGTGACTTGTTAAAACATGGTACCAAACAATAGATCTTGCTGATAGAAACAACTTCGTTTTTATTTGAAGTCAATAGGAGATTTCATTCTTAAGTTATGAGCATTTTTATTATAGTACGTTCGCGTTGAGCTGAATCCTGGGTTGTTGATTAAGAAGCCATACAAGATCAAAGGCTTTAAACATAACGTTTATGACGCATTTATTCATAAGCCCATGTTACGGGTAGTGTTGGTCGATATATCGATATTATATCGTATCGTTTGATTTTTTGCTGATATCGAAAAGTATCGATATGTTTTTCAAAACTCGATATTTCGATACGATACATCACGTGATCTGATTTAATTTTAAAATGTCTATTTTAGCTTATTTAATAGTTAATTGTAGCTTTCCATTACCTTCAGCAATTTTCTAATTACTGTTACTCTTGTGTATGTGGACAGGAAATCCCCATTGTGTATAGCCATAGCTACCTAATATCAAATTATGTGAGAAAACTAGCAATTTACACGTGAAAATTAATGTTACAATATCGTATCGAAAAGTATCAATATCGGTCAATTTTAGTCAATATCGTATTGATATCGTATCGTTCTGAAAATCCTGGTATCGCCCATCACTAGTTACGGGCGCGCACTTAATTGTTGAGAATATGGCGTCCAGTGTACCGTCAGCGAGTGTGGAGCGAAACCCTTTTGGAAAGACGTTAAACAGCCAAACAAAGTATCTACTTATGAAACTATGGGAGTACTTTAAGCAAGAAGCGAAGAAATGTAAAAATTCTATCAACATCACGGAGAGAATCTCGAAGGCCACCGGTATTGTATCATGCCTTCTTTGCTGGGTTTTGGCATACAATACGCCATGCAGGGATTTCAAGGACATCCATTAGAATGGAGCACCGCAAGAAAGGCGGTTTATTTACACCAAGAAAAAAATACAAAATGCACTTTGCACAAGCTCGCTCAATTCTGTAATCGTCAGGTACAAATGTTCATGAGTCCATTTTGATACAGACAGTTTTGACCCAGATACTATCAGACAAGATCCATTCATTGTACGGAAGGGAGGAAATCTATCGCTCTCAAAGATTTTGGTAAGTTAAATTTTGAAACCTGGAACTTTGTCACTTACTCCGTCTTAGGCCAAACTTAAGAATGATGGTGTTTTCTCTGGGGGTAGAACATTGCTTTAAAGAGTGTTGAGTGATATGGGATTTAAGTACAAGACGATTAATGACAAGAGGTTAGCATTGAAACTGTTTGTGCTTTAATTTCACTACATGTATGTGCAGGGTATGCTATGAGCAGCCCTGCACAGTCCATCAGTATCATAAATATTAAAGACGAACGAGGTGCAACAGAACTGAAGGAAGACCAGTTGTGTATTTGGATGAGACTTGGGTAATAAAGAACTTCTAGAGCAATTCCTCATCCAAATCGGCAGTGATAGTGAAGATGGTGATGGTGGTATTAATGAATTGTCCACTAGCAGCAGCGGGTCCAAGTCTTCTTCTGGGCTTACTTCATCTGATGTAAGATTGTTTGATATTTGCAGCATTGGTGTTATAACTTGATTTTGTTCCCCAGGAGTCATCAGGTAGCTGGGATTAAACTCTGTGAAGTACATGAAAATACAGATGAAGTACGTGTAAGTGTGTGTACTTTAATAAAAAAATATCATTGCTTTATTGTGCTATCAGAAGTTGAGCATACCATCCCTTGTATATTTAATCATTGAAGGAGTGTTTGGAAGTCACTACAGGTACTATCAGCCAAAATTCATACAAACAGTATTATTTCATTTGTTGAAACTTGTAGAGTTTTTTGGGAATGTAACTTCAAAAACAAAATGCTGGCTGGAAAAACTGTGTACATGTGTGGCGAAGTGATGAAAAAAGTATTAAAATGACAAATTTACTAAATGGGAACAGAAGACGATAGTCAGCTGTGGTGAATGTGAAGTGAAATACATGTTGTTTGGCTCACTTGCAGGAACACCAATGCTACATAACAGATTTTGAGCTGTTATAATTTGGTTTTTTTCTCTTTTGAGGCTGAAGAAGTTTTTACCTGAATATAAGCAGGCCACTTATCTTCTAAATACAGTGCAACAGTGGCCCCAGCTCTTCTACTTATGCAACTCTGTTTTACACACACAAAATCTGTTTTATTTTTCTTGTAAAAGTGTATTACAGCCTCTTACATAACGGATGGTGAAATCATGCATGTTGAGGGCTGGTATGTGACGTCTGACTTCGCCACAAACATGTGTCAACATGACCATCAAAGGGCCGCGCTTTAGAGGCTTCCCCATTGAAAATGTATGGCAAAACTTTACAGTGTCATAACGGGAGTGTCTTACATTCAAATGAAGCGCTTTTAATACATTTTTACCAGGTCGAGAAGCGCTACGTATCGAGCAATACAGGAGCCCCATGTGATGTAGCAATCGTAAGTTATTAATCGTTTTTGAGGGTTCAGCTCAACGCGAACGTACTATAGCTACAAAATTTGATAAATTTATGCATAATTATCTGCCCACAGGTAATTCACACCTCGAGGGTAGGTAAATTTATCAAATTTTGCAGTTAATAAAAATGGTCATAA
The DNA here is from genome assembly GCF_963678975.1 of Dysidea avara. Lineage (NCBI taxonomy): Eukaryota > Metazoa > Porifera > Demospongiae > Dictyoceratida > Dysideidae > Dysidea > Dysidea avara. The sequence continues at coordinate 35,082,679 of NC_089280.1, forward strand.
CTTTGTACTGAAATCACTTATTGACTTCAAATAAAAACCACATTGTTTCTCTCTGCAAGATCTTTATTTTGGTACCCTGTTTCAACAAGTTAATTACTGCCTCAGGGAGTTAACGACAAAAATGATTAATTTTCTGTCCAAAAATGGCCATAAAAGTCACCAAGGGTCAACTCAGCGATGATACTATATCTAAATTACATGTCATGAGGAGTACTATTTATGTGGAAAGTTTCGTGGTTTTATGAAAAAGTGCACAATATTGCCAATTTTGGGGGGTATGCTGCTATACTAACTGTATGTAACAGTCCAGAAGCCAGATCCAGGTGGCAAGGGGAGGAACACTAAATACAGCTGGATATAAGGTTCTCTAATCTCTAGCTATAGTGTTATTGTACACAAATTTTTACAGTAAGATATGTTCAAATGCTGCAAATTAATTTCAGTGACCTAAAGGAGTGTATTCATCAATACTAATGTTGAGTAGTAAATAAATCTTTTTTTTTTTTTTAAATTGCAATGATTGTAATATTAGAGTTACTGACTGTTCTGTCAGAGTATCTCAACAGTTAGTAAATGTGACCGGGCCTGTGAAAACAGGGCATGTGGGCACAAACTACACACCATCACTCTACAGGTCATATCTTAGTACTGGAAAAGTATATTTCCATTCTGTAACTTACATCATGATGCCAATTACATGCTTACCATGAGCTGAAAATTGCAATACCATAGCATAGTGGTACAAAAAGTTATGAGTGATGATAGTGTGAAAAAGTAGGCAAAAATCATGTTCCCACATGCCCTATTATTGCAGGCCCGGTCACAAATTTTTTTGTAGATACACTGTATCTACACAGGTAGGAATGTGCATGGGGAATATCCCTTAATATTACTCAATGAGGATAGTACATACATCCTATTTAGATACTCTGTAAAGCCACATGAATGCATATCACCAGTTTGAAGGTGGAAGGGGGAAATTACCCCTGCCCTATTCTGGATCCACCACTGAATACTGCGAAACACTCACCGCGGTTCATATAAAATATTCTTCCATCTGGAAGATGACCAGCTTCCCACTCTGACTGTTGTCACCACAATTATGTAAGCACATATACAAGTAAACATGCTCTTCTTACTGGTAATGGTTCTCTTGAAGCACTGTGTCTTTGAGGATGTTCCTACAATATCATACATGTAACTACCTATTAATTTGTGAATTATACACCAAGTATAAATATGTCTCTTGTCAAACATCTGTAATATTAATATTTATTTGCTAAAACAGTATACAATGGAAGCATTGATATCTTGTGTTACATCATGATAAATACTTCACTGCATAGCAAGGATGTAATGGTTGATAGGTAACCACTATAGAGTAAAAATTTAGGCCCATAGCAATGCTATGTGTGATTAGCCCTTCACACTTATTTTTTATTAACACTTGTGAGATTAGTTTTTAATACTCCAGGATGGCTGGCTGTGGTGTGCACCACACAATGTAGATTAAAGATGTACCTCTACAAAGTGAGTAGGATCAAAAAAAGAAATTATGTTTGAAAAACCTGTACATGGGTGTTAAATAAGTAATTAGCAGATAGCTATTTTGTTATAGTTTTCATCTGCAAGTGTGATTGTTTTACTTGTAAGGGTGCAAGTTGTAATAGCATTGAGTTGACATTTCAAACATGCCTGCATGTTGCATCTGTATTTCGAGCTGAGTGCAAGTATCTGGGGGTGTGCTGCTGCTGTTCAATATCTGTGGCAGTTTCTTAGTCAGGGATTTGTCAGCACTGGACATCATCCTTTATGGATCTGCCTTATGCTTGAAATTATGCTCTCAAAATCTTGAGGATTAAGTGCTTTATTAGAATGTCTCTTATTGTTGTGTTAGAGTGAGTGCTATATTAGAATATCTAAAAGATTTCTGTAAAGTGTAAACCACCCCAAAAACACCTTCGCTGTAAAAAAGGTGCGCCCAAGAAACTACAAATACCTGGAACCCAATGTAAAAAAACAAAAAGAAAACAGCTCAGCTGAAGTGAAAAGTAACTGGTAACTTAAAGAGCTGATATCTGAAGCGGCCAAGAATACAATTACTAAAGTTTAATCCATGCAAGAACACCTTGGCTATAAAACAGGTGTGTACATGAAAGTATCTGGCAACTGAAATGGCTGATATCTGAAGCGGCCAAGAATGAATGGTCATATACAACTAATTCAAAAATTTAACACTGAACCTTTATAATTCGGCTGTGTTCTATATTCACTCTTGCTGCATCGTAAAGTAATTTCTTTTAACTCTAATTGGCTGGTAATTTGGCCGCCTTTTTTTGCTCTATTATACTGACTATTAAAAAAGGCGGCCAAATTACCAACCAATTAGAGTTAAAAGAAATTACTTTATGATGCAGCAAGAGTGAATATAGAACACAGCCGAATTATAAAGGTTCAGTGTTAAATTTTTGAATTAGTTGTATATGACCATTCATTCTTGGTCGCTTCAGATATCAGCCATTTCAGTTGCCAGTTACTTTCATGTACACACCTGTTTTATAGCCAAGGTGTTCTTGCATGGATTAAACTTTAGTAATTGTATTCTTGGCCGCTTCACATATCAGCTCTTTAAGTTACCAGTTACTTTTCACTTCAGCTGAGCTGTTTTCTTTTTGTTTTTTTACATTGGGTTCCAGGTACTTGTAGTTTCTTGGGCACGCCTTTTTTACAGCGAAGGTGTTTTTGGGGTGGATATCACTCATTTTTGTCAGTGATAGACTCTACATTTGGTTTAAAAGGTAATTTTTTTTGGAAATGAGCAATTAACATTAATGCAGAATATTATCTTGGAGAGTCAGTAAAATCCATACATAATAATGATTGTTTCATAACACCGTAAATTCGGAAGTATGAATTTACGGTGTAGTATGACTGTTCTATTAGAGTAAATCTATCCTTACTGCCTGCATGTGACGAATATATCTCATATCTGTGCATGTTAAATGCTTCAGACACCTAATTAAACTTGCAAGTGACTAATTAGTTTACAGTTGCTACACAGCTATAAATACATTTGTAATTGTTATCACCATAATCATTTATCATGTTATAACCATTTTTTATTATTTTGGTCACAACTTCAGGATTAGAGCAGCAGAGAAAGGAATAGAGGACTCAATCATCAAGACTTGTATATGGGAGATGGAACAGTATTGCGATGGACAATGCCGGTACTAACCCCTCAAGGGTGTTGCAGTACAGTATAGATGCAAGACCAGAGCCTCGATCGTCACCATTTGACTGTGGTCACAACTTCAGGATTGGAGCAGCAGAGAAAGGAATGGAGGACTCAATCATCAAGACTCGGGGAGATGGAATAGTATTGCCAAGGATAATGCCAGCACTAACCCCTCAAGGTTGCCACAGTGCAGTATCGATACAACCACTCCAACCAGTGCATAAGACCAGTGCCTCGATCATCACCTTTTGACTGAAATTTTTATACTTGATGAAGCAATTAAAACAAAAAAGTTGTAGTACTTATACTTTCCTGAGGGAGCATGCCCCCAGAGTCCCAGACTCCCTTGCCTGTTCAACAGAATAATAGGATTGAGCCTTACTACCACTTTCACCTTTATTCTTGGCCTGGATGTACATATCGGCAACATAATACAGTAGCTGTAGATAATGCCCCTAGGCAGAGCTATAGGGGTGGGAATTTTTCCCTACTATCACACTATCACAGTAGTTCTTCTCACAGTTCTTTGCCTGGCCATCATCAACTGCTGTCAAAACATTAGTGTCGTCCCCCAGACCCTTCCTCAAGCATACTTACCACACAAAAATAACTTAGTTTAGCAGTGCACAAACAATTATTGACAGCATATGTACACTTACCGCATTGTTGAACCATGTATACCACCAGAATCCACCGGATTGACAACTAACACGTGATCTATTTAGGGGAAATCTAGTGGAAAGTCCCTAATTACCTTAAGCGGACACTCGTGATACGTGGTTTTAAATTGAATGGTTTAAGAATGTAACTAGATGGTGAGGCGTACTTTAATCGGCTCGACTTTACTGAGAAACTCGAGCCCCTCATGAGAAACTACATCGCTTGAGAAACACTTGAAAAAGTAAGAGTCAAGAATACTGAGGGACTCTATGATATATGCCGGTCTTGAATGCTAACGAAACGAGGAGTGAAGTTTGTGCAACGTGTCACATCGCCACACACTGATTCACCGTGTTTGTGCGACAGGGTTTTTGGACCTGTCCACCAGATGTTGAAAGGAAATTCATTCCACCACATGTTGAAAGGAAATTTATTCCAACTTGTGAAGTTATTGGTATACTCATTGTTGGGGTCCATGGGGACATCGATGATCATTTACCAGTCAGCTGTAAGTAATGTCACAACAGAAGGAAAGGAACCATTTCCATACCCCTATGGCATACTGATTTTCCTGGTCAATTTATGTACACTCAACCACAGATCGAAATGTAGAACTTTGGTTGCAGGTGGAAAATAAACACCTTTTTACTCAGTTACAACAGATTCACCCAGCTGGGATAAAATGTTGACGTGAATGTCATTAGTACTAACTTGTTCATCAGGTATTGGACAATTCAAAGTGTCCAGATTATGCAGTTGTCCTCTTGTTCAAGTTTACACGTTTAGGCAAGTTCCACAACGTCCTATAATCTATTACTATATCAGTGTGGAATAATGCTTATATAATATTTTTCATATTTCAGGCTTTAGGTGTATTGTACCGTATAGCTGGTAATTTTCGAAAGGTTTTTATTTTCGGATATTTCGAAGAGGCCCTTCTCTTCGAAAATGAATACCCACGTCCGGTCGTTTTTCGAAAATAAATTCCCACAAGTGAAAGTAACCGTCCAACTTTCGGCGATTCGTTCATGTATTCTTCGAGTTGTAGCTCAGTATTGTTGATGATAATGGGTAAACTGTATCATTACTGTACCAATAACCAGAAAACAGGTTCCAGAATGGGAATCGATGCCGTCTGCTCTAGAATCTATGGTATATGATCGAGCATGATCGTACCAGTGAATTCACTCCACCCGAGACTCCCTCAGTTTTCTCTCCAGTGCACAGGAATGGGGATTATTCCATCAGTAAGTCAGTTTTCGGCAAACATTCACGCATCTTCATAATTTGTGACACGGATTTCCGTTTATTTGAAATCCATCCGGACTTCGAAATATGCACTCTTCGAAATTAAAATCTTTCGAAATTCAGATTTTGCTTCTTGTACGAAAATTTCTGTTTTGAAAATAACCCGCTATACGGTATTTAACACCTGCTTGTTGGTTTTTGCAGGCCATCTGGTCATACTGGTTTATCCACTAGCAGTGATCATGGTACATATGTAAGTTGAGACCATGCAAGAACAAAGATACAGGTGTCATGAATTTCAGGTCAGTTAATGTTCAGAGGAATTGTATTATTGCAATTGTTGTTTTTGTAGTTATCAATTATCAGTGACCAATTTGTGATAGCGTACTTTTGTTTGACCAATGACCTAATGTTCTGGTTTACATGCTTACCCAACAGTTATGTTACTCACTTAACCTGCATATGGGATATATATTTTTTTAGTTCATTTTGATTATCCATCCTTTATTGGTACAGCCTGGCATATTGATTTTTTGCACATTCTCTTTTTAATTCAGTGCCTGCTGGATTGTTTCGTCAGATATCGAAACAGGTGTCTTTGGTGTTGCGACCGATGTTCCAGGTCAGTTTGCATGTGTATTTAATTTAAGGTTGACTTCAGTGCCTGCTTATTCTTTTACAGGTCTCGGTATCGAGTGTCATGAATTTCAGGTCAGTTGATGTACAGAAGAATTGTATTATTGCAATTGTTGTTTTTGTAGTTATCAATTATCAGTGACCAGTTTGTGATAGCGTACTTTTGTTTGACCAATGACCTAATGTTCTGGTTTACATGCTTACCCAACAGTTATGTTACTCACTTAACCTGCATATGGGATATATATTTTTTTAGTTCATTTTGATTATCCATCCTTTATTGGTACAGCCTGGCATATTGATTTTTTGCACATTCTCTTTTTAATTCAGTGCCTGCTGGATTGTTTCGTCAGATATCGAAACAGGTGTCTTTGGTGTTGCGACCGATGTTCCAGGTCAGTTTGCATGTGTGTTTAATTTAAGGTTGACTTCAGTGCCTGCTTATTCTTTTACAGGTCTCGGTATCGAGTGTCATGAATTTCAGGTCAGTTGACGTACAGAAGAATTGTATTATTGCAATTGTTGTTTTTGTAGTTATCAATTATCAGTGACCAGTTTGTGATAGCATACTTTTGTTTGACCAATGACCTAATGTTCTGGTTTACATGCTTACCCAACAGTTATGTTACTCACTTAACCTGCATATGGGATATATATATTTTTAGTTCATTTTGATTATCCATCCTTTATTGGTACAGCCTGGCATATTGATTTTTTGCACATTCTCTTTTTAATTCAGTGCCTGCTGGATTGCTTCGTCAGATATCGAAACAGGTGTCTTTGGTGTTGCGACCGATGTTCCAGGTCAGTTTGCATGTGTGTTTAATTTAAGGTTGACTTCAGTGCCTGCTTATTCTTTTACAGGTCTTGGTATCGAGTGTCATGAATTTCAGGTCAGTTGACGTACAGAAGAATTGTATTATTGCAATTGTTGTTTTTGTAGTTATCAATTATCACTGTATACTAGTGATGTGAATTTGCAGGTCAGTCTACTCAGATGTATGGGGTATAGTGTTGATGGGTTCAAACAAATATCCAATGTAGACTGTAGTGGCATCAAGGGTGTTAATTTCTAGGTCAGTTTACATGTTGTGATGTTAGTGATTTTTTCCTAGCACCCAGATGTTAAGTGTATTGTATTTAATGCCTAGCTACCTGTTATGTTTTTAAATTATGGTATATCAGTGTAGACGGTACAACAGTAAGCCTTCTGTGTTGTAGTAACTATTTGTTTCATAATTATGCTGTTGTCCTGGAATGGCACAATTTTTGGGCAACCAGTGTGAAGTCCAGTGGTACAAACATTGTATTATGACCAAGTTGTGATGGCGTACTTTTGTTTGACTAATGTCCTAATGTTCAGGTTTGACATGCTTACCCAACAGTTATGTTATTCATTCACTTAGCCTGGGATATAATTTTTGTTCATTTTGATTATCCATGCTATTATTGATACAGCCCGGCATATTGATTTTTTATACATTCTCTTTTAATTCAGTGCCTGCTGGATTGTGTCATCAGATATCGAAACAAGTGTTTTTGGTGTTGCGACCAATGTTCCAGGTCAGTTTGCATGTGTGTTTAATTTAAGGTTGACTTCAGTGCCTGCTTATTCTTTTACAGGTCTCGGTATCGAGTGTCATGAATTTCAGGTCAGTTGACGTACAGAAGAATTGTATTATTGCAATTGTTGTTTTTGTAGTTATCAATTATCAGTGACCAGTTTGTGATAGCATACTTTTGTTTGACCAATGACCTAATGTTCTGGTTTACATGCTTACCCAACAGTTATGTTACTCACTTAACCTGCATATGGGATATATATATTTTTAGTTCATTTTGATTATTCATCCTTTATTGGTACAGCCTGGCATATTGATTTTTTGCACATTCTCTTTTTAATTCAGTGCCTGCTGGATTGCTTCGTCAGATATCGAAACAGGTGTCTTTGGTGTTGCGACCGATGTTCCAGGTCAGTTTGCATGTGTGTTTAATTTAAGGTTGACTTCAGTGCCTGCTTATTCTTTTACAGGTCTTGGTATCGAGTGTCATGAATTTCAGGTCAGTTGACGTACAGAAGAATTGTATTATTGCAATTGTTGTTTTTGTAGTTATCAATTATCACTGTATACTAGTGATGTGAATTTGCAGGTCAGTCTACTCAGATGTATGGGGTATAGTGTTGATGGGTTCAAACAAATATCCAATGTAGACTGTAGTGGCATCAAGGGTGTTAATTTCTAGGTCAGTTTACATGTTGTGATGTTAGTGATTTTTTCCTAGCACCCAGATGTTAAGTGTATTGTATTTAATGCCTAGCTACCTGTTATGTTTTTAAATTATGGTATATCAGTGTAGACGGTACAACAGTAAGCCTTCTGTGTTGTAGTAACTATTTGTTTCATAATTATGCTGTTGTCCTGGAATGGCACAATTTTTGGGCAACCAGTGTGAAGTCCAGTGGTACAAACATTGTATTATGACCAAGTTGTGATGGCGTACTTTTGTTTGACTAATGTCCTAATGTTCAGGTTTGACATGCTTACCCAACAGTTATGTTATTCATTCACTTAGCCTGGGATATAATTTTTGTTCATTTTGATTATCCATGCTATTATTGATACAGCCCGGCATATTGATTTTTTATACATTCTCTTTTAATTCAGTGCCTGCTGGATTGTGTCATCAGATATCGAAACAAGTGTTTTTGGTGTTGCGACCAATGTTCCAGGTCAGTTGTATGAGTGTTTAATTTAAGGTTAACTTCAGTGCCTGCTTATTCTTTTACAGGTCTCAGTATCATCATGCTGACATACAAGAAATCATCACTATTGTTGGAACTATTTTTAGTCAAGTCTTGATGTGATGTTGATTAACGTTGTTACACATTGTTGTATGTTTACCATATGGCATGAAATTTTCATGGCCATCATGAAATTTGAATATTGTGTAAGTTGTGTGGAACAACCCCAACTCATACATGGTCACTGGCAAACCACGAACCACATTCGAGCCACAACACCACCAACCACATTCAAGCAATCCATTACAAAATTTTGTTGCACCATTTGTGTGTGCATAATACTTAATGAAAGCCACAGCACAAGCTACATGGTAAACACTACATAGAGGTGGTAACCCCTAAAGGCTTGTTACCTTTTGTATTCAGGCCTTTGTGGTTAATCTATTAAAAATTACATGTAAATAGAGAATTGAAGAGTATGCTTAAAGCACCTTCGCTAGTGATTTTGTTCTTCACACCATAAGACAACTGGCGATTTATAAACGCTTGATTGGGGTGTGGCACTAAATGGAATTTAAAAGATTTCTGCTTAAAACGCCATCCCTAGGGAACTTACAGTTCAGCACGTTGTCACAACTTGTTTATCAGGCATTAGAGTTTGTGTCCACGTCGTGTCTTTAAAAGTTATTGTAGGGATTAGAGGTTTGATTGAAGAAAATACGCGTATAGGCAAACCAGGATTGGATAATGTCAGTGCTAGATGGACTATACAAACACGACTATGTTGACTGGTATAACGTGACAGTAGTTGTAACATAAGGTAGAGAAATAAAGTGAAATACGCCTATTTTTTATTTTGCGATGGTTACTTTTTCATTTTAGCGAGGTCGCAAGAAAACTATGATGATGACTCCTAAAGATTTTTTTATCACGTAACGCAATACAAATCTATTGAGAGATATTGCATAATCTAGGACTAATATTGTGAAACCGGCCCTACACGTAAATAACTCACAGTAGTGGCCGCGCGTCTTTTAATTGGGCGTGCGCTTTGTAGTTTCTTGGCCGCGCGACTCACTACCGTGAGTCTTGATAAGCAGCCAAGAGACAGTAAATATTAGGGCTAAAAATTATCAGAATTTGAGTGTCTACAATCAAGTACTCACTATTACTAGCTCTTTGTAGTCATATCCATGTGACATAATACTGGACCTAAAGCAGTTTATAACATTTTCAAGTAATACACACTGCATATTACAGTGCTGATGTTAGTGTTCCTGGCAAGCGATATGCTTTAAACACCAATCAATTCAACAGTATTCATGGTCTAACAAGTGGGTACTTATGTATTTTCAGCACTTATTTCAGCCTAATGGATATAGCAACATTGTGTTAATATAATAATTGCTTGAAACATGGTAGATTGCAATTTTATGGCAAATGTCCATATCAAGTGTGGTATCTTTCCAGAAGATTGCTTATCTCCCTTACTGTTTTGTTTAGCACTCAATCCACTCAGTGAGCTGATTGAGGATACCACTTATGGTTATAAGCTGAAGTTTAATTTACTAGTTCAACACTTACTTTACATGGACGATATGGCAAGAATGAGAGGGAAATAGAATTATTACCTAGAACATTATTGAGGATACAATGTTTCAATGAAAATCATTGTGGTTAAATGTGCACTACTCATTATGTCCAGAGGAAGAATTACCTGTACTGATGGACTTGAATTACCCCGTACACTGAGTGCCATTGAGATTACTGCTGGATGTACATATCTTGGATTGTTACAAGATTCCACCATTGAACAGGGAAAGCTTAAGGAATAAGTCATCAATGAATACTACCGCTGTATCAGAAAGGTACTAGCTACTGTATCTTCTAAACTACATGGACGTAATATACTTTTAGCTCTCAATGCTTATGCTTTACCCATAATCAGTTATACTGGTGGTGTTGTGTCATGGAAAGACAGCGAATTGGACTCAATTGATTGGAGGGTGCTTGAACTTCTTATTATTCATAAAGGGTTGCACCTACGTTCTGATGTAACTCAGCTGTATATACCTGGGAAAGGTGGTGGTAGAGGTCTTAAAAGTGTGCAGAACACAAATATATAAGTTTGAGCAGTTTTCTCTGTCCCATTTTATATGGGCTAATCTGCAACAGGAACCATTGTTGGAAGCAGTCCTAATGTCTGGATTGTTCCCCAAACCCCATGTATTGCTTTAACACCTTAGCGTACTGTGCATGTGCACAACCTGCTGTCAGAAAATCGACCTGTAAGGCTAAGCTCTCAGCTATACGTTTCGACAAAGTGACATTTATTTTATTCTTTTTAGACATATACGACTATGTCTAAAAAATATTAAAGTTTACGGGTTAGGCACTTAATAATAATAGGTTATTATTTATCGATGCGTGATAATGGATGATGCAATATTGGCATGAAACTTGAACAGGTGTTAGTGAGAAGTTTGTTAATTTCAAAGCATTGTATAGCCACGCAATAATAGCGGAGGAATCATACAAAGTGAGAGTTAATAATTTACTGCAGAAGGTAGTCAAGTGTAATAAGTCCCCAAAATATGGTTGAACCAGCGTTTAGCGCTACTGCTTAATGTGGTTATTATTCATAAAAAATAGCAGCTGTCAGCCAATTAGTACAAATTTTTTTGGCACTGTCAATGGGTGGTTATATTATCTAGGTCCTGTTTTGGGGATTTAGTGGGATAACTGACTAGAGGCTGGTTAGTTGTCGTATCTTTCAAGGATAATGGCGATTAGTTCTGCTACGGAAATGCCACGAGTCCACTACAGTGCTGTTACAATTGGATAACAACTCAATTTGTTCGTGAGGACCTAGAAGTCACTAAGTAATAGCTATACGAAATAGGATATGCAATATGATGTAAGATGTATCACGTGTGATTATTAGTCTGATTGTGGCTTCCTCATGTTATGATCATACATGGCGCTGCGAGCAGTAGAACGCCTCATATCACCGTTGTAATCATCAACCTTGTTTTTCTAACCGTCATCGCTGATCCTTGGTGCCGGGTTGAGACACCCCATCAGGTGATACCTTCGTTTCCAAGTGTTTTGTTTGTTCCCGCCATTTTGTTCTCCAGATATCACCCATGTCTTGGTCGTCGTATGTTTTTCGCCAAGGAGATCTTCCTAAGTTGGATTTACAAATTGACTACGGCTCTGACTTTTCAGCCTGGCAAATGCAGTGGGAATCATACATGAGCCTGTCCAGACTTGGTGAAGAAACTCCTGTGAAACAAGTACAAGCCTTGACATTATGTTTTTCACGCGAAACTCTTACCTTAGTCAACAACCTTGGCCTCACCACTGAGGACCGTGGAAGTGTAGCATCCATTATTAGTGCCATCAAGAAGTACATAGCTGGACACATTAATGAATCTGTGGAGCAATGGAATTTCTTTCGTAGAACACAGCAGCCTGGGGAGTCCTTCGATGATTTCCTTGATTCTTTGAGAGAACTAGTGAAAACTTGCAACTTCTGCAATGATGCTTGCACCCAGAAGAGCTTACGTCACCAAATAATCTAAGGCCTCCTTGATGGTGACACTGTCAAACACTTTTTACAAGAAAAAGACCTCTCTCTAGATAAAACAGTCCACATGTGTCAAGCCCAAGAGGCAGCCAAGAAACAATGAGCTGCCATACAGCAAGGACCTGGTCATCTCCACGAATCTGTTGCAGTTCTCAAGACACACCCACAGAAGAAGACATTTATACCACAACCTCTCTGTCCTGGTTGTGGGGCCCAGCCACATCCAGCAGGTCACACACAATGCCCTGCATATTGTGTGTCATGTCACAATTGCAAGTAACTGGGTCATTTCTCCAGAGTTTGCCGTTCCAAACCCATACAACCACATCCACCGTGGCCCTATACATCTACTCTTCAATCTACTCAATCCGATAGCTCCTGGTCCGAACAAGCAGGCCTGTCTAACATCCACCACATCACATCTACTGACCCTGCACCCAAGCTAAAGATTGACATTACCACTCTTAACGGTGCCACCACCACAGCTGTTCTTCCAGACTCGGGTGCTGATATTTCAGCAGCCAGTACTAGTATTCTCTCTCAGCTTAATGAACACATTGACAACCTTTTACCTTCCTCTGTTATTCCCAAAGCTACAAATGGAGCAGAGATGCATCCTATTGGCAGGCTGCCAGTATGTTTCAAGATTGGCAACAAGGAACACCTTGATGACTTGCACATTTACCCTAATGTTACAGGCACACTGATGTCCTGGAAGACATGTAAAGAACTTGGAATCCTACCAAACTGCTATCCCAACCAAACCATTTCCAGCACTACTGTCAATTCTGTAGCCGCCACCCTTCCAGTTGTTAGTTTACTCCTTGACAAGCATCTTGCAGTTCAGGAGTTTCCCACCGTATTTGATGGTAACATTAACAGCATGGAGGGTGAAGAATTCCATATCTACGTTACTGATGATGCGAGACCATTCTGTGTTAACACCCCCAGGTGTATTCCGTACGCTTACCTTGACCTCTTACAATCACAGAACATCATCGCCCCTGTTATCGAAGCCACTGACTGGTGTGCCCCTATTGTCGTAGCACCCAAGAAGAATACTGATCGGATACGTATGTGCGTTGACCTCTCACACTTAAATAGATATGTAAAGAGAGAAAGGTACCAATCACCTACCCCAGCTGAGGCCATTGCTGACATATCTGCTTGCCAAGCTAAGTTGTTCATTGTTTTGGATACTATGAAGGGATATCACCAATGTCCACTTGATCAAGAAAGTCAGCTTCTCACCATGTTCATAACACCATTTGGCAGATTTAAGTATATGCGTGCACCACACGGAATTTCCTCCACATCTGAACATTACGATAGACGTATGTATGAAGCCTTTGAAGGTGTCTCCGGTTTCCGCCGCATAATGGATGACATTGTTATCTATGACAGTGATGTCACACAACATGCTTTACATGTCCGAGAATTTCTACAAAGATGTGCTGAGAAAAAGATCACCCTGAACCTAGACAAGTGCAAGTTTTGTGAGTCTTCAGGTACCTTTGCAGGATTCCAGCTCTCTGCTACAGGTTACCAAGTAGACCACACTATTATAGATGCCATCTCGAAATTTCCAACTCCAGCCAACCGTACAGATCTCTGATATTTCTTTGGTTTAGTTAACCAACTATCAGCTAGCACAAACACCATCTCCACACTACTCACACCACTGTGCCCCTTGCTCAGTACAACGAATGACTTCCAGTGGTCAGCCACCCACGACAAACATTTCAAACTGCCAAAGAATCCCTTACTGATGCACCTGTGTTGTCATTTTTTGACATGAGTAAACCCACTAGACTATGGACAGATGCTAGCCACCAAGGCCTTGGATTCATACTTCAACAGCAAGACAACTCTGGCACTTGGAGTTTGATTCAGGCAGGGTCCCGATTTCTCACTGATGCTGAATCTCGCTACGCCATCATAGAGCTGGAAATGTTGGCCATTGCTTGAGCTACCTTGAAGTGCCACTTGTTTCTAGCTGGACTACAACACTTTCAAGTTATCACAGATCACAATCCGCTTATCCCTATCCTTAACCATCACCGACTTGATGAAATAGAGAATCCACGTCTTCAGAGATTAAAGATTAAGCTGATGGCATACAATTTTATGACAGAATGGGTGAAAGGCACAAAGAATGATGCCCCAGATTCCCTGTCAAGGAACCCAGTGACAGACCCATCACATGAAAATATTCTTGCTGAGTTAGATATTCTTAGCCAACCAGCCCTGTCCATTAATGAGATACGAACTCTCACACAAACTGAACCACTACCATACCGCTTAGATGACCTCAGAAAAAGTTCCCAAGAAGACACAGAATATCAACAGCTCCAACATCTCATATTACATGGGTTTCCACCCCATCGTAATCAACTACCAGGTACTTCCAAATGATACTGGAATGCTCGAGAGAGCCTCACCATTGATGATGACCTCATTGTTTATGGCTGCAGACTTCTTATTCCCACAAAACTGCGACCTGTAATTTTGTCTCAACTTCATGAATCTCACCAGGGTACTGTAAGGACAAAACAATGTGCCCGCCTTTCCATGTACTGGCCAGGAATAGACAATGACATCGACAACACCATCCTGTCTTGTAAGCATTGCCAAGACCATCTCCCCAGCCATGACAGAGAACCAATTGTTCAAAAGCCAAGAGCAGACTGCCCATTCCAGGAGATTGCAATAGACCTTTGCTCACACGCAGGCCACACCTACCTGATCATAGTTGATTGCTACAGTGATTGGCCAGCTGTTATATAACCCTTTGCACCCTAACACTACTACCTATACAGTCATCTCAGCTCTCCGGCAGTCCTTATGCTGTACAGCTATACTTGACACTGTATGGTCTGACGGTGGACCATAGTTCACGTCCAAGGTATTTTCTGACTTCTCAAAGCACTGCAGTTTTCTACACAAACTTTCCTCACCAAGATATCCTCAGAGTAATGGCAAAGTTGAAGCTACCATCAAGTCCATGAAGAAGCTACTTCAGAACTCATGGAATGGCAGAGCCCTAGATGATGAGAAATTTTGTCGATCATTGCTACAATACTGCAATACACCCAGTAGAAAGGATGGCTTGTCACCAGCTCAGAAACTGTTAGGCCACCCTGTGCAAGATATCCTCCCAGCTCACAGGTGGTCCTTCCTACCACAGTGGCAGCGACCAGTTCAATTGGCTACACAGCAGGCTGAAGACACTTCCAAATTATCTGCAGCCTCCACGCTCTCAACCTGCCAGACATTCATGTTGGGTCGCATGTTGCAGTACAAAATCATCAGTCTCGACTTTGGGACATTTATGGGATAGTTACAGAGATTGGTCCACACCGTATATATTATATCAAGACAACAGGTGGCAGAGTTCTAGTCCGCAATAGACGCTTCCTACGCCGTCGTGTCCCAACCTCACTACCCAGTGGACTTGGACCTTGCAAATCCATGGACTCCACCACGTCTGCAGCTTCTCATACTCAATGCAGATCTACCCGGGACAAACACCCCACCAGAAGGCTGATTGAGGATCCAAACTGGACTTAAGTGACCCGATCAACTGCAATTATAATTATTATATAAGCTTAGGTTAGCAATTGATTTTTTTTGGCTTTGATTAGGACTGTTTTTGATTTGTGTAGCATTTTTGTTTTGTAATTTTATTCGCTACAAATGCTTGAAAAGGGGGAGATGTAGGAAATAGGTTATGCAATATGATGTAAGATGTATCACGTGTGATTATTAGTCTGATTATGGCTTCCTCGTGTTATGATCATACAATAGCTTATTAATGCTAAATATCATGATGTGACTTCACATAAAACCTGGTTTGTGATGAATAGCAATCAACAGTTTCGCTGTTTAGTGCCTGCATTTCTGTACAAGTGCTTTCCTTGTTTAGTGTATCACTGCTTATGGTATCACTTGTATGTTAATATGCCATGACACTTTAGTGTGTTCTTCCATACAAAATGGTTAAAACAGAACTATAAGCAAAGCGCCTACAAAATTATTTATCTAGTAACCTGTAACCTTAAAATTCAACTGGCGATCACCGCACCCAGTATATACAAGTAAACGTGCTACCAACAACCCCTCCAAGCCCAGCTAGTTTAATACTTACGGGTACCACCTTGCCAGTGCATCTCGATGTATGACAAACAGATGTTGAATTTACTTGCTCAATGAATTGTTGCAATTGAGTAGTCTCACATACAAACAAATTCCTGGGCATTGCAGCAGGTCCTTTACGTTGCTTTTTTTGCAGGGCTAGTCAAAATCTCTGAGTCACTCTCATAATTGCTGTTGCTGACTGCAAGTTTTGTTGTATAATCGTCAGAGTAAAAAAAAACCGCAATTATTTCTATGTCAAGGCTTCTACTACATGTAATAATTGTATCACTTCCAGAGCTACAGTTAACTTCATGTACCACTGCTTATATTACTTGGACTTATAGCATCACTAATTACATCATGTAGACTGCCAGAGTTACCATATAGCAGGTTTTTACCACGTAGACTTTATTTTCGCGAACAGTGTCTAGCTGCGGTAATTAAATTTGCACTTATTTATCTTGTGTGTTTTCAGATTTTCGTGTCTTCCTGCCCTGTAACTCGATACGTACTGTTGTGCCACCATGAAACAAAAACAAATTGCATATCCTTGAGAAGGCACGCCCACTACTGTTGGGTCGTCACCCAGTGGCACACATCCCCACAACTGCCACAAGTAAGTTCCTGACCAATGATAGGAGTCCAAAATATCTTTATAAACATATTAACTGCTTAGCAACGTTTCCATCTCCTTTTTCAATGCGTCTCAAGTAATTGAAATAAAAAATCTGCGGATTTTATTTTCACGGATAGCTGCATTCGCGGAAATTTGTGTTGCGCTTTTAAGATTCGTGATAAATTATAGGTGCAGTAAAAACCTGCTATAGGATATTAAGGTGGTGCTAAAGTAATCATGTGAGGCCATACAATGCCCATTTGTCACAATTACAATTAAACCATGTTAGGTAAGGCGGGGAAATTTCATAGATAATTTGCTTTCAGGTTGATAACTTGTGATCAACACAATCAATTGCTACCAAACTTGGTTACAAATACCATGTGTTTATGCACGCTATGCATACCAAATTGTAAGTGATTCGGCATATCTGTTAGGGAGATACGGCACAAAATACCTGGAGGCATCAAAAAAAAAACCTGTGTGGGGCAATTTCGTAGAATTCTGCTGCAAGCTACGAAGATCACAAATGCCAAGAAAACTGTCATACTTTGGTACGAAACATACTACAGAGTAAAGTTAGTCCTTAAAACAGCCACAGGTACTCTGCAGTGCTGCATTACTTGCTCAATTGATTTCAATGCACAATCACGCAATTGTGTTGGTTGAGCCACAAATTAAGCTTGGTTTTGGAAATTGGTAGCCACTAATTATTAAAACTAAGCAGGTAGAAGTTAGAGATGCAACAAGATATCGATATATCGCGTATTGTATCATTTTAAGACAATATCGCTGTATCGATACAAAAAGTCAAACCGTATCGATATATTGCGTATCGTGATATATCGACTTATCATGGCTTGTTAACATGGCTGACAATCAAATTATTGTACATTGTGGTTAAACTGAATATTATGTAATGCTTCTCAAAGAAAAAATAGCTCACTTATTTCTCTTAAAAAACAAAAAATCACTAAGGAACAATATAGACCATTGCTTAGACTCCACTTTGTATCGTGCAATAATATATAGCTGTATCATGATACACCAGAGGCAATATATCGATACATCTATACACTGTATCGTTGCACCTCTAGTAGAAGTATTACAATGGCACTAATGATTAAAAGAAACAACTTGTAGTGAGCTTTGGTATGAAGTAAATCTTTTTGCAGCAAAATCTAGCTACACTGCCTCAATCAAACTGTGTTTTCGAAACAACGAGCAAAGCCAGAACCTACTGCTTTAGTGCAAATTAATCCCCATAGCCTAACGTATCTTCACCGTAAATGTTGACTGATTTGATAAAACCGTTAAAAAGTTACAGGCTAGCAAAGTTGAAATTACGAAATTGCCCTATACACGAAATTGCCTTATGCACGAAATTACCCCACACTGTCTTACTTAATGAGCTATTTCAGTGTGATGGAGAACTTCACCTGAGAACCATGCAGTCTACATTTAAAGGGTTTTAAAGATAGTCTGTAGTGTTGTAGTTAAGGTTATAGGATAGTGAGCGACTGTTGAATAAACTTTTATTCCGTACATATGATGTGCAACATGGAAAAGCTGCTTCTGTAATGGCAACAATTCCTTCATCGGCAGAGTTTGCCTCTCTGCCCACTGTTTGAGCATTTGTTATTGATTTATATTATCCTTTTTATTCTGAGCAAATTAAATAACTAAAAAAAATCAAGGCATACATAATTAAGGCGGGCTTGACGTTGTTGCATTGTATATCAAGCTTAAATTGGTTTTGTATATCAGCTGGTAACAGGCTTAAATTGTTGGGAGAATAATAGTGTGCTAACTGGACAGATACAAGGTACAAAAAAAACACACATAACAGTACAAGATAACATAGAAACAACACACTTAGCAACTGGTGCACCTGTAGGTGCATGTATAGTATTGCTCGTTAATGGAAATATTTTCAAAATTAGGACTGTCAAACAAGTTGGTAACATTCTGCAGAAACAAAACTACTAGTTTGGCTTCTTGTCTAGGTCCTGATGGAGCCATTTGTAAGAACTAATGTTTCTATGCTTGTGACATGAGTTTAAAAATTAATTTTGTGACCAAAGTGTCTTGTTTTAGTCCATTTTGTAGCCATATTTCAGTAACTATCAATAATGGAATGGAACGGTCACTCTTATAACTCCACTATCAAGCACACTTAGTCTAGTTGTATGAAGGTAATTTTTGGTGAGTTCGAGATGAGCTAGGGTTGGCCCAGCTTTGCCGGGACACTCACTTCGCTCACTCCAACCTTTGCTCACCTTGTACTCACCAAAAACTTACCTTCATACAGATAGTGAAAGACATCATTATGTTTAACAGGCAAACCTCAGGTTAGCGTTAAGGTTAGGGTCAGGTTCAGCTTTGGTTTTTTCTTCACTTGGTTTAGTCATTCCGTTCCGTTCCTGATTCCAGTTCCGGTTATTATAACTTGCCTGATTATAGGTTCATAGTTTTCACTAATTGGCATATGGGACAACTCATGTTTCCATGACAACATTTGAGTTCCATGTCAATTAATGAGAAGTTAGGAATGCATAAATGTTTGGTAACTTTGGATTAAGAAAAAGAAAACCCTAAATAATGAAAAAATGATTTATAGTGCAGTGCCAGAAATAACAGTCGGCCATTGGCCATTTTCCGAGCAAAATCACGTTTTGACCAAGTATTTGGAGGCTTGTTCGGTCAAACATCTGACAAGCATCAAGACAGTTGGTAAAAGCTAACAAATTAAAAATCAAGCAAGCTATAACAGATGTCACATGAAGCTGATAGCGTACCTCACAGCTACACAACGTCCCAGTGATGATGGGGGCCCATAGGATGCTATCACATGACCACAGACGACAGGAGACTTGTTCTAATATTTTGGTACACATATTGGTGGATTTAAACTTAAGTTGTTTTGTGAAGACTTCAGAAGATCGGAAGCTATGTACATTTGAGGATATTCGAGTCTACTGAATGAAGGAATTTAAAGCTACTTGTGTCTACTTTTTGGCTGGATCCAGTTGAGCCACATTGGCCAGGAGTGATGCCCCCTTCCGCATTACTGACATCAGGGATATACTGAACGATTAATCTTGAAGTAAAACAGTGGAAACCAGCAATATCAGACGATAAATCTCCATAATCGTATCTCATGGCCAAGGGTAAGCCATCTCAACATGGATAACATAAAGGATGGTAGTGGTTGTTGCTGTAGCCGAATCATTGTTATGTGGTGGTTAGTGCGTTTAATCTATGTACTGGAGCACGTTTCTTCTAAAACTGAGGTGTAGCTATTGCCAAAGCTGTGGCGTTTAACCTGATCGATATTTGTAGCTCACGTGCTTTATCATAGTCATCATCCTGTAGTTAATGCACACATTTTTGATTAACAAATTTAATAGGAGCCCATAAAGAAAATGGGCTCCTAAAATGTATGTGGTGGAGTTAGAAGTGTTTCTAGGTGTTCCATATGCTGGTCACCTGTGAAGGGATTGCTCATGGTGTCCAGTAGTATAATATCCTGTGATGCTGTCCTCAGAAGCACATCAGCTACATACCACTTACTGTTACCAGGACACAAGATGGCCAATCAAATCTGGAAACGGCCTACCAAATTTAATCTTGCTAGGACCTTTGACCAGTCAATGATGAATTCTTATTTCTGGCACTGATAGTGTACATGTGGGTTTGTGGTATCCCATAACATTAGCCAAACCAAGTTTCATGGAACCGCCTGCTTTAATTTCGTATCTACGTAACTCTGAAATTAGAAGTTGATAACTCTCCTAAGCACTACACTACTTTGGCTCTTACAGTTTCTCACTATGTAGAACAACTCTATAGATCCCTTTTATCAATAATGATGCTAAAATGCTCACCCGTATCCTTCAACATGGGCTACCAAGCCCGTAAAATGCAAATCTCAAAAAATTGTTCCATAGATTTTTTAAGATGCTTCTCTCTAGTCTCTCTATCAAATTTTGAAGGGCTATGGTACACAAAAATGAAGATTTGTGACTAGCCAAGGCGCACTCCATAAAGAAGTGATCATGTGATGACAGCTTATATTAATGCTATCCCACTAGGGACCTGTGAGAAGGCTAAAGCCTGTGAATACAGGGAGTCAGAAACATGTAACTGAAACGGTGAAGAATGCAGAAAAAATCCCAGACTCGATGATGACTTGATCCTCCGCAACATGCAGTCTAGGCAGCTGTTACTGTTCACCACTAATTTTCTTGAATTTTAACAAGGTGATATTGTTATAATGTTACTTGTATAAACAATAGTAGACTGACAGGTAATAGAGCTGATTCTTTCAAATCTCCATATAGCTTTGCTTTGTTCTATAGTTTCCATGTTTTTCTATAGTTTCCATGTTTTTCATCGATGACCACAAACAGGCTGTCCCATTAGTCATATAAGGCTTCACAAAATTGCTTCAGTGCCACCTTAACTGCATTATGTGGACTGTCAGCATTATTAACTGCATCATGTAGACTGTCAATGCTAACCCCTTTGTCATGTAAACTTCCAGGGTTGCTCACCCCATCATCAGACACTGGCTCAGATGATCTCTAAACAAGTCATCCCACACATTCAAACTCCCACCAGGTGGAGTGGATGCTGTGCCTTGTAAATAACTGCTGTTTTCATTAGATCTTTCATCACTGGTAGTATATACTCATCATCTAATAAAAATGTAAGTTACTGGGTGTGCTGTACACCGATATCATAGCATATGCTGCACTAGGCATTCCATGCCTATCACAGAATATGTAACCCTTCATATACAAGTGCATTACCACTGTTTCTTTTCCTTTTGTAGCACATCTCAGCTGTGACAATTGAGTAAACCTCTGCCTTTTCTTTTGACGGTATGGCATACATGTGTGGGATTTTATGGTCGATTTTAATTTGTTGACTGTTACTTTCATAGTTTTGTGATTTATCCATTTCAGATTACTGTTGGACTCTACCAAAGTATAATTATGGATGTTTTTTTTAATATTGGGTAAGTTTAAGGCTGGTATATGATATAGTGTAATATGCACTGAATAACACTTTTTAATTTTATGATGCTTATATTATGTAATGTTCCAATGCTATCAACATCCGCAATTTTCTTTTAGGGACCTGCATCTTCACTTAGAATCACAGTAGGCTGACCTGAAGTAATTTTATCGGATGACTATTTGCTTTGCAACTTCATTGCAGGTAAAGTTTGCATGGTTTTTGTAGACCATAATTATGGTGACTCACTTCACTTTCAATACTTGTATAATAGTAACAACTCAAATAATACTTTCAAGCTATATGTGTTTAATAGTGGTGTACACTTGGTGTAAGGTTTATTTCTACCTTAAGCACTAAACTGTAGCAAGCAATAACACAGAGTAGGTCATTACAGTATACATTACTGGTGCGTGTATATAGGTAAGAGCAAGAGTTCATAATATAAAGAGGGAGGGAGAGTGTCCAACTCTGTATTACCTGGTCAAAACACACTGCGTTCAAAGACTGCATCATATTCTGAATATTTCAGTATACTTCAGTATAATTCCATACAAATTCGTCACCTGGCTTCACCTACTGAAGAGCATTGATAGGTGTTGATTTAGCAAAGGGAAGCATTCTTAGTGCTTTGCTTTAATAGAATTAACACCCTTTCAGTAGTGATTTAATAAGTTTTGGTGCTGATAGTCATTGCGCAATCTTTGAACACAGTGTGTTTTGATCAGGTAATACAGTGTTGGATACTCTCCCTCCCTCTCTATATTATGAACTCTTGGTAAGAGTCTATAGTCCTGAAATCCTGATCATCTACCTGCCCACATCCTTTTGTTAGCCAGGGAGTGACCAGAAACTAAGGTAACACTCGGAGTGGCTTTTCTGAGACACCACATAATTTGCCAACAAGGATTTTGGCAGTACTTGAAAAGATAGATCACTTTTATCCTGAGCTAGAAAATTGGAGCGACTAATTTCTGTCGAACACTTAGACTCCAGTGAAGCCAAGTGACAAGAATTTTAACAGTTAGGTGAGGCATACCTGACTGCTCTATATTAGAGTAAATTAAAGGTAGTGCAACTGCTCTATTAGACTATTTCGATCTTTTGCATTGTTTAAATTTGTCCTAATTTCTACCAGGTTACATGCACTTAAGCATCTGTAATATTAATACAGTGATAGTTCCCATAAACTGGGGTTCCAGGTTTTTTCCATGCAGTCAGGTGACCAGAAACTAAGGTATGACTTGGTGTAACCTTACTAATATAGATGGCTCAAGACGCAAACAATCATGTTAACCAACAACAATCAACAACTTCAAACAGTGATAAACTGATAATAGAACAAGTACTGCATAGCAGCAGGGGCATACCGAGGGATTTTACACTGCACTTGAAACATTAAGAAATTGAAGCTTCAGGTTTCCAGAATCTGGAATCTCTCATGGAACAGAACACATTTTATTTAAAGTTTCTCACATAATAGCACATTTAATCATAGGCGGCAGAAGGGGGGGGGGGGGGGGGGCTAGGGGGCTGAAGCCCCCCCCTCAGAATGATATTGCCCCGAAATTATCCTTCTTGGAATGGGGCTGAAAACCGCCATACAGATCGAGATACTCTAATAGAGCAGTCACAGTATTAGAGCAGTGTGTAGCAAGCTATGTAAGGATTTTTATGTAGTTTATCAGCTATAAATGCGTAGCTGGTGAGGTGGGCAGCTATTGTCAGATGATTGTGACCTTTTTTTTGGGGTCTCACCTTACCAAACCAGAGACAATGTAGTACTTCATTACCATAAGTCTGGGTCAGCCCAGCCCCCCCTCATATCAACTACTTCCTCCACCCCTACCTTTAGCTATAGCATTGTTCTGAATTATGATTTTAGTGAAAAGATCGAGATACTCTAATAAAGCAGCCAGGCACTATAAACCACTCTAATATAACAGTCGCTTAGCTGTAGTGGAAACCCCTTTTCAAAATTCCTGCGTACGTCCCCTGAGCAGGTTAATTAGGTTTTTATTTTTGGATATTTTAAAGAGGCTCACCCCTTTAAAAATAAATTCTCAAAACCTGCTGTTCTTCAAAATGAATTCCCACAATTAAGAGCGACTGCCCTGCATGTGAAGAATGTTTTGGTGTGGGCACATAATCGCTTGTGATTTATCTCAGCATTAGTGATTGCAATGGCAAAACAGTATCACTACTGCATGCATGAATAGTCAATAAACAGATGATCCAGAACTGGGCAAATTGATCACAGGCATGATTGAGCTGATGGTTGTTTAGAATTTGCTCCACTCTAGACTCTCCCAGTCTTCCCTCCAGTACATGGGGATGAGGATTATTCCATCAGTAAATCAGTTGTTGACAAGCAGCACTCATATCCTGTGTAATTCAGTTGTGGCACAAACTTCTGTTTCAATTTATTTGAAATCCACCCAGACTTTGAAATATGCACTCTTTGAAATTAAAACCTTTAAAATTCAGACTTGGCCTCTTCTGTAAAATTTTATACTTTAAAAATAACCTGCTATACAGTAACAAGCACTCACTATTATACATAATTTAAACCACAATTCTGGTAAAATGGGTGGTACAAGATTTAGAACATGTTCATATGAGTCGTCTTTTGAATACATCTACTACAGACATCCAGGCACCTATAATGCTATCAATATGCCACCTGCAAAACTAATGATGTGCTCCTTGTGACTCCACACTTTAGTGCTAATAGTAAAAGATATGCATGGGGGCACAAGGAAACACCATTTTTGTATACATTGTTCAATTTGTGGCAATGCAACGGACACTTGTCTAGATGTCTGAATGTGAAAAAGTAAGCCAGTAGTATATGGCTTATTGAATTACTGGTAACTCTGAAGGAATTAGTTAATTGGTTACTTAATTAGTTAGTGGTCATTCACTTAGCCTATCGATGGAAATATTTGTTGGAAGCATTTCTAGTGTATTCTTAAAGTTGTGCTTGGACTTAATTGTGCTCAGCCAATGTTGCCAAGGTGCAATAGAGGCCACTGTATGTGATGCCTCTTTCTTGTTAATGCTGTGGACAGAAAATGGGATTCCTACTATTACTAAGTACATCCTTGCTATAATGTAGCAACACAATTTTACACATATGATGTTTACACGTTATACCTAAGGGCTTCCTTATGTACACAAACACAATAACAACTGACCCAGGTAGTTGTTCGGGTATTATGATCAATAAAAAATGTTCTTCCATCTGGAGCTTTTCTCAGCTCCCAACCTGGAGGGAGGCTCATATCCTAAAATTTATTAATGTCATTTCACATAAATGTGACTGGATCTGCAAAAGGGGGTCTTTAGCCTTTCCAATTTCAAGTTTAATGAGTCATAACTCACACTGCTTAGTTTACTAATTTGTTAAGCTGCTTTACTGTTAGTTATACTGATAGTAAAATATCAGTAACTTTTAGTATATGGAACATAATTGTTTTACTAAGTTTTAAACTCTCAGTAAAACATCAGTGAATACTGGTTTACTGAAAAACTACTAAAATAACAAACAATTAACTCTTCCATATACTGGGGATATACCACTCTAGTAAACTAAGAAACTTCAAGCAGTGTCATCATGTGCTTAATGTATTATCTTAAAATACACCCAGGAATAGTGCCATGTTAGGAGTGCAAGGTGACAAAAATTCAGGCTGGTATTATATTCACATATCACATTATGGATTGCCAAGTACATGCAATTGGAAAGACTTTAAGACCCCTTTTGCAAATCTGGTCATAAATTTAGTAAATTAGTGTTTTACACTACAGAATTAATTTACAGCTTTTCAATTCTAACTTGCTCAATGCCAACAACATTTTCACTCCTCTCTTCTTCCTGTATGGTAATTTCTCTGGGATGTATCTAAGGTGTAATGAATACTGATTAAGTTGTAAGAGAAGTTTTGTACTATACCCAAGAGGTGGTTCCAGTATTGCTATCAATGTAGAATATTCTTCCAGCAGTAGTTACACTAACTTGCCATCCAGATGGTAAATCATCCTGCTGTATGTATATAATAAGCAAAATTTAATTGTTATGTAACATTTGCTACTGTAGCTAAAGAGGAATGGAATAAAGAGTACCATGAAACACACAATGTATTTTTAAATACACAATGTATTATCAATGGCATTGTAGAGGTATTAAAATTTAAAGCCAGGAAAAAATTAAAATCTGAATATTACTATTGTACAAGGATTCGTTAACTAAATTATGCATAATTTTCTTTGCTAAACAAGCCACACACAACCACAGCCTGCATTCTCACGCCTGATTAAAGAAGTGTGCATGTGTGTGTGTGTGTGTGTGTGTGTGTGTATGTGTGTGTACCTATCTACGTACCTATTTACCTACTGTATCTACGTACGTAAGTGAGCAAATCTATAATGATACTGTAAAAGCAGCCTGCATTAGGCCTCCGTCAAATATGCCAGCATAATAAAAAGCATAATAAACTGGAGTGCTATTCCAGCATAATGCTGGCATATTAAGTGAATATTTCAAACTATGGAGTTTAATTCCATGAAAGTATATCGATACTCCCTAATAGAACAGTCAGTGGAAACTGCAAACTGCAACAGAGCACTCAAATGCATTGTACATAGCTCCTTAGTTTGATACTCTCTAATAGAACAGTCACATCGTAGTGAATTACTCTAATAGAACATTCACTGATTAAAATGTTCCATGATAATTGTCACAAATGTTGTAAACTTAAGAGTATAATGCAAGCATAATAGGAACACTGAAAAAGCATAATGGGTGAAAATTTAGGAAATTCCCGAAAGCATTTTGGGAAATTTTTTGAGCATATTTGACTGAGGCCTAGCCTGCATGCAAGAAGTAAAAGATAATATTTTATTAATGAAATCTGTATTAAACGTCTGCATAGGTAAACCTTGCTTGGAGGTGGTATTTTCACAGTGGTCTGAAATATGGGTGTGGAAACTCTCTAAAGACTTTAAGAACTACCTTCCCTTCAGGCTTTTCAGGTGTTTAACAGTAGAAAAACAACATGGCAGGCCTCACAATAGCCTATCTCTCGAGTTGAAAGATGCATGTCCCACCTCTATGCCATATATGTGTAACAGTGAACAGATCTGAAAAAAAGCATGCATTTTTCAAATTCTAGATTATTAAATGTTTATAATCCAAGTGTATGTTCTTGTAAAGTTTCAGCTTCATGTTAACAACTTTTGGAGTTACAGCCTCACAAAGGAGCAAAAACAGAAATATTGATTTTTACAGCAAGAATAGGGAAATTAAACTACAGGCACTTGGTAAAACAGTTGTAACTCGCAAGTTAGTGACATATACGGAGTTGAAACTTACACCATCCTGTTCACTTAGAGTAGGGGAATTGATTGCTGGGTTTTTTTCTTGTGTCACCTTTATTTTTCATTACACACAAAGGCAAGAAAGATTGATCCCGTTCTATAGCTTGGACTGAATGTAAACATTTGCCCATAACTTATGTATTCTTTTACTGCAATGAAACAAATTTTGAACTTGGCGAATCAGATGGTATACAGGTGTTTATTGTTACACCTTTTCATCACTAAGAACAAAGTGTTAAAATATTTTTACCCATTGTAATCAATGCCTTATACTGTAAAATTTAGGCTTGCTCAATTGTGTTGGGTTTTAGCAGATCCGGTCACAATGAGTGAGGGACTACACTGTAATTGTAAATGGCATACATAATTATGTTGTAGGATTTTCAGTCAGTTATAATGTCATCTATATAGAGCTCTATATGTGACACTACAATGTGCAAGCAAGAAGTCATTTGAATAAGTTTATACACTAATTTCTATCAAACAGTATGGTAGCACTGTTGAAGGATACTGTTTAGTTTCAGGTTCTCCCCTTAATGAACAGTACCAGCCAAAATGCTGCAGCCCTAGAAACATTACACCTGAGTCACCTTTACAGAGGAGTCTTGATGCATCCAATGTCAAAGCAAGCACTGAAAATTGGAAAACATGTACAGAAGTCTAAATGTTAGAATTAAAAAAAAAGCCTTTTGTCTACCAGCCAGCCATCCAGCCAGCCCAGCCCAGCTCAGCCCAGCCCAGCCCAGCCCAGCCAGCCACAAGCAGTGCATGGCCACCATTTCACATCACAACAATAAATTGAAGTGGCATTGATAGTGTCTGACTTCTGCTCTTTGCCTTTCTTTTATTTCATCATCTTCAAAGAAACCAATCCAAGGTGTTAATTTTCATGTCAAGTGTATTCAGATGCCACAAAACTACTTGTAAAGTTTAAGCTGCAGTAAGAAGGAGTAGATACTTGCACATTGATGGAGACTGGCAGACTCAACGCTTACCCCAGACCTGGCATGGTGGATCCCAGACCTGGCATGGTGGACACAAGCGCGTATACCTGTTATAGATGTATCCCTCTCAACTCATCAGCTCAAGCAACAGTTCTCTGGGAAGTGGAACATTGCTAAACATTTTTCAACTCTGTGTACCTATAACATTGTTTGACCTTGTTACTGGTGTTCAGCTGTCCCCTATTACTGTCAACTTCCACACAATCATGATTATTTCCAATTTACTTATGCATGCACTGCACTTGCACAAGAAGTTATATTAGTTAAGTAGTTGAGTTATTGTTGCAATTTTGAACACACAGTACTTGCATATGTAATTAAACATATAGTTAAGTGGTTCAGTTATTGTTGCAATTTTTAGACTGCAGGAACATAATGTGAGTCCTTCAGACCCTCAGCTTGTATGCTGTAAAGCTTTAATATAAATAAATAGATATGCGCATGCACAACAGAAAAAATGGGACAAATTACAAAGAAACCATTGATTGCAGTTTAAGTAAACTGTATAGCGTAATTCTTTAGAGTG
Source organism: Dysidea avara (assembly GCF_963678975.1). Taxonomy (NCBI): domain Eukaryota; kingdom Metazoa; phylum Porifera; class Demospongiae; order Dictyoceratida; family Dysideidae; genus Dysidea; species Dysidea avara. The sequence continues at coordinate 35,111,477 of NC_089280.1, forward strand.
TAATGCATCTTTACTGTAAGTGGGATTCTGTTGCAAATTTTTACTTTGCTGTTTAATAGCTATTGCAATATTACTGTTATGTAAACAAAAACAAGTTGATTTTGTGCTACCTTTAAAAACCAGGCTCCATGCAGCTAGCTAACTCATCTGGAATTACTCAACTATAGGTTTTTGGTTGTGTAATAATATGTAATTCTTGGATTTCATATATTCATGAAATTTTAGTAGTTATTCAATATTATGTTGCTATGCACTGCTAAGGAAGTGCAGTCGCTTGCTGAACAAAATTGCTTTTAACAGCACATTACGCACAGAAGCTTCTTCTAAACTGTTTCATAGTTTGACTATTGCGCTTTTCCCACACATTCTCTTGACAAATCCTCAAAGCTACTCTTCATTTTGTTCATGTATTAGGCTTGCGTCGATTATGCCAGCATAATTTTTGGCATAATAGAGGATGAAAAGTATAAAGCATAATACTGGCCTAATGGAGCATAATTAAGAGCATAATGGGCAAATTTCCGCCATACTAAGTAAAACTTCTGCTATAGCTAACAGTCACAAATTCAATGGCTAACCTGTTGGATGGTGAAATGATTCTTGATGAGTAGAAAAATGCACTACAGCCTTAGCTACTACAAGTTTGCACTTGACGGAATGTACCGTATAATGGGTTATTTTTGCAACAGAAAATTTCACACAAGAAGCATAATCTGAATCTCGAAGGATTTTAATTTCGATGAGTATATATTTCGAGGTCCGGATGGATTTCAAATAAACGGAAATTCGTATCACAAATTATGAAGATGCGTGAATGTTTGCCAAAAACTGACTTACTGATGGGATAACCCCCATTCCTGTGCACTGGAGAGAAGGCTAAGGGAGTTTCGAGTGGACTGGCTCGATCATAGCTAGCATAGATTCTAGAGCAGACGGCATCAATTCCCATTCTGGATCACCTGTTTTCTGGTTATTGGCACAGTAATGATACAGTTTATACATTATCATCAGTAATACTGAGCTAAAACTCGAGGGATACACAAGCGAATCATCGAAAGTTGGATTGTTGCTTTCACTTGTGGGAATTCATTTTCGAAGAACATCTGTACGTGGGAATTTATTTTCGAAAAGAAGGGTCTCTTCGAAATATCTGAAAATAAAAAACTTTCAAAAATTACCAGCTATACGGTATGCTTTTCATTGTGGGTTTAAGTTTTATAGGACATACGTGTCATGTGCCAACTAGTACCAAGGCATGGCAAAACAGTTTAGGTGAGCTTCAGTCATTGTATTTGGTATTATAGAAAGCATCTCATCATCTGATTTTGAATGTAATGTGATATGATTATGATTATTGGAAGCTCGATTGGAAGACAATGCAATTATAGAAGCTCTGATGATAGTAAAGTTAGTGTTGAGTCAGTATAGCTAGTGAATGTCTGGACATTGAAAATAGTTAAGTCTCTGCAGGTCTGCACTGAGACTGGGGTAAATATCAAACCAGGAAAATATTTCAAAATGATCAAGATTCTCTAATAGAACAGTCAGTCAAACACTAATAGAACAGCCATCACATGCAACAGAATGAAAATCAATTAAAGAGTTTGTACCCAGGAGGCTAATATGTACTTGGCATGATGCTGCAAATGCAAGTCACATATTATACTGAGCAGTTGCTATCCTTTGAATACCAATTGCTACAAACCAGAAGATCAATCAGAAACCATGCATAATATTTTCTACACAATTATTTGCATACAAAGCTACAAAGATATTAGACAAGAAAATCCTTATAGCTTTTGAGGGACTATAGATATGCACCCCTGCTCTAATATGCCTACCAACTCTGTAGCACATCCCAATTTCAAGCTATCACTATTATTTGTATGTTGCAGTTGAATTGACACTTCTTCATTTACATTCTATCATATGAAAAACTTCTTTGCACAAAGAAAAAACACAAAATAAAAGCATAAATGCATTTCTAAAAAGCATAAAAAGAAGCATAACAGGAAAAAATTTGGGGAAATTCCAAAAAGTATAATAGGCAGATTTTGGAGCATAATAGACTCAAGCCTATCACGTATGTAGGGGATATGTCACCTTTCCAACTCGAAGGGATAGGCTATTCCTGGTAGTTTATGAGGACTGCACCAGCATTGAAACTGGGTCACTACTGCTGACCCGGATGATGGATAGCAATCCGGGTCAGACCCAGATGTGACCCGGACTAATTAAAGCCGAGGCATGCGATAAGAGCTATTTTTTTGTTTTAAAAAAAATATTATTCCAGCCCTAATGGCACTCTCATCCTCCCTGATCTCTAGCTAGAAGTTAAATCTAATTTAATTTATAAGACAAAAAGCAGAAAAAAGCAGTTAAACCTACAGAGCCTACACAGACCTACAAAAAACACCGCATGGACCGCCAGCATACACACGTGCACAGCAAAACCCCCGGACAGGGGCCTGAAGAAGAAAGCCCTGCAGACTACCGACCAAACTGCAGGGAGTGGGAGCATGAAACAGAGTTCAACTCCCACAAAGGACTGCCAGGTAACAGGCTAAATAGGTGTAAAAATGTTCGGGCATTGTGGCACCACAGACAAATAGAGACATGCTCTAGCAGTTGGCGGTACGCTAGGCCACGAGAAATGCTACTCCTGGTGGTTGTCCTCAAAGCAATATCCTGCAAGACAGGACGACTAGCAGCAGACCACAAACCCAAGGACTCAACCACCAGGGGGACAAAGACACCTCCAGCAGCCTACACAAGCTCATCATGGTGAGCATCCTTGTCTTCTTCTCCCTTAGCAGCAGCCACACCTGCTGAAACTGCATACCGACCCAACAAAGATTCCTGTAACAGACAACGCACAGTAACATGAAGTATGCAGGCTTCCCGTGCACAAAGTCAGGGTGAAAAACATCACCCGGGCAATCCAATTGGGAGCCAGCACACCGCTGCTCTTTATGGCAACCAGTGTTGTCCTGAAGTAAAGCATGATATATCACATCACATAAAGCATCGTGCCTATGTATATGCATGGGTCCATGTCCACAGCCCAGTAGATGATCACCAAATTGATCAACAACACTACCACATGGACAGCGAACTGGAGATGTGGCAGAAAAGAGAGGGACGCCAAGCCATTATGGAAGAGAACATACAAACTCCTGTGAGGACATGGATAGGCCCAAAGAATCACAAGGAATGGCCCAAAGCCATGAACTGGTACAGGGGTCAGCAGCAATTGAACGAATTCTGGTTTGGTCTCAAATGGTAAGTGAATTAAGCAAAAGGGTCTGATGAGCAATATCAAGTTCATGTTGGAAAACACGCTGCCCACAAGCTGGATGGATAAGATCAGGAAGGGAATCACTGTTAATCAAGGGAAGCAGAATTGAGGTAGCAACATCCTGATCTGGGATGGAAGGAAACATGTCAGGACCCCTACTAAAAGAATGGAGCAGACGAGAACACAATTCTTGGGAGCTGAAACAAGAGCCTAAAAAGGCTGCTGAAGAGGTACTGGTAGCTTCACCCAAACATGAAACGATTAAGTTGAGAAATCGAAACAAAATGTTAAAGTTGAGAAATAGCACAATTTGGGGAAATAGTATGTAAAAGATGATTAAGTTTACAAACACCCAGACAACTTCGGAGGTCAACTTGAGGGTTCCCCAAACCCTCAAGACGGTCCTGAAGAGAAGCCACCTTATCGACAGCCTTGCCAACAAATGACAAGAAATAATCAGAGGATCCCCACACAGGGGAACTAAGAAAGGCAGCTCCTTCCTCTTGCAACAAGGAAATACGGATGACAGACGATGGAAACTCCAGAAATGACTGATTACCAGAAGGCCAAAAGACCTCACATTTAGATAAATTAGGGTAGAGACCAAAACTTGGACCATCCCATACAAGCATTTGCAAAAAGGAGGCAAGGCCAGAGCACGTACCCACCAAGGTTCCATCATCCAAGTACCACAACTGAAAAGCCAGTCCAGCTGGGAAAGTAACACTGGATAAAAAATCAATAAGGACAAGGGATAACAGTAACGGTCCAAAGGGATCACCCTGCTGCACACCGGTTGAGGATGCAATCCGGTAGGGGCCAAAACGTAGTTCCCCAATGCAGCAGTAAGACCACTGCACCCAGCTAAACAATTCCGGGAGATCAGATCGACAACGTGATAGAAAGGAATCCTGGCTACACTCATTAAATGCATTGGTCATATCCACCTTTAAGCAACAAAGTTCACAATTAGAGCCTACAGTAGCAAGGATGATACGAAGAGAATGTACATCAGCTTCTAATCCATTATGAATACCTACACCAACCTGACCATGAGGAAGTAGCAAGCTAGGAAGTGAATCATGCACAGACACACAACATACCTTGCTGACCAAACAACGAAGGGATCACCAACAGCAATTGGACGAAATGCACCAGAACCTTTCAACAATGCAGTCAAAGGTGCACCACAAAACCAAGGAGCAAGACGGGAATCAAGCTTACCAGCAAGCAAGGCATTAACACATTTTGTCAAGTTAGACAGACATTCAGAAGCAGCTGGTGAAGTTGAACCGCACACAGCATCCAATAAATGCTGAGGACGGAGAGCTGAGATACCAGGAGAGGTTCCCTGGGGAAAGGAACACAGTGCATACAACACAACCGAGAGCTCAACTACAAGAGAAACTGGGACATCACTGAACTGGGAAGGAACTACATTCTGAGGATGGCGACGGATCAAATCATCCCTAGCTGCAACATTGTCATGGGAAGCAACACTCCTAGAGCCTAGGGCACGTAGTACATTGCCATGACGTCCATCTGAGGCCCAGCGCAAAGCACGTCTAATGTTCCCCTTTTCCAAAGACTCAGCAGAAGTAGCGACAGATCAAGCTGAAGAGCCCTGCTGCAGAGCACCTTCAACTTTCCAAAGATCTAAGATACCATCAACGCCAGATTTCCACTTGTTCAAACGATCACACAACAAAGAACCAGTCTAATAGCGTTTCTTTTTACCAGCACAAGGGAGGAACAGAGAACAAGCTTTGGAAATAACAACAATCTCACAGACCCCCATAATTTATGCTGCATGGAAAAACAAAGGTCTTTACTAAGCACTGAGGCTAACAGAAGCCGAACAGTACGAGGAATGTAATGAACTGTATGCATATTCAGATTGAGTAAGGAGCTCATCAGAGTATCAAAAATTAGGGTCTCGACAGATTTATATTCAAGAGCTATGTTTTGGGTAGTCTCAAGTGAGCGAGACTACTTTTTGAGCGTTCGACTCGTGTTGAGTAAATGAGTAGTTATGTGATAACTAAGGTGGTAAGTTTATAATTTAAAATCAGTCAGTAGGTTTTGACTCCACCATAGATTATAGACACACCCTATGGCTCCACATAACAACTGTGAGTTTACTGACAGCAATTTGGTTGGCTTCGTGCATACCTAGTATTACAATTTCCCGATATATTGAAGTGGGTGTGGCTCACAAAAGTACTTATCCTGCTGCATGACTAGACTATATACAACTCTTACAATAATTAACTAGTGAGCGTGGCTCCACGTAAGTTTGCAGACAGCCAACGGACACAGTTTCGTGCTACAGACTGTGCATACTAATAAGTTCGGCTATTCAGTGCATTCGAGGTGTGCATTCATCCATTGGTGCTTACACTAGGGCTCCACCACCAATGGATTTAGTGCAAGTGGAGTCCTGCTTGTCAGAGTAACATGCTGGCTGCGTTACTCTATTTTTCTATTGCCTTTTACAGTTGTCCAGCACGTGCCTTTTTTTGTGCTGGGGGTGGTAGGCAAGAGCAGTCCATCAAGCCGGGGTAAAAAAAAAAGAAAATGAGCATGGTTGAGTGCATGTTTGTAACATGATAAGTGGGCGTGGCTCACGAAACAGCTACGCGACTAGCGTTTATAAATTTCCACGTCGTCAAATGAACAATTTCGTTTCTCACGTGATCCAATCCGGGTCATACCCGGATAATTTGTAAACCAGGTCGGACCCAGATGACCCAGAGAAAATGTGACCCGGTTGACCCGACCCGGTTTCAACGCTGGACTGCACAGCTGCACAGTTGTTTTTCAGCTCTTAAACGTCTGTAAATAATACTGAAGGGAAGGTATTTCACACATAACGAAAACATTCAATGAAAAAACAATACAAAAATGTAAACCCGGCCAGGCCCCCTAAATACAAAAGTTAATTCAGAAATGTATTACGGATAGTGAGAAGACAATGCTACAACATCTTTTTTTTAATTTATTTTTTCCCGGGGTATCCAGCACCCCTACAACATCTTACAATTATTAACATTTGCAGTGTAACAAATAAGCACGCTGAACTAGAAACATTCTTAGTTCTACATAGTATACGTTTCTTAATTGGTACAGAATCACATTTGCATCAAGAAATTACAATTCAGAAGTATTACCAAAAGACTATCATACATACAGGAAAGACCGAAACAGTCATGGTGGAGGAGTGTTCATATTAGTTGACAAAATGTTCCATCTAGTCAAGTGCAGGGGCGGATCCATGGGGGGGGGGGGGGGGGGGGGGGCTTTGGAGGCTGAAGCCCCCCCTTCATATTTTAGGCTTTACTTGATCAATATGCTGAGTATTATAATGAAATTTTGTCTTATAGCATAATTATATGATCACTAATAATAAAAATACTCATAAAACCACCTTATAAACATCTTTCCAAGGTATTATCAGTGGATTTATGCTAAAGTTTATGCAACAAGGACTCAGATCAGCATTGGAGGTGTAAAAGATCGAGATGCCCTAATAGAGCAGTCAACTAGCTAACTACTCTAATAGAACATTCACTGGAAACATGTAGCTGGTTCTGTTATAAAATTTTTACAAATTTGCCTGCACCTACACATACAATGAAGCGAATTGGTCTGTTTAAAAGGCTTGTTCATCTACTTGTGCAGTTAATATGTATGGCAATACTTAATTCAGGTACACAATTTCCATTGAAAATGCTCTCAGATTATTATTCAAATTTCAAAATTTTCCACTTTCTACATTATTATTCTAACATGCACCTATTCAGTGTTGTGCAATTGTGAAAGGGGTGCATCATGTACTTGGTTGTCTGTACCTACCCAAAATTTTCCATTAAATTAGCAAAATGCTTCAGAGAGCTATATATCTATAATCTAAAGGCAGTATATAAAATATCTACAGGCCTATGAATTTTATGTGGAAATGTCTCCAAATTGCAGTATTTTAGTATCTATTTTTCAAACTTTTCCTGGGGGGCATGCCCCCAGACCCCCTTAGTTTCAGCATGCAAAGGGAAGTGTACTTCACACACCTCTACCCAAGAGATTAGTACCTTGAGTTAGCCCCCCCTTTTATAAATCCTAGATCCGCACCTGGACTATTATAATGAAATTTTGTCTTAGCATAATTATATGGTCACTAATAATACAAACACTCATAAAACCACCTTATAAACATCTTTCCAAGGTATTATCAGTGGATTTATGCTAACGTTTATGCAACAAGGACCTGGATCAGCATTGGAGGTGTACAAGATTACTTTTACTTTTGCAAGAGGCAACACCAGATCTGGGATTAACCAAAAACTGAATCATCCAAGGACATCATCAGTAACACAACATCATTTTTACTTTAACAGGATAGCCAGACTATACAATTACTTACCAGTCATTGATCTTTCACTATCTACCAACACAATTAAATATCGTTTAACTAACTACTTATGGTCGCATTTTACTAATAACTTCAACCCTGAGAGAGCTTGTACATTTCACCTTTTGTGCCCTTGCCACCGCTGCTCTAGAGCGCCAATTTCTACCAATTTTAACAAACTCTAGCTATCTATTGTAATTATAAGTAACTAACAGTTGTAATTATTAGTTATTGCATTGTATTGTATGTATGTTTCTTTGGCAGTGGGTATCTATTACCCACTGACCTTTAATGCAGTCCTGAACTGCATTAAAAAGTATTAAAATAAATAAATAAGATCGAGATACTCTAATAGAGCAGTCAGCTAACTACTCTAATAGAACATTCACTGGAAACATGTAGTTGATTCTGTTATGGAATTTTTCCAAATCTGCCTGCACCTATACATACAATGAAGTGCATTGGTCTGTTTAAAGGGCTTCATTCATCTACTTGTGTAGTTAATATGTATGGAAATACTTAATTCAGGTACACAATTTCCATTGAAAATGCTCTCAGGTTCAATATTGTATTGTTCAAATTTCAAAATTTTCCACTTTCAACATCATTATTCTAACATGCACCTATTCAGTGTTGTGCAATTGTGAGAGGGGTGCATCATGTATTTGGTTGTCTGTACCTACCCAAACTTTTCCATCAACAAAATGCTTCAGAGAGCCATACCTATAATCTAAAGGCAAAATATAAAATATCTACAGGCAGAAAATATTATGAATTTTATGTGGAAATGTCCCCAAATTGCAGTATTTTAGCATCTATTTTTCAAACTTTTCCTAGAGGGGTGTCCCCAGAGCCCCCTAGTTCCAGCATGCTGGGAAGTGTGCTTTGCACACCTCTACCCAAGGGATTAGTACCTTGAGTTAGCCCCCCCTTTTATAAATCCTAGATCCGCCCCTGAAGTGTTAATAGATTCTCCATGTGAAGTAGTGTGGGCACAAGTACATGTACAGAACCATCCCGATATAGTTTTAGGATCCTTCTTCTGTCCTCCTCATTCTCCAATATCAATTTGGGAAGAACTATCTGAATGTATACAACAAATTCAACAAATGTTTCCTGATGCAGTACTCATTCTTGGGGGTGATTTTAACTCCCCAGGAATTGATTGGTCTTCTGGTTGTCTAACCAAATCTTATTTTCCAGCAGCATTTAGAGAATCATTAATTTTGCTATCCCAAAACTTTTTATTAGAGCAAATAGTTACCAAGCCTACTAGAGAAGAAAATATTTTAGACCTATGTTTTATATCACATCCCAGCTATGTTTGCCAATCTAGAACTGTTTCCGGCTTAAGTGATCATAATGCAGTAATTGTTGATCTGTTAAATTGTATTCCTTGTAATAGCAAACCTAGAAAGAAAATGTACTGTTTAAAAGAGCAGACTGGGTCTCTCTCCGTGACAAAGTAAGCAGCATTTCTGCAGATTATTTTCGACTAAATGAAACCAACTCGAGATCTGTTGAAGAAAACTGGAATTATATACATGAAAACCTCTTACAAGCTGTTGACACCTACATACCAATGAAGTATATTTCTAGTCAGAAGAAACCTCCATGGATGACACCTTGCCTTAAAAGACTAATAAGGAAAAAGCAGAGATTTTACAAAAAAGCAAAGCAAACCAGGACAGCTACTGATTGGGCGCAATTTAAGAACATTCAAAAACAAGTACGCTGATCCATCCGACTACAACTACCTTACCAACATTCTTAATTCCACAAGTAAACTGAAAGGAAACAAACCCTTTTGGAACTTCATCAAATCTCAGAACCATGACCACACTGGAATTAGTGTACTACAAACCCCTGATGGAATAGTTACTACACCAAGCAGTAAAGCTGAAATTCTCAATAGTACATTTCAATCAGTGTTTACAGTAGAGGATCAGACTTCCTTACCTACATTACCTGAATCAGTTCATCCGCCCATAGAAGAGATAATCATCACAGAACCTGGTGTCTTTGCTCTCTTATCTCAGACAGATCCACACAAAGCAGGGGGCACAGACAACATTCCAGCTCGAATACTTAAGGAACACTTGCATATCAGTTAACACCAATGCATACACACCTATTTCAACAATCTTTGGCTACTGGCGATATACCACAGGAGTGGAAGTCTGCATTTGTAACTCCAATATTTAAAAAAGGTAAAAGACATAATCCATCTAACTATCGTCCAGTGTCCTTAACATCAGTTGTCTGCAAAATGTTGGAACATGTTTTAGTCAGTCAGATTATGAAACACCTCGAAACAAATAGTATATTGTGTAACAACCAGTACGGATTTAGAGCTAGATGCTCTTGCGAATCACAAATCCTGCTAACAATTGATGATTTTGCTCGTGCATTAAATAACAGGTTACAAGTTGACATTGGAATTCTGGACTTCTCAAAGGCATTTGATAAAGTTCCACATGCCAGGCTTGTGAAGAAATTAGACTATTACAGAATACGAGGGAAAACACTTCAGTGGATTATATCTTTTCTACACAACAGATCACAGCAAGTAGTCATTGAGGGCACATACTCATCCCCATGTAAAGTCACTTCTGGAGTACCTCAGGGTACAGTTTTAGGACCAACACTATTCTACTATATATTAATGATCTAATATCAAAAATTCAGAGCACTGTTCATTTATTTGCTGATGACTGTCTTATCTATCGACCAATAAATTATCCTAACGATCATCAGTTATTACAACATGACTTAAAAACACTAAATATACTTGGGCTAAAACATGGCAACTGAAATTTAATGTTGACAAGTGTTGCATTCTTCAGTTATCCAAACACCACCATAAAACAACATTTCTTTATCACATGTCAAACAAACCCCTCAAAGTTGTTGAACAGCATTCTTACCTTGGAATAATAATAGATCACCATCTTTCTTGGGGACCACAAGTTAACCATGTATGCAACAAGGCAACCAGACTAATCGGTTATTTACAACGTAACTTAAAAAAACTGTTCACATACACTTAAAGAACTAAGCTATAAACAACTTATCTTACCTGTGCTGGAATATGCTGCTGCAAATAAAATAGAAATGATACAACATAGAGCAGCTAGATTTGTCCTGAATCGACCATGGAGAAGGAATATGCGAGATAGATAATTGAAATGCTAACATCATTAGAATGGCCACCACTCCAATTACCAATTAAGGAGAAAATGTGGATTAACTCTATTATACAAGATTATCCACAACCTAACTGAAATACCTAACAGCTACTTACCAACAGTATCACCCGTCACCATTACAAGATCTAATCATGAACAAAAATTCCTACACTATCATACATCAATAGACAACTATAAGTACTCATTTTTTCCAAGAACGATACCAGAATGGACTGGACTACCACAAGACATCATCAGCCAACAAACTATTGACAGCTTCAAACAATTATTATACAATCACTTTTAATTATGTACATTAGCACTTATGCCCCAGGCGGGCTCTGCTAATTAAACAATATAATAATAATAAAATAATAATGAAAGTTTCGTTTACTACTACTCTTCACACTTCGTGCAAGTACCTTTCTGAAAAAAAAGTCGGCTTTTACATCAGAGGTTAATAATTATACTAAATGTGTACAAAGTTATAGTGCCATACCTATAGGGCTAGTCTCCACTATTTTGCAATTTGCGATAGTCACTAGCGATTTCTCCCAATAGTTTTTGTATGGTAGCTGTATTGTGGTTTTGGGTTATCATGTGAAATATGTTCCTACGGATATTTGCTGCATGGTAGAACAATTTTACGGTCAACATCTTGTTCTTCAGTGTCTGGGTACATTTTGATGCCAAAGCCTTTGAAATTATCTTGGCATTGGTGGGATCCTTGCTATTAATGTTGAAATGTAGCAATGAATGTAAATAGTAACATTTCAACATGAGAACAAAGTTTCTCAGCTCACCGGGATATCTATCTGTATTATTTCAGCCAGGATTCGGTGAGTTTGGCACTTCACCATGATACTTGAGTGTGAATGTGAGGTGGGGGCACCTGTGAAGGTTCTCTAAGCAGATATAATATAGGCCAGCTGTTTTGATGTTTATCAATCTCGGTGAATTGAGTATAAATATATTGTGGCTATCAGTTAATGTGTGAATAATATTGTATCCTTCTAGATGACGGTTTTACAGTTGTGTTATTAGTGACCAAGGTATTCTTGTATACCAAAAGGTGAAGAGGATTTAGTACAGCTGACCATATATGTATGTGATTGTGAATGCTTTCAGAAATACATTTTAATGTAATGATACTTGGGCATTTTGTATAGCTGCACTTGAAAGTCAAGATAGAACTTGATGTATTTGTGGCCATGACACTGCCTTATTGACTCATTCAAAAAGTACATGACGTGCTTTAATGTAGGTTTTATGCTGCAAATAACATAGCTACTGGTTATTCACAACACTGAATACACAAACACATCTTCTTGCAGGTCACCAGTAGTTATGGCTGATAGATTCAGTGTAAGGGGCACTGGTATTATTTGACTGTGTTGAGAAGAAGTTGAATATGTTGCGAAGAAGTGTTCTACTGGCAGCATGACACTGACAGTAAAATTCATTACTAATCATTTGTAGCTATAGGGATGTGACATTGCAGTAACTTCTAAATCTTTAATTTAAAGTGTTATATCTTACTGAAAGTAGAAAATACAACACATTGTTCCCCTTATTCTGTAGTAGTGTCACTGAAATAATCTTTTAATGATTCTACATGTATTGATCAATGATGTACACAGACACCATTGCTGAATGATTAATTATATTTTATATACACATTTACATTAGTGTTCCACCGATAATCGGATTGGTATCGTATCGGAGCCGATATAGGGCTTTTGGTATCGATCGGTATCGGTTATTTAGGTATTCTGATACTGATTAATAGCCACTCACGCCAATCGTAATAATCATAACTATCATCATAAATGCTATGCTAGCAAAACGTGAGGTATAACAAGTAGGAAATAGTGTTGAGTATTATTCTAGCATAAAAGGTGCAGGAATTGCTTTGTTAAACATTGAGCAACTGCTACTTACTATGTTGGCAAGTTATAGTAGTGCTGGCAGTCACGTGCATTAAAAACAAACTTAGACAAAAAACCTAAGAAAGTGAAAAAAAAAGTTGTTTCAGCAGGGGCTCGAGCCCGGGCACCTGTACTCATAATAAATGCTCGTAACCACTGTTCCACTGGTGCTGCAGTACTCACCTCCCTTAGTTTCTATCTTATAAAGTGCCAATGTAACACCCATTCACAAAAAAGGTGCACGGAATCTAGCTTGTAATTATTGACCAGTTAGTCTTACTTCTATTTTCAACAAGTTAATGGAATCTATAGTCAAGGATCATATCCTAAATCACTTATCTACAAACAACCTACTGTCCCCTTACCAATTTGGCTTTATACCAGGGAGATCGTCCTCCACACAATTACTTCTGTTATTGGACTATTTAACTTGTCATTTAGATAATGGATATTCTATTGATGTAATCTATTTGGACTTTCAAAAAGCCTTTGACACTGTACCGCACCAACGTTTATTACAAAAATTAACATCATTTGGTATTCATAGTAATATCTTGAAATGGATTGAAAGCTTTTTGTCTAACAGAAAACAATGAGTTGTACTAAATGGTTATCAATTTTGTTCCATACCAGTTACTAGTGGTGTGCCCCAAGGCTCCGTGCTGGGGCCTCTACTATTTACAATATTTGTAATACCATCAATTGTGTTCTACACGATGTTACAGAATGACTTGGATCTACTCCACAGATGGTCACAACAGTAGCAATTGAAATTTAATGTTTCCAAATGTAAGCATCTTCACTTTGGCCCAGCTCACCACCATGGTCGTTACTATCTCAATCGAACACTAATTGAACTGTATACATCACACAGCAACCTTGGTATTCCTTTTGACAGCCAATTAAAATTTCATGACCACACTGCTTAGGTCACCACCAAAGTTAACCGAGTACATGGATTGATTAAAAAATAATTTGATTATCTTGACCCTATCATTAGGCACCAGCCTATTATACTTTTAACTTTGCCTATCATACTATGCTGCAGTGCTCAAAATTTTTGCCTATTATGCTCATAATTATGCTCAATTTTTTTCTGCATTTCCCATGTATTGTTACTTTTTAATGGATGATAACTTTTGCTTATGAACAACTGGTTAAATGTAAAAGTTAATGCTCATTGCGCATTAAGAATTTGGCTGCATTGTAAACTATAATAATCACCGTGTCAAATAACTATGCTTCTGTCCATCACCTTTTTCAGTGGCATATATTTTTGCTTACAGCATGACATAATTATTCTGCCTACTATACTAGCATTATGCTTGATGCTTTCAGGCACCTATTATGCTCAAACTTATGCCAGCATAATAGGCTGGTGCCTACCTATCATGCTAACACAATTGTTCAGTATGTTAGTTCGACCCATCCAATGCTATTAGGGGACCTCATTACACTCTTGATCAGAGAAAGATAGAAAAGGTGCAACGAAGAGCTACCTGTCTTCTCCCACAACTACAGGATAAACCCTATTCTACATTATTATCATTACCATCACTCCAATGCAGACATCTGAGAGGTGACCTAATTTTCCTTTATAAAATTTTTAATAACTACTTCAACGCAGATTTTACTAATTTATATACTTTCTCAAATACTACTCGCACCAGGGGGCATCAGTTCAAGTTGTTTAAGAAATGGTCAAGATTGTTGTGTAGATCAAATTACTTTATTCACCAATGATTGGTGTGAGCTTGACCGCTGGTCAGTATTGTAATAAAACAGGACAATCTCTCACCTCACAGTACAAACATACATTGAACCACACAAATATATCATTCATAATACATTCCAGTCAAAAGTGTCTATATGCTACAAAAATAGCGTTACTAACTTATTGTTCTCTATTGCTGTTCCACTCTTACACTACCCCCCTCTTTAGTAGGCTTGAGCCTATTATGCTCCAAAATTTACCTATTATGCCTTATGGCATTTCCCCAAAATTGTACCTATTATGCTTATTTTTATGCTTTTTAGTTGAGCATTATGCTTTTTGTTTTTATGTAGAGAACAGCTACTGAACATGAATCTTACAGTGACAGATGGATTGGTGATCTCAATGTGAATAAATATAATGAACCACAACATAGTTCATTTACAATAATATTAATCATGTTTCTTTACAATGTCAGAATTTCCTTGTAGTTAGTATAATACCAAGTGATATTTGTTATTATTGTGATCGTTTGTTATATTGTAGCATGATGGAAGTTTCAACATAGTCTTGTAGTGAAAGATCTTGTTGATATGTAAACCACAGAAACCACACAAAAATGACAGAAGCTTTGTTCTATACAGTTGTAGGAGATACATCACTGCTTTTAAGAAATTCCTCAAGGTCACCAAATTGTACCATTAACTGCTTAAATACCTTCCATCTGCTCCACCATCAAGTGGGACTATAACTTGGCATTGACAAAGATGTATGATCCTTCCAAAGCATACAGATTTTGGGACTATGGGCAAATAAACTGACCCACAAAACTCCGAATTCACTGAGAGTTGGCATATGAAAATGTTCCCCTACTAGGTCAAGTGTGTGAGGGAAACATCCAACATCAAGTAAATTTGGATAGATGACTTTAACTATCTTCATAGCGGCATCATTAACTGATGCACGGTCATGCATAGCTGCTACAAGGTGAGATGGATCGATGGTATTTTCAGTGGCTAGAATATGTATTGGCTCTCTAGCTACTTCTTCCCCTTTCATACTGTTTGCGAGCATTTGTAACTTTGCCAGACGTTGTTCCAAAGCCCATTCATTACTGACAAATCTCACTACCACTGCAATAGCCTCTCCAAGACGTGTTGTACCATCAAATGTAACAGATACATATTTATCTAATCCAAAACAGCCAAGCTGTAAAAAAAGAGTGCGGCCCCCAAAAAGGCTATGGTGAAAAAAGATGTGAAATCCAAAGTGGCGGCCAAGAAATGGCTGTGATGGTAGGTTAATGGTAAAAATTTTAATAACGACAATTCACGTGAATTTTGTGCCAAGACCAAGGTGGCTGTTTTGGATTAGATTTCACTTCTTTTTGTATTTGTATACCCCAAAGCCGGCCTATGGCTGGCTTTGAGGTTTTTTAAACTAATCTTTTCTTTTCCACAGGAAGAAGAAAAGATGAACTAGATGAATACTTTAAATATTTCTGATTTTATCAATAAATGTACAAATTATATATATATATATATAATACATATATTAAATTCTACATAGTACATGGTTTCTTTGCAACTGAACATTCTACAAGGTGAGCCCTTCTAGCTGATCTCTCTATAGGGTGAACTGCTTGTAACTGAACTATCTACAAGATAACTTCTTCTAGCTGATCTCTCTACAGGATGATTTGTTTGTAGCTGAACTCCCTACAAGGTAACTTCTTCTAAGTATAGCTGATGTCTCTACAGGGTCACTAGTTAGTAGCGATCTCTCTACAAGGTGACTTCTTCTAGCTGATCTTTCTACAGGGTAATTTGTTTGTAGCTGAACTCTCTACATGATGGTTTCTTTGTAGCTGAACTCTGTACAGGGTAACTTCTTCTAGCTGATCCCTCTACAGGGCGATTTGTTTGAAGCTGAACTCTCCACATAGTGGTTTCTTTGAAGCTGAACTCTCTACAAGGTGATTTCTTCTAGCTGATCTTTCTACAGGGTGATTTGTTTGTAGCTGAACTCTCTACATGATGGTTTCTTTGTAGCTGAACTCTCTACAAGGTAACTTCTTCTAGCTGATCTCTCTACAGGACAATTTGTTTGTAGCTGAACTCTCACATGATTGTTTCTTTGAAGCTGAACTCTCTACAAGGTGATTTCTTCTAGCTGATCTTTCTACAGGGTGATTTGTTTGTAGCTGAACTCTCTACATGATGGTTTCTTTGTAGCTGAACTCTCTACAAGGTAACTTCTTCTAGCTGATCTCTCTACAGGACAATTTGTTTGTAGCTGAACTCTCACATGATTGTTTCTTTGAAGCTGAACTCTCTACAAGGTGATTTCTTCTAGCTGATCTTTCTACAGGGTGATTTGTTTGTAGCTGAACTCTCTACATGATGGTTTCTTTGTAGCTGAACTCTCTACAAGGTAACTTCTTCTAGCTGATCTCTCTACAGGACAATTTGTTTGTAGCTGAACTCTCACATGATTGTTTCTTTGAAGCTGAACTCTCTACAAGGTGATTTCTTCTAGCTGATCTTTCTACAGGGTGATTTGTTTGTAGCTGAACTCTCTACATGATGGTTTCTTTGTAGCTGAACTCTCTACAAGGTAACTTCTTCTAGCTGATCTCTCTACAGGACAATTTGTTTGTAGCTGAACTCTCACATGATTGTTTCTTTGAAGCTGAACTCTCTACAAGGTGATTTCTTCTAGCTGATCTTTCTACAGGGTGATTTGTTTGTAGCTGAACTCTCTACATGATGGTTTCTTTGTAGCTGAACTCTCTACAAGGTAACTTCTTCTAGCTGATCTCTCTACAGGGCAATTTGTTTGTAGCTGAACTCTCACATGATTGTTTCTTTGAAGCTGAACTCTCTACAAGGTGATTTCTTCTAGCTGATCTTTCTACAGGGTGATTTGTTTGTAGCTGATCTTTCTACAAGGAAACTTCTTCTAGCTGATCTCTCTACAGGGAGATTTGTTTGTAGCTGAACTCTCTACAGGTGATTTGTTTGTGGCTGAATTCTCTACATGATGGTTTCTTTGTAGCTAAACTCTCTACAAGGTAACTTCTTCTAGCTGATCTCTCTACAGGGCTATTTGTTTGTAGCTGAACTCTCTACATTGTGGTTTCTTTGTAGCTGAACTCTACAAGGTGATTTCTTCTAGCTGAACTATCTCTTTCCGCAGTTGAACTCCCTACAAGGTAACTTCTTCTAGCTGATCTCTCTACAGGGTAAATTGTTTGTAGCTGAACTCTCCACAGGGTGATTTGTTTGTAGCTGATCTCTATACAGGTTATTTGTTTCTAACTGATCTCTTGAATTCTGTTCAGGGTGACTGCTCTATTAGGATGAATGCTCTATTAGAATGACTGCTCTATTAGGATGACTGCTCTATTAGAGTATCTCGATCTCGCACTTGCTACACCAAGTTGGATTTCGTGTTATAACTCTGTGGCTTTAAGTCTGATTCTTCTACACCATTGAAGAGCCTTTCTAAGATGATTACTCCATCTGTACAGCGAATTTCAAAGCATTACCCCAAGCGGTTTATCTGGTAGACGTGGCAAGTAGTCGTTGTTTATTAGCTAATCTCGGTTGCGTAAATGTTACACACTGTTGGTTTTTTCGTTGTATCTTCCTGGTTTTTAGCTCGATTTCTTTCAAACCACAAAAGGTTTGAGGTTCAATAGTTAACCTATTCACCCACCGATTTTCAGCTTCTTCCCATATGCGGTTTACCCTATAGGCGTGACAACATATTGGTGTTATTTTTCATGAATAATCGCTCATAACTCTTTGCCTGTTTATGGTATTCCAGCCAAAGTTGGTACCGAGATGCGCCTTTATGCCCCCCTTCTGTATGCCAAATTTCAAGGTAATCGGATAAGGCGTTCGCGTTTTACAGCAGTTTTTGTAAGTGTGCGAAAAGAAGAAGAAAATAAGAAGGAAAAAACGAAGAAACTAAGCCAATTTTTGAAGTCGCATATCTCGGGAACGCCTGACGCGATTTCGCTCAAATATGGATTGTGGAGTACTGAAGTTGGAGGGAGTGTCCACAGCAAAAATCGTCTTGTTTCATCAAGGCAGCACAGAGCTACGGAAGTGCGCAAATTGCGTTTTCTTTCTTCCTGTCAATATACTCACGGGTGTTGCACGCCGCTTCTTGGGCCGCACGACACACTACCGTGCGTCTTGATCTGTCAGTTCTCTTTTGAACATTACTCTCTCTTCTGTTAGGATAAAGGGAATGTGATCAGGCATATGACATCTGTCAGATAGGCTAAAAGCACTTTCTTCCAATAGATTTCAAAATTTGTCCAACTTATTTAGTGGCACAGCTGCACCAAGAAATGTTCGTACTACTTTGACACGGTACGCCTGATGTTCTATGGGAAGTGTTTCACCTCGAGTGTGATTTGACTCATTGTATCTCTGTGAAGCTTGCACTATTGTCTGATCCCTTTTCTCCTTTTGTTGCAGCCTGACTACTCCATTTTTGTGCTTTGCTGACAGAATATGGTTGTTTATACTACTTTTCTTTGTATTTAACACTTCTCTGCATGCCTCACAAAACAATTTCCCATTTGAGATTGTGAAATGCTCACCAGGATGCTCTTTCACATGCTGGTCTGGTTTTATGTTGACAGTTGTCTTTGAATTTCTTCCAGCAGAAGAATGTTTACCTTTAGGGGGGATTTACCACTACTTTTCTTTTCCTAGAGAAATCCGATAGTCTGGGTGCTTTCAGTACGCTTAAAAGCGATACAACTGAGGTTGAGGAGTTCCAATCTTCATTAATAACCTCATTGCAGTGCTGGTCCGTGGAAGCTACTACTCCACAATCCTGGTCTTCGCTAACATTATCATCATCACCACTTCTATACTCTGAGTCAGAGGTATCAGACAGTATGCATGCTGCTACTGAGCTAGCCTGGCGCTCCGCCATGCCTCGTCGTACGGCACGTGGCTGCAGGTGTTAGCTTTACTAATATTTTGATCCCACAATCAATAACTTTCTCTCAGTCACATTCCTAGAAGATTGGTCCTACATTCAGTAAACAGTAGTGAATCATTTCTATTTGTTGTCAGAATAACTTCTAAATCTGAACAGGTTAGCCACCAACTTCGTGATTGTTGTAATTTCTACTTATTGTGACGAAAATTCCCCCATTATGTTCCAATTATGCTCCATTGTGCTTTATGCTTTTCCTTCCCTATTATGCTAAAAATTATGCCGGCATAATCGGTGCAAGCCTACTCTTTAGAGTGAACGTCCCGGACGCTTGATAATACATAATCATTAAGCCTCACTGGAGGATTCCACTGTCACAATGGGTATTGTCTATTACTCTGTTCAGTTAAGATCTCAGGTGAATGTTGTTGTTGGGGTGTGGGAGGTGTTGTATGATCATCGCCATCAATTAACTCTAAGTCTGTTCCAAATGGTCTTGGGGTAGGTAGCTCTTCCTGGGTGCTCAAATTGTCACTTGTGTTGCATGGTTCACTATCAATACTGTCTCTCAGTCGCACATTCTTTGGACAGGGTTTTAGTCTGTTAAAATGCACTACTAGCCTCTGTCTTCTCCCAGTCAAATATTGAATTCTGTAGATGCACTCACTTATCTTTTTAACAACTTTACATGGTCCTTTCCAAGGATGAAACAGTTTTTTTTGGACTGTTCTTAGGTACTTTTGGGTTTACACCCAAACCCAGTCACCAATAGAATATTTTGTCATATTGTTCCTTTTGTCTTTCATGTTGAGTCTTGCAAGTCTGTCTAACTGTGTCAAAAGCTGCTGTTAGTTGTTTCTGCAATGTCATGGCATACACACTTGGGGATTGTGGATCTGTAGAAGGAGTACCATACATAACTTCTACAGGTAGTCGAGCCTGCCGTCCGTACATAAGATAAAAGGGGGTGTAGACTGTGGAGGAGTTAACACTGGTGTTATAAGCCATACAAACCTTTCTAATGTGGTTTTCCCAATCCCAGGGGCGATCTTTACAGTGGGTGTCAAACATATTGAGGAGTGTCCTATTGAAGCATTCCACCATGTCATCGGGTGGTCCTTGTCTTCTTAATGTGGAGTAGTTTACAAACCTCCCTTACTAACTGGGACTCAAACTGGGGGCCCTGATCTGAATGCAGTTGTTCAGGTACTGAAAATGGTATAAACACTTCATCAACTAAATGGTCTGTACAGTAGAAGCCTCTTGATTAGGTAATGGAATTGCCTCCATCCATCTTGAAAAATAGTCACCTACCACCATCACATAATGGGGCTCTCAGGCAATGGACCAAGGAGATCCACAACCATGATCTGTGTTGGGTAACCAGCTTGAATTGTGCCCAAAGGGACTCTCCTTGGGTGAGTAGATGTCTTGCAAGTGGAACACTCATGACAAGTTAAACACCAATCCCTCATGTCACTCCAATAGCCGGGCCAGTAGAACCTCTCTTGGATCCGACTAAAAGTTTTCTCATGACCTAAGTGACCCCCTACAATACCACCATGTAGTGACTCTAAGACTTCTGGTCTAAGATTTGATGATACTACCAACTGAAAGTGATTGGAACTGTAATCTAGTCTTGCAAACCATCGGTACAGCACACCATCTTTGACAATTAGTTGATCCCATACTTGAAAGAGTCGTCGATATGGAAGACTATCTGCTTGGGAAACATCTGGATGCTGATTTGCCTCTTTTCTCTGAAGAATTGGCTTAATGACGGAGTCAGCTAGTTGTGCTGCACAGAGGTTTGCTGGGGAAGATGCACTAAGAGATAGATCTGAAACATTCACAGAAGTAATACAAGTATCTGCTTCATTAGACAGGAATCCACATTGTCAACATGGCACCCTAGACAATGCGTCAGCATTGCTGTGCTTCCTCCCAGGTCGATGTAATATGTCAAACTGATATTCCTATAGCCTTTGTAGCCAGCGAGCCATCTGCCCCTCTGGGTCTTTGAACCTTCGAAGCCAAGTGAGTGCATTATGGTCAGTACAGATGGTATAATGGTTTTCCTAATAGGTATGCTCTAAATTGTTCCAAGAAGACCACTACTGCCAATAGCTCCTTCTTCGCAACACAATAGTTCTTCTCAGCTTTGCTAAGTATTATACTACCATATACTATTACATATTCATCGGTTCCATGAAGCTGGGAAAGAACAGCTCCTATGCCAGTGTCGCTAGCATTCGTGTCTAGTAAAAATGGCTTTGACCAATCTAGGAGTGCCAGAACAGGGGCTGATATTAACTGCCTTTTCAGATGATCAAAAGCCTCTTGACACTGTGCAGTCCAATGGAACACACAATGCTTTTCTGTCAGCTTGTGAAGTGGGGCTGCTACAGATGCAAAGTTCTTGATGAACCTACAATAGTAGCTAGCTAGTTTGAGAAACTATTGTACCACTTTCACTGATGTAGGTTTTGGCCAATTCTTTACCTTCTCGGATTTCTCTGGGTTAGGTGATACCCCATCTGTAGAAATTATATGCCCAAGGAAATGGACTTGTGGCTGTAAGAGGTGACACTTGTGTGGCTGGATTTTCAAACCAGCTTGCTAAATTCGTTCGAAAACTTTGGATAAGTTATCCAGGTGCTGCTCAAATTTGTCCCCAACTATGATAATGTGATCCATGTAAACAAGGCAGCTGTTCCAGAGTAACCCTCTTAGTAGCGTGTCCATTAGTCTCTGAAAAGTAGCCGAAGCATTACATAGTCCGAATGGCATCACGTTGAACTGAAAAAGGCCTTCATGTGTGCAAAAAGGCAGTCTTCTCCCTATCATCCTTACAAACTTCTACCTGCCAGTAGCCACTCTTTAGATCTAATGTGGAAAACCACTTTACACCAGCCAGAGTATCCAGAGTATCATCAACTCTTGGAATAAGGTAAGCATCTTTCCATGTTATTTCATTCACCTTCTGGTAATCAACACATAACCGGATTGAACCATCCTTCTTGGGCACCAATACAATTGGTGAAGCCCATGGACTGTTAGAGGGGGGAATTATGCCTTTCTCCTTCATCTCCTCTATCAACGTCCTGACAGACTCTGTGGTAGTGGTACTCTTCTAATGCCCTGTCAGATGGGTGCCCCTGTTGTCTCAATATGATGTGTAAGATCAGTAGAGTTGCCAGCAAAAATATACACATACTGCATCAGTAAATCAGTCATTTACCTACACTGTATATCAGTCAAATCAGTTGGAATACTCTCAATTAGCTCCTGTACTACACTACAGGGGTGGTGGAGCAGGCCAAAACATGAGGGGGCCAGGCCAGGTATAAGTTGAAGACCAAAAAAAGGTCACTATCTGCTGACAATAGCTGCTCTCCACCAACTATATCTCCTTATTTATAACTACACATACATAACTAAGTAGCTTGCTACACTGCTTCTCTGAATACTGTGACTGCTCTATTAGAGTATCCAGATCCTGACTGTTCTATTAGAGTATCTCGATCTTTCCTTGCAAACAGTGTCCCATAAAAGTGGGGGGCCATCCCCCCCCGTCTCCACCACCTATGCTACATTATTATCACTCTGCTTTGAGAGTGCATTGTCAGTGAATGTGCACACAGCTTCCCAGTTACTATCCATTGACTCTGCAGTGGCAATTCTTGTTCCCTTGTAAATGGTAATAGGCTCTGTGCTAATGTTTAACACTCTCATAGGGACCCTTCCCTGATGAAGTATCACTAACCCCCTGGCCACAAGAATTGGCAGTTTCTTACTCAGTTGGTCTTCCACCACCCAAGTGCCTTCACAATCATGGTTGACATTCCCCATGACCTCCATCTCACTGAATGCTGCAATTGAAAATGTTTCTTCCACAGTTACCTCCACTTGTGCTACATCATGATTTGTGGCAAGTGTGTTTAGGGGTATGTGTCTACCACCAGTGGATAGCCTGCCTTCAGCCAAGTCAAGAATACAGTACTGAGACTCCAAGAAGTCCATTCCTAGGATTCCTTGAGATGTAAGAGAATCGGCTACAATTTAAGTTTGATCAACTGTTAACCCCAAGGTAATTAAAGCTAAGCGTACTTGTAGAGGAACACCATCAACTCCCAGAAGCCGTGTGGTGACAGGGTTGAGTTTAACTGTATCCTTCAGCTGCTGGATGTTATCCCACATCTTCCCATCAATAAGGGAGACAGCTGTACTTGTGTCTACTAGAAAAGATTGCTTAATGCCACCTATGGTCACGATGATTGAATAGTTTGACACACTGTCCACCATGATTGTGCAGACGTCCTGGATCTGTTCTTTCATTTCAATACCCACCTCAACTTGATTGTCTGACTTGCGGCTTCTTGCCCTGAAGAACTACTAGCATTGTTTGCTGTGTCTTGGTTTGGTTGCTTGCTAGCACAACCCCTAGCATAATGTCCAGAACAACCACATCTATGACATACAACAGGTCTGTGGTGACCAGACTGGTGACACATTGTACTATTGGAGTGTTTATTAACAACCAACCCATCTAGACTCTCAACTCGGCTTGTAAGTTCCTGAATTGCATCCATTAATGCTGGAGTATCTACAGTGCTCAAGGCTTGCTCGTATCCTGGCGGTACTGTACCCTGGGTCGATGCACAGGCTGATGAAAAGTTTCTAGTTTGATCGTCGCCTGCACCGCCTCTGCAACAGTTCTTGGGTGCTGTTGACGAACTGCCAACGAAATTTTCTCGTCTCCTAATTATTATTATTATTATTATTGTATAATGTACAAACCTCAATACGAGTATAATGTACATGATTAGTTAACAAACTAAACGTTAATAAAATTAATAAATTACATGTAAGTAACTATAATAGTAAAGATTTAAAAATATCGACATTATCAGTTTCCATGAGGTGATCAGGTAGGTGATTCAATAGTCTAATTGCTCTAGGAAAGAATGATTGCATGTAGGAATCAATTCTTGAGGGTAAATGTAGGTATTTCCTGCTACTACTACGGGTGGTGCTTGGGACTTTATGAAGGATATGATCATAAGGGATATCTACATACTGATTAATGATTTTGTGAAACATAATTAAGATTGAGTCATCTCTTTGCTTTTCTAAAGATTACCAATCAAGTTCATTTAACATTGCTGTAACACTAGAATGTCGAGAATAATCACTGAACACAAACCTAGCAGCCTTCCTTTGAATCATTTCTAATTGGTGGATGTTAGTCTGTAAGTGGGGTGACCAGATGACTGCGGCATATTCACAGATGGGGCGGATATATGTTTGATAACATTTAGTTTTGATGGTTTGTGTACACTGACCAAAGTTCCTTCGAAAAAATGACAGGGCAAAATTAGCTCGGCCAATGATTCCTGATATATGTGTGGACCAAGATAGGTTACCTGAGATTGTTAGACCAAGGTACTTTGCTGATTATACTCTTTGTATTTCATAGTCATTCAACTTATAGTGATACACGAGAGGGGAAGACTTGTTAGTAACTATGAGATGTTCACATTAATTCTCCTAGGCACTTGTTCAATGCTAGCATATCACTTACCTCCTCTTGTAGGTCCGGGTAGGCCTTATCAGCTAGTAACACAAATTCATCTCTGTAATCTCCCCAGCTTTCTTTGTCGTGCTTCACTCTACTCATTAGCATGGCTTTGTACAGTTCTCTTTTAGCAGGCGGTTCAAATCTCATTTTAAGTTTATCGATGGCTTGTTCGTAGCTTGGTTTCTCTGGCTTCTGTTGTAGTTTCATAAGTATCATGCAAGCTTTCCCCGTCACGTGTAAGTTTAACCAATTATCTTTTGGTAGAGGCTATTCGCCCAGTTCCGGATGCCGATGGGCTTTATCCGAAATTACATCACAGCCATACTGTAGTGTGGGGAAGTTCGTAAAATTTGTATGAGTGACTGTGGGGAGAAATTTTTTGAACTGCAATCTCAGCCAAGATGAAAGATATCAAGCTCTAACCAGCAGGTATGGTTATGAATTACCTGAAAGAATAGGAATCTAGCGTTGTTTTGAAAATCAACCGAAAATCGCTTTTACGTACTTATTGTAATGTCTTATAGCCATACCTGCTAGTTAGAGTTCGATATCTTCCTTCTTGGCTGAGATATTGCCATTCAAACATTTTCTTCCCATAGTCACCCATACAAAGTTTACGAATGTCCCCACACTACAGCAGCCATTTTATTTTTGTGATGTAATTTCGGATAAGGCCCATTTTACCAAGCTATTCGTCCAGCTCGGTCCATGTGATCCGGTTCACGTGAAAAAAACTTAGACAAAAAAAGGGTTCTCAAACAAAAAAACTCATGGCCTGTCCAGGAATCAAAGCCAGGACCTCCAGTGTGTGAGGCAAAGATCATAACCACTGTGCTACGTGGCTCCCAGCTACCGACTTCTTTTAGTTTCTACCTTATATACGTCACTCAAGAAGAAACCTATATAAGAAGACTATGAATCCCAGTAAAGAAGAAACCAAAGCTGAACCCGACCCTAACCCTAACGTGACGTTTGCCTGTTATGCACAATGATGACCTTCATACAACTAGTGTGTTTGATACTTGAGTTATGGGTGACACTGTGGGACGAATAGTACTGGATGAACAGGACCATGTGATCCGAACCGGATGAATAGCTTGGTGAAATCGGCATCTGGAATGGCAAATGTGCCATCCACTCACCAAAGTCTCCATGCCTTTACCTGTATTAATTTAATCATAATCATAATAATCATAAACATCCGACTGAAGTGACTTCTATAGACTATATAACAAGAGTAAAGAAGAAACCAAAGCTGAACCCTATCCTAACCCTATCCTACCCCTAACACTAAGGAACTATGTTTTGCGTCCCCTTAAGTAGAATGCTCGGGGTAACCTACTAGACGCGTCCCCTAAAGTTGAATGCTCGGGGAAGCCTACTAGACGCATGCCCTAAAGTTGAATGCTCGGGGTATATTGGACGCCTATCAACCCTAGCTTGCCTCGATCCAACTGGTGTGTTTGATAGTCCAGTAAATGATGGACTTGTGCCGATAAAATAACTGTTTATGTTCATAACCGGTGCCGGTACTATAATCCACTTTGTACTAGGCTTGCATGAAAAAAGATCGAAATACTCTAATAGAACAGTCACTGCACAATAAAAATATTCTAATAGAGCAGTCACACCTTGCCAGCTTGAGAGGTGTGTAAATTGTATGGCAATTATTGGTATCTATATTGGTGAAAATTCACTGCTAGGTATCGGTATCGGATCAGTAGGTATTTTTTCTGTATCGGTGGAACCCTAATTTACATATTGTGGTATGAAAGGCTTCATGATAATGTTGGTAAACATGTAGTACTTCGTATTGGTTATTACACGACTTCACATAAAGAGTTATTTTTTGCTATTTCAGACTTACAGTAAATACCCTGCATACCATACACCCCAGTAGGATGGTTTCAACTGGGAATGCCACTGTAACTGTGACAAATACGAAATCTGGAAGCACACTACTTGCACATCTGCCACCACTATCTGTCATCAAAGTATGGTATGAGGAATTTGGAGAACTCAGTTGGGGCATCATTTCTGGAGCAACAGTATTCAGTACTGAAGGAGTACACCCTGGTTAGTATCGGGGCCACTCACAGGGGTGGGGGGAAACTGGGGCATTTTGCCCTGGGCCCCAGCCTGAAAGGGGCCCCAGGAGGCCCCTTGAACACTTGCTTAAAAGATTGATATACTTTAATAGAGCAGTCAGGACCTAGATACTCTAATAGAGCAGTCACAGTATTCTTTAGAGGAGCAGAATAGCAAGTTATAAATAAGGAGGTATGGTTGGTGAGGGGCAGCTATTGTCATTGTTAGCTCGTAATGACCAATTTTTTTTTTGGTCTTCGACTTACAGTTAGGCTGAAGTTGTGATTCAGAATGGAACAGTTCCTTGCCTCTTGAGCCCCTCTTTAACTCTTTGCCCTGAGCCCCCTAATTTCTCTGGGTGGCCCTGGTTAGTATACAGAATGCAACTTCATAGATTAGCTAAATGAACATCAAAATCAGTAAACTACTATATAGTAGCACTTTTTACACCAACTGAATTCAGGCTTGGAAGCGCCCACCACGACTGAGGTTCCTTACTCCACCTGGAACACTCCATTTACATAATAAAACTTCTTTAGTTCTTGAATCCATTGACTGTGCTGTCATTTCGTTCCTCACGGCTTCACTTCAATGTTCAAGTCAATGCTATGGCCTGACATAGGCATCGTTTGGCTTCTCCTTGAAATATAGGAATGGAACATTGCGTAGCCATCTACAATTCTTTGTTAAAACAGGCTATTCTACTTTGGAAGATCCTCATTGTTTCACCTTCTGTTGCCTCCTGTGATAGCAAACGGAATTCACATAGGGATGACTGCTCAGTAAACAATAATAATAACATAAATTACGGGAAACACTCATTATGAGTAAAAATTTTAATTGTTTTAAAAACATGCAAAAGTTTTCAATATAAAAGTTGGAGGAGAGTTGTCACACCCATATTTCAGACCGCCAAAAAGAAACCACCTCAGAGCAAAGTTTTCCTGTGTGGAAGTTAAGTGTAGACTTCATTTTGCTTTTACTTCTTATGTAAAAGCTGATTTTACCATTCAACGATTTTGCTCACATGGGTTCATACGGATAAACATAGGTAGATAGATAGATATGTACACACACACACACACACACACACACACACACACACACACACACACACACACACACACACACACACACACAGCACACACACACACACATATACACACTTTTATGAAAACAATTTCAGTTAACCAGGCACATGCCTGGTTTAACAACATAGTTGGCCTCCTTAGTTTATAGCGAGTGTTTAGATATATGCTTACTAAGTAGTTCTGTGTATTGGTCAGTTAGTATGATGCAATTCGGCAATTTGGCTAGTGGCCCTGAGAAATTGACTGCCAATGGGTTATGGTTATCAAACAATACTTTCAACTCGAAGAACACAATTGTGACTGAATTTGGAAAACCACCATTATGGACAGATTTGACATGCAAAATATTTAACAATTAATTAATAGGCTTCTTGGTGTAAATCCACTTGTAAACGACTTTAATCACTTCTCAATTCCTTGAATTACAAGAAGGTTTTTGAAATATTTTGAAAACTGGACCCTGAGCTAAACAACATCACCGTAAACATTGAACTTTTAATTATTTAATGTGTGACTAAAATTTGGTCAAAATTTTATTTGCCTATTATGAAAATTACACCACTATTACAAAATGAATGCACACTAGGATCCAGTTATCACAGAAATGGAACCTCTATGGGTGTGTCTGCTTCAATACTAGTGTAACTTGCTATGAAATGCATTATGCAAGATATAATGGGGCAAAATTTTATTTTATCAGTAAGTTATGATGCCATGCTGCCATATGGCGGTAGTGGCCATTAATAGGTTAACTATAAAACTGTGTTGTCAAGCACTACATGTACACATGAGATACTCACTAAATGCACTCATGAGGTACAAATTAGTTGCTTTTGCTAAAAGATTGTATGGTAGCTCAGGGGTGTAGGAAGATATTTAACCTATGGGTGCCCAGTGGTAAAGCTGAAGACCCCAAAAAAAAAGATCTTTAGTGTAACTGCTTTATTAGAGTCATTGACTGCTCTATTAGAATATTAGTCTCGTGTGCCAGACGGTTTGTGTGGGGTGGTAAATATATCGTGCCAGACGGTTTGTGTGGGGGCGGTAAATAAATTTACCCCCACACAAACCGTAGACTATTAGAATATCATGGTATTTTCAGTAATATCACACAGTACAATAGTACTGTATAGTAGGGACTATGAAGGTGTGGGCGTGGTCCACGAAGAAAAATCTATCCAAAATCATCTTCAGAAATCCTTCACGGCCATTTCACAGTATTGGTAAGGTATAAACAAGCCCAAATATGTCTTCAGAACGACCTGAAACGTTTCCAATGAGGTGCTACGAAATTTAAAAAATATATATATTTTAGCGAATTTTCTACTGCCTCACTGCCTGACTCACTGATGCGTTCAGTCAAGCGTAGCGGAAAACTGGCTACAGCTACAGCCCTTCTTCTTTGGTGGAAACGCTTCGAATTTTGTGGAGAAAAAACCTTTCACAATATTAAATACCTACGATGTGTGCGCTACTGTCTTACTGTTTTACCTTTGATCCTTCTTTATCGTGGCCATCTCTCATGTGTACAAGTTCCATCAAAGCATGCACACCACAGCTCCCCAACATATTGGAATAAACGTGTAGCATAATTGTAACAAGCACATGATTTTAATGTTGGAATACACCTCGGGATATGCTGCTGCCTGTTCAACATCGCCACTACATGCGTAAGGTTAGAGTGTTTGCTTTGGCTCTAAGGTGGTTTCTTTTCCGAGTTTAAAAACCAGTTGTATATGGCGCCTCTCTACAGACTCTATGGGTAGCTTTCCCAGAGCACTTTTCAGGTGTACTACAACTGAAAAATACCATAGTAGGCCTCATAGGCTCGTGTATCTCGTCTAGAAAGTGGGTGTGACCCGTACTTATTATATTATTATTATATTTATTACTGTGCAGCAATCAAAAGATTATAACGCACAGGTGTGATCATAAAAGTTACTTAAGTTAATACAAAACTCATTAGGAATTAATTACATCAGCAGGGAGTTGGTTCCATAATTTGATGGTTGATGGGAAAAGGAAAATTTGTATGCATCAATTAGAGTCATTGGTTGGTGATAGTAGCCACTCCTTAAACTTGAAAGTTTAGGGGTAAGATCATCTGTAGGCACAATCAAATATCCATTAATTATTTTGTAAAAAGTACTTAATTTAGCTGGGGTTCTTCTTGCCGGTAACAATGGTAGATTAAGAGAAGACAACATGTTAGTAACACTTGAATATCTTGAAAAGTCATTAAAGTAAAATCTAGCAGCAGTTCTCTAGATTGATTCTAGCCTGTTTATATTCAACAAGGTGTAGGGATCCCAAGCAGACGCAGCATATTCAATGATTGGATGAACCATAATCTTGAAACAATTACATTTAATGTGAGTAGGACATTCGCGTAAGTTACGATACAAAAAGTTGTTTACTTGTTTGGCCTTGTTGGTAATCCTTTTGACATACTCATTCCATGAAAGGTTGCTTGAAATTGTTACGCCAAGGTATTTGGTATGAGCAACTTGGGAAATAGGTACAGCTTCAATGTAGTAATTAAAGACAATGGGGTTTTTCTTATTGGTAACTCTCAAGAATTCACATTTGCTGGGGTTAAACTCCATCTGCCAAATACGTGCCCATTGTGCGAGAGCATCTAGGTCTTCTTGTAATGCATGACAATCAGATTCAGATTTAATGTAGGAGTAGAGTAATACATCATCGGCATACAACTTTACTTTAGAGCGTACTCGAGAAGGTAAATCATTTATATACAATAGAAAGAGCAGTGGAGCTAGCACCGTGCCTTGAGGAACTCCCGATGATACTGGGGTTGGATGGCTCTTTTGGTTATCTAGTATGACATATTGTGATCTATCGGTTAAGAAAGATTTAAGCCAAAGTAGTAGTGCTCCATGAATTCCATAATGGTGAAGTTTTTGGAAAAGGCGTGCATGAGGTACCTTGTCAAAGGCCTTACGAAAGTCTAACAGGAGGACATCACATTGACTTTTCTCATTAAGGCACTTGGCAAAATCACTAATGGTAGTGATCAGTTGTGATTCACAGCTTTGTTTCTGTCGAAATCCATGTTGCCCATCACATAAAACTTCATGGTACTGTAAGTGTTTGGTAATGCTGGAATATACAATATGTTCTAAGATTTTACAGCAAATACAAGTTAAGGATACTGGCCTATAATTGCCTGGATCGGATCTGGCACCTTTTTTAAAAATTGGGACAACTGCTGCTGCTTTTCAAATGCTTGGTAAAACACCTTGGTCTAATGACGCTTGAAAGATAACAGTAAGGATTGGTGCAATCTCATATGCAACTTCTTGTAGGAAACGTGCTTGAAGGTTATCAGGTCCAGGTGCTTTGTTCACTTTGATGTTAGATAAAAGCTGGGCTATACCATCTGAATGCACTACAATCTGTGGAATACTAGATAATGTTTCACCACACTTACCGCACGAACTAAAAGTAAGAGCAGCCCTGAGGCTTTGTTGAGAGAATTAGTGGAAAATAATACTGTAGACACACTATAAAACAGTTGAAAAGATACTTCTGTGGGTAATATGTTGTTTAAAGCAGTTTGTTAAAAATCCGCATCCTTAGGAACGTTTAGCTGTGTATTTCGAGAATTGCAGAGGGGAGGTGAATTACTAAGTACGGTTATTCAATAAAGTTTACAAAAAAGTACACAAACAAGTGCAAGAAAAAATTAGGAATTTTCCATATGAGTAGGGACTGCAGCAATAAAAAGCACTGAAACAAGCCACTGAGACAAAACACAACTGAATGATTGCATTTTAATCCCTACTTTAGCCTGCTATGATGTATGATTAAAGTAGGGATTAAAATGCAATCATTCAGTTGTGTTTTGTCTCAGCGGCTTGTTTCAGTGCTTTTATTGCTGCAGTCCCTACTCATATGGAAAATTCCTAATTTTTTCTTGCACTTGTATAGAACAGTATGCTGATGCCAATTTGTTATACCACTGGAAATGTTTATGGGTGCCCAAGCACCCATGCTTCCTACGCCCCTGTGAAGGTCATACCATTATACCAGCAGCAGGGGCAGATTAATTGGGGGAGGGGGGGGGCTAAGGGGGCTGTAGCTCCCCTTCCTTTCTAAGTTAGTGCTTGGGCAATAAAACCCTAAATCTTCTATGTGTGTCAAAAGCAGACTTATTTCAGGAACTATGCATCACTACCAACACAAATAATGTGATTAATGTCTATGTAACTACGTATACTTATTGTTCAACTCTGTTCCAAGAGAGTATAGCTTCTTTTTCTTCAAGAGTTCTTCAAGAAAAGGTTTCAATTGTGGGTTACATCTAGGGATGCGCCGATTTTGCTGGCAATTTTTTGGAAAAATATGTTAGTAAAAGCAAAGAGCAAAACGCTGGAAAAATAGGTGGAAAATTGGAAAAATGGGCACCAAGGAATGGCAGCTTAGCACATTTTGTATGAAAAAGATCCATATACTCTAATAGAACAGTCACGCATGGTATTAGGATAACATGAGCTCATAGGAAATGGTGACAAAAGATTGAGATATTCTAATAGAGCAGTCACTATGTACAAAACAAAATATTCTAATAGAGCAGTCACACATGCTTGCAAGCTTGAGACACTGCAATTGATTTTTACTGATGCTCAGCAAAATAGAAAAAATCCAATCAAAATATTGAGCAAAATAGGTGAAAAATAAAAGAATTGCTGGAAAGAAAAATAGGTGGAAAAAAGCAAAATAGGCTCATCCTTAGTTACATCTTTAGTTACTAAAGTTTTAATTGTGGGTTTTGTTTTCATTCAGATAGTTAACAGTGTTTTCCACTATGGGTATAGGTGAACAGTGTGGTTTTTAGATTTAAAAATATGATTCAAAAAGTGTTAGTTGGTTTAATTGGTTAGAGTTATCAGCTTCAGTATAATATGTAGTCACCAACTCAGCCATTTAGCAAACTGTAGTCTTTTGGTATTTTACAAGTTTATAAGGCAGCTATAGCACTTTTGTCTATGAATGTGAAAAACCCTTTCAGTTACCTTCTGATATGACCCCATGCTGAGGAATGGTAAGCAAGCAATATGGTTGCATTAGACTAATCGCTTCTTCTTTTGCTGATAGGCGTGACGATGAATATTCTGATGCTTGATATTGTTCTTCTTGTTTCCCACACTGCATACACATTTCATTGTTTTAGTGCGCTGCATTTTTTACACTGCTACATTTCAGATGATGTATAACACATTTCGGATGATGTAGGATGCAGATGATAAATATAGATAGGATCAATGGCTTTTTCCACCATGAATAGAGCAACGTGGTTGTGTTTAGTGCTTCGTGGAAAATGCTTGCACAACCTTGCATAGTTGCGACTGCCTTGGTTTATTGTAAGATTTCTGTGGTAAGCTGCATATTGAGGTAGTACATGATCACTTTGTACATCAATTGTCCTAGTACACTAGCTTTAAATCCTTGTAAAACAAGATGCAGCTATGCAACAAAGGTGGGCAAAGGGCACAATACCCAAAAAATTCCTGTGTACATAATCCTGGTACTACTGTCCACTTTCCATAGTCATGGACGCTTGGCACAAGGAAACGATATAAATAGAAGGATTTCTGGTTATGCTATTAATATGGTAAGCTCATTACACCCTAGGAATTTCCTGGAAGAACCTGATTACTCCATCGTTTGATCCATTGTGTTATAAGGCTGAGTGTAAATTGACTTGAAGATGATTATGAATAGGGTTTCTGAATTGCTCTGTATCAACATTTCCTTGTCTTTTAGCGGTATGAAATTTCTTATGGAAATAGTGTAATAGTTTTACTAAAGCATGGTACAGTGTGCAACTTTGTACACTCTTTATTCTGTGTTTTATGGATTTTATAAATCTGTGTATCAATTAATAATTTTGCAGTTACCGCCACCTTAAATTTATGGATTTTTTAAAAAAATATGCAATTTATTTTACCTATTGTATTCAATGGTTCAGCAGATTCACACTGTAAAATTAGGTTCTGCACCATTATGCCAGGTTTTTACAGAAGATCTGGTCAGATACTGGTGCACATCCATCAAATATGACTGTTAATTACCAACATGACATAATCAACAAAGCTTCAAATTTTCAGTGGCTTCCTTGCAAGAAGCTTTGGAGGGTAAAATATGACCTTCATTCCAGCCCTACTCCCTATATAATCAGAGAATGGTAATCACCCTCCCTTTATGATCTAGTTGCATAGTTCACTTGAGATAAGCAGCAAGATTGAGATACTCTAATAAACTAGTGACGCTCACATGAGTATAATTTTATTATAGCTATGCTATGACAACAAAGTCAACCAGCTGGTGTGACAATAATTCTTAAATTAAGTAGGGTTCAAGTTGATGTTGTGCTACTTCTAATAACCAGGTGTCATGTAGCACTAGGTCTGTTTCTCTTGATAAACAGGGAACTAATCAACTGTGCATGAAATTTTAAAAAAGATGATACACACTATACTATTAATTGTTTCTAAAACATGCACATTATTAAGCTACTAGTATTGGTACCTGTCCTATGTGCGGGACCATCTCCACATTAAATATTTTAATGCCAGGAAGAGGGATCAAGCATTAAACACTAGCACTGCTAATGTAGCTATGTAGGGTACATGGTGATGTCACATTTTTTAAAGAGCATGAGGTTTCCTTTTGTCATTAATGATGTAAAACACTAAAGTTTATTGTTTGTGGTTTTGAAAGGAATGTAGCTTAATTATTCAATACGTCAGTGACTTCAACATGCTGTATAGAACAAACGAAACCTTTGCTGCTTTACATGACAACTAATGCAACAGTAATTGTGACCAGATTTTACAAAACCGATCCAAATCGAGATAAACATGCATTTTATTTAAAATTCTTGAAAATAGTCCTATTATGCTGGCGTAATGCTTGATGCTTTTACCAGCCTATTATGCTCGAAATTACTGTACTCCAGTGGATAGCTACACTACTGTACTAGTAGTTTTGACACTCAGCACCACTCAAACTACTCGACGCTGGTTTCAACAGACATCTTTTCTGGGTGGTGTGTAGAGCAGTTTGAGCCAGTACACACTATAGGTTATAGTGACAGTGAAGATGATAGTAGAGGGTCAGAAACCGAGATAAGAGAACAGACAAGCTTGACTGAGCCTTTTAAGATGACGGACTGGTACAAATGCACAAAATGTATGGCCCTACCCAGTGGGATTGAGTGCCAGTGTTGTTGCAATTGGATGGACTTAAGGAACGTCTGACAAAACACAACATAGATAGCCTTATGTGTATCACAGACAACAAGCAGTTTAATGTAAATAAAGATGTCCTTTACACATCATGAAGATGGTATGAGGAGATTCATAGCGTCTTCCATTGTCTAATAGGTATGGACTAACAGCAGCCTTTTACTTTAATAATTAAAAGAATTTGTTGGTCATACCGATTGGCAGCTTATCAACAGTTCATACACTGGAGCTACAACTACCTGGGTAAGGAATATGTAAAGTAATCCCCTCTTGTATTGTAGTGGCTACAACAGAAATGTTTCCTGAGGAAAACAAAATTTACACTGGATTTAAAATAGCTGATAATGTGTCGTGCGGCCAAGTACAGCCAGTGCGGGAGTGCGACAGACAAGTGTGTATTTTACAGGAATCAAGAAATGCCATTTTCACACATTCATAGCTCGATAATGGCCAGACGGAAATTAATCATTTTTGATGTAGAAATTCCCTTGGGATAGGGTACTTCCTATTCCAAATTTGAGGCAAATCCGCCCATCCATCACTGAGATACATGCCTTCAAATTTTGTCCTATTTTCTTAGTAGTTTTCTTCTTAATCTTTATCTTCTTCGTCTCGCACACTTTAGAAAAATTGTAATAACTCGCGCGTGCTTTGGTTGATGTACTTAACATTTAGAGGGCAGTAAGAGCATAATACTGTACATTTGCATTCCAATGTTGGTAGAGATTACACAAAGAACAAGGGAGTTATGCGCGATTTTTCAAAAATCCAAATGTGATTTGTTGACTTGCCTTCAGAGAAAACCGCGTACCAGAATAACTTGAAAATCGGTCTGTAGATGGAGTAACTGTCATAGTGCAAACCTATTGTGTTTTGAAAGAAAGCGCACTAACAATCATGGAGTTATAACAAAAATGCCAACCATGTGTAAGAATGGCATGATCGAGTTTTTAGTATTAGTTATCACGCTATCCAGGCAAATAGTTAATGGAATCAGCTGAAAAGGTAGAGAGGTAGAATAATTATTTTAGATCTTTCAGTAGTTTACAAGGGATCAGATGAAAAACTACTGAGTTACACTACGAAAGTCAACTAGGTGTAACATGTGTGCGATCAAGATACTCTAATAGAGCAGTCAGCTAAGAATCAAGTAATTACTTCTTAAAGCATTCATCTATGTATTGTAGAGAATTTAACACTGTTATAAGTCACTGTGTATGGAGATTAATTAAGAAAAGGTCACCTTGTAGAGAGATCAGCTAGAAACAAGTCAACAATTAACCACATTTCAAATCACCCAGTAGAGTATGCAGTTAGAAACCAGTCACCCTAAAGAGAGTTCAACTATATTTCAAGTCACCCTGTTGAGAGTTCAGCTGGCTACAAGTTACCTCATAGAGAGATCAGCTAGAAACAAATCAGCCTGTAGAAAGATCAGCTACATAATCATCCTGTAGAGAGACCAGCTGGAAACAAATCACCTTGTAGATAAATCAGCTAGAAACAAGGCATCCTGTAGAGAGATCAGCTGAAAACAAATCACCTTGTAGAGTTAAAAACAAGTCACCCTATGGAAAATATCAGTTAAAAGCAAACAGAGATCAGCTAGAACAAATCACCTTATACAGAGATGAGCTAGAAACAAGTCTCACAGACTGTCAGTAGAGAGATCAATTAGAAACGAGTCATCTTGCAGAGAGTTCAGCTACGTTTCAAGTCAGCCTATAGAAAATTTAGTAGAAACAAGCCACCTTGTAGAGAGATCAGCTAGAAACAAGCCCACTATGTACTGAGAGTTCATGCAGCTATATATAAGTAAGTCACCATGAAGAGAGATCAGCAGGAAACAAATCACCCAAATCACTTTGTAGAGAGATCAGCTCAAAACAAATCACTATGTAGAGAGATCAGCCAGAAACAAATCACCCTGTATGGAGTTCAGCAAGTAACAAGTAACCTTGTAGAGAAATCAGCTAGAAACAATTCACCCTGTAGTGATCAGCTTGAAACAAATCACCCTGTAGAAGGATCAGTTAGAAACAATTCACCCTGTAGAGAGATCAGCAAGGAACAAATCACCCTCTAGAAAAAGATCAGTTTGAAACAAATGACTCTGTTGAAAGATTAGCTAGAAACAAGTCATCCTGTACAGAAATCAGATAGAATCAAGTCACCGTGTAGCACTACCAGAGAACAGTGCCATGAAACACCTATGGATTATCCATGAATAGTAAAATAATTCCCATAAAGTGCCATGAAAGTCATTTCATGGACATGAATTCATGAAAAGTGGAGATTTCATGGAAATTTCATAGCGCTGACAAATTATTTCATGTTTGCAGCGGCCATTACTTGTCAAATTTTCATAGGCAGTGACCATG
The DNA here is from genome assembly GCF_963678975.1 of Dysidea avara. Classification (NCBI taxonomy): domain Eukaryota; kingdom Metazoa; phylum Porifera; class Demospongiae; order Dictyoceratida; family Dysideidae; genus Dysidea; species Dysidea avara. The sequence continues at coordinate 35,149,390 of NC_089280.1, forward strand.
AATTGTCAAATTTTCATCGACAGTGTCCATGAACTGTCTAATTTTCATAGGCAGTATCCATGAAAACTACATGAAATTTCATGGTTTACCATAGCATTTTCATTGGCTATTCTCTGTGAGTTCAGCTAGAAATAAGTCAGATCAGCTAGATAAAATCACTCTATAGAGAGATCCGCTGGAAACAAGCACCCTGTAGAGAGATCAGCGTGATCAAATCACCCTGTAAGAACCCAACTACTTTTCAAGTCACCCCATGGAGAGTCCAGCTACGGAAAACTCTCTCAGTAGAAAGATCAGCTAGAAATACATCACCTTGTACAGTATTCAGTTAGAAACAAATCCCCCTGTAGAGAGATCAGTTTGGCAAGTTACCCTGTTACCTGCAAAGAATTAAACTATTTTTCAAGTCACCCTGTAGAGTGCTCAGTAGAAACAAGCAGCTTTGTAGAGAGATCAGCTTGATCAAGTCACCCAGAAGGGACATTTCAAGTTACCCTGTGGAAAGTGTAGCTAGAAACAAGTTACCCTGTAGAGAGATCAGCTATGTAGTGAGATCAGCTAAAAACACGTCACCCTGTAGATAGAAAGATCAGCTAGACACAATAATTCACCCTGTAGAGATCGGCTAGAAACAATTCACCCTGTAGAAAGATCGGCTATCACCCTGTAGAGAGCTCAGCGTGAAACAAGTCACCCTGTAGAATTGTCAGCTAGATAAGAAACAAATCACCCTATAGAGAGATCAGTTAGAAACAAGAGAAAATTCATCTACATTTCATATAGTGTTTCAGCTAGAAATAAGCCACCCTGTGGTGAGTTCAACTACAAACCATTCACCATGTAGTCAAAGAGTACAGTTACTTCCTTGTAGAACTTTCAGTTACATACACATTTCCTTGTAGAGTATTCAACTGCGAACTGTGTGACTTATTTTTATGATCAATCAACACCATTGCTTAAATGTACATGTAGCTATTTAAATCGTCTTCATAATAATCCTCTTTCTATGGTGAAGAAAAAGACAAGTTAAAATACATACCTAAAGCTGGCCATAGGCTGGCTTTAGGTATGAATATACAAAAAGGAGTGATATCTAATCAAAAACAGCCAAACTGTAAAAAGGGTGTGGTCTCCAAAAAAGCCAGGTTAAAAAAAGATGTGAAATCAAAGGTGGCGGCCAAGAAATGGCTGTGATGTTAGGTTAATGGCAAAAATTTTAATAACGACAATTCAGGCAAATTTGGTGCCAAATCCTAGTGAAACTTGGAAGAGGTAACACAAATTCACTTGAATTGTCATTATTAAAATTTTTGCCATTAACCTACTATCACAGCCATTTCTTGGCCACCACATTTGATTTCATATCTTCATTACCCTGGCTTTTTTGGAGGCCTTGCCCTTTTTTACAACTTAGCTGTTTTTGATTAGATAGAAATATCTGTTAATTAAAGTATTGTTGACAAAATATTATGAGTATGGTGTGCTAATTACTGTGAAATTTGTTGGTCTAATGTCTGAGTGGGAAATCTAGATAAGTTTTTTTGCAATAACTTTGTCTTTTAGTGGTGTGTCTGGCTTGTCATAAAACTGAATATCCTGTTGAATGTGAGTCCATAAATATATTACCCCTCCAAAAATACCTTCGCTGTAAAAAAAGGCACGTCCAAGAAACTACAAGTACTTGAAAGACTAACAGGCAACTGAAAGAGCTGATATCTGGAGTGACCAAGAATCAATGTTACTACAACTACCAAAGTTTTCATACTTGGCTGCAAAACAGGCAAAATGAAAGTAACTGGCAACTAAACAGCTGATATCTGAAGCGGCCAAGAATAAAATTTATGTTGACACAACCAACTACAATTATTAATGAAGTTGTAACATTGAATGTTAATCATTCAACTGTGTTCTATACATTCATCCCTGCTACATCATGAATCAATTCTTTGTTACTCTAATTGGCTGGTAATTTGACCGCCTTTTTCAATAGTCAGTATAGAGAAAAAAAGGCGGCCAAATTACCAGCCAATTAGAGTAACAAAGAATTGATTCATGATGTAGCAGGGATGAATGTATAGAACACAGTTGAATAATTAACATTCAATGTTACAACTTCATTAATAATTGTAGTTGGTTATGTCAACATAAATTTTATTCTTGGCTGCTTCAGATATCAGCTGTTTAGTTGCCAGTTACTTTCATTTTACCTGTTTTGCAGCCAAGCATGAAAACTTTGGTAGTTGTAGTAACATTGATTCTTGGCCACTCCAGATATCAGCTCTTTCAGTTGTCTGTTAGTCTTTCAAGTACTTGTAGTTTCTCGGACGTGCCTTTTTTTTTACAGCGAAGGTGTTTTTGGAGGGGGATATCACAAATTTTTATCAGTCATATAATTGAAAGGTTCAATCCATGGGGTGTATGATGAATTCTGCATTGTAGTGGCGTTGAGACAAAACACAAAGTGATGAACATATATCATACATTCCTAGTAGCTGTGAATTGTTATTAGAACCACAGCTGGTGGAAACTACAATTTATTGGTCAGGCCAAGTAATGGCCACAGTCAGGGTTACTTTATGTTATATTGTTTGATGACTGTTCTATTAGAGTATTTTATTTTGCCTGACTGTTCTATTAGTATATCGATACTTTACCATGAATAAAACTTTCTATGGCCACTGCCATAGAGGCCATAGTGTCCTAAGGACAACTTAGAAACTTGGTTTGCCACTCACAGCACAAGTATTAGAGATTACAAATGTGGAACACCAGATTATACTATTTTCATTTCAATACACAGACACATGCATACATCATAGCACAAGGCACACACAAAAGGTGCAAACACTATACATACTATCCATGTCCATGCATATACACCACATAATATTATTGGTTGTACTTGATGTAAACAAGTTATTATCACAATGCTCTCGTAGGTGAGCTGGTCAGTGCTCTTACTTGGTGTTAAAAAGTTCTTGTAATGCTCGAAACAGAAGTGAAGGATTATCACTGGCATCATATTCAATCACAATAATTGTTGCAATGTGAAATCAATATTAGTTGCTGCTTACATACTGTATCATCATTGTTATGTTAATGTGCATGATTTATCTCACTAAATGATCACCTCTTTTGTTATGTTTGTAGACTGTACTGGTGTGTTTCAGTATAGAGGCAGAAACCTTTTCTGTTACACCTTATCAGTCATTAAGTCAAGTAGCCAAGTCAAGTCATTAAGTCTAAGTCCTTGACTCATGAAATTAGGTTAGGTAATCCTAAGACTGCAGCACATGTTGCTGTCAGACCTTCAGTGCTGGTCACTGTAAAGTGTTAATAATAACAGCTGAAGCTGGGAGGATGGGAGCATGTAACCCAGACGTTTCGTGACAGCGGAGACCTGAGGATATGAGGACGTACACATTAATGTGCTTTTCACATGCAGAGCCAACTACGGGGATTTGCTGGGATATGCATATGCCTCGCAAGATACTGAGTTTTTTTAACTGAGATTTCCCTTTGAAAATTTTTAATAAGCACCGATTTCGTTAACTGCATGGATGATTTTTAGCTCAAATATTTTGGAACAGCTAGCTGTTCTTCCATACAAAAGTTACTAAGACAGTAAGAATAACTCACATTATTATGCAGCTATCAATGTAATCCCCGACTACCACTAATGCGCGGGCTGAGGTGGGGAAGGTGGGGATTTGCATCACTAAAAATTAAAATTCCCCACCTACTGGGGAAGTACAACCCCGACCAAGTTTCGACCTGGAATACTGGGGCTAGGAGGGGATTTGTACGGCCGTGTGGTGTTGGTCTAGTGATGAGTTAGTTCGAGTGGATTCTGGTATGAACGTAATAGCTAGCACCCGAGACACTCCTTCCTAAACTGAAAGCACACACCTTTGGCTTGGCTGTCTAAGTGATTTTCTTTAGTGAAGAAAAATCCCCACTATGTCGGGGAAATTTAGTGATCAATTCCCCCACCATCCCCGACCTTTCCCCACCCTCAGCCCGTATCAGTGCTAGTCGGGCATTACATTGATAGGTGCATTATACCTTAGATGGAAAACTGCAGGAGGAGACAACATCATCAGACAGACCAGTGGATTCCTCAAGGGTATATCATGGTAGATTAATTGTGTACTGGCCGGTGTCTTCGGACATAGTTGGCCAAAGGACACACGGTCACGAAACTCGATCCATAAGAGTACCGACGCACATTTGCAAGTGTTCACGTGCACTAGTGGAGGTGTGAAAGGGACTTTCCAAGGAACTTTCCCTACTAACACTAGTGGTATGACCAAATACGGAAATAGTTGATTGTGAACTACTTTGCGAAAGTGTGTAGATCTAACTGTAAGTTAATATCGCTTATAAAATGTTTTTGTATGTGTGTAAACATTAAAGGTGCGCGTGTTTCAGTCCTTCCCTTCAGTCTGACTTGGCTGAACTACATGAGTGAATTAATTAGAGTTAGCAATTGTGTGCATATTACGTGGAACCTCAGACGATGGTTGCTACTTTATATGGTCATTATGCACCTATCAATGTAAAGCCCCACTACCACAGGTATAGGCTGAGGTGGGGATTTGCATCTCTGAAAATTACAATTCCCCACCTACTGGGGAAGCCGGTATACAACGTTGCCCCCATGACAAATCTCCCAGTAGCAAAACCCGGCCGGGGTTAGTTGGGCTTTGCACAATCACCCATCGAGTCTGTCACAGTGTAGCTATTCCAGTTCCAAGTTACTTCGAGCGGGTTTTAGTGATGACAGATAGTAAGTCAGCATCCATGAAATTTCTTGGATAATGACAATCCCCACCACCTCTGGAAACTTAACAGTCCATTCCCCCATCAACCCCGACCTTCAGCCCATACCTGTGGTAGTCAGGCATTATATTGATAGGTGCATTAAATGTGCTCCTGTTACATACTTTGTTGTTTATACTATGAGGTCTTAACTGCATGACATTATCCTGCATTTTCAAGGTCTCATTATTGTGGTCTACTGCACCATCAACACCATATTGCAGACGTCTGTGTTATGGGCAGATTGGGACCAATGGTTATATGTATTGTGATTATAGCATCGTAATTCTCCAGGTCAGTTTCTTTCTGTTTGAGTATCTTGAGTGTTACGTGTCCATATTTTTGTCTTTGTAGTGTCCACTTTGCCAACTTGCTGTTTACAGATGTGTTCTCAGTAGTGTGGGAATGTGTGATATCGGTTATAGATATAGTCATGAGTCTTGACCGGAGGTTCCAGGAACTTTGGCTGCAGGTAAAATATAAACAAAAGTGACTATTTGTTTGAGTAAGGAAGGTTTTTTGGCTGCATGATGACTGGCAATGGTCTAAATGAATGGATTTGATTGTGTTCTAGAGTCAGGCACGTGTTACTTTATGTAAGATGTTTGGTGTCCCAATAGCTTAATTGATCTAATAGTCAGACCATTTTCTTTCCCTACCTAGTTACTGGGATGAATGTGCATTTCATGATCACATCGAAGGTTCTGTAAATTTAGCAAATGAATGCTTGAAGGTCTGTTTCTAATATTTCAGTGCAATATGCATTCATATATTTTTGCAAAAATGTACTGTAGTCATTGAGATAATGCATGCAATGTAATCTAAATTCAACTGAATTTATTTTTTAAAATGTTACTATGCTTATGTACTATAGTAACCATGGTAACTAATGTTTGTTGGTAAAAATGCATTTGTCACATATCTCCTTAACAAACAAGTGTTCGAATTTTTCAGACATTTGTCCCACCACTAGTTATTTTACAGATCAATACTAGTAATGGCTCTAACCACCAGTGTCCAGATCATGAGACTACCCTGATTATGAAGGTGTCCTGGTTTTGATGTGCAATGAGATTTCATAGAGCCTTTGACTGCTTGCTTAATGTGCTTTATAGTGCATGCCAAACTTGTTACCTAGGTTTAGATTGACCACACAATTAACGTGTTGTTTCTTGACAGGTCCAGTGAAATTCAGACATTGGTTTATTGGAGGTAGGCATCCCATTAGCTATGCCAGATGACAAACGGAGGATTTGTGGACCGCCTTTGTTGCACCCCACCCCCACCCCCTTCTTGGAAGCACTGAGGATTGGTGTCCCGTCGATGGCAGATCCAACACTAAGAAGTAAAGCTAATAATCATTCTTATTTGTCAACCAACATGGGACAGTTTATTTTTAAAAGTGCACTTTGTGAAATACTGTATTGTTACATTTATCAATTTAATTAGCTTGCGTGACATGTGACATGTTAATCAGTAGCTGTCTGGCTTTACTGTGCGTGAGCACCAATTCGTCAGAATGTTAGAACTCAGTAATTTAGGTCCGAATTGGGAGTGACAATGTCTACACAAATAAAAGCAATCACGTGATAGTACATGGGTGGTGCTAAATGGAATTATCCTGAAAACACTCTCCCTAGGGAAGTTACGTTCTTTACGCTTTCACAATACGTTTATATGGGTGTTGGGTTTGTGTCCATGCCGCGTCTTTAAAAGTTATCGTATGGATTAGGTGTTTGGTAAACAAAATCCGCTGTACAGGCAATCTAGTACTAGAAAACTCCTGTGCCAGTATTACTCCACAAAAGGCAGTTATATTCAATGATAATAATATGATGATAAAACTACCACAAGCTGAGATATCAGCATAATAAAGTGAACTTGGTCTTATTTTTGCGGTTGCGACAAGATAACCATTCTGGTGCCCGCTGTACAATACATTTCTAATGGAAATGATTGCATAATGAAGACTAAAATTGCAAAACCGTCCCTACACGTAAATAACTCACGGTAGTAGCCGTGCATGTTTTAATTCTGGCATGCGCTTTGTAGTTTCTTGGCCGCGCACCTCACTACCGTGAGTCTTGATATCTTGTAGCATGTGAGTGAGGTGTGTGTAGTTTTTGTCTTGTAGTATTGGCTTAGCTACACATGCATTCCTCCCTTTCAGAAAAACAATTTATATCTGGCTTTACCTGTGAGGTAAATCAAAATTTAATTATGACAACATATAACATCAAAATACTTTGTGACCAGATCTGTTCCCAATTCCTAGGTTTGACTACTCATAACTCCTTGAGTTTTTATCCTGTCACTTTCATTTTATACTACGAAGTAGTTGTATGTTAGGAGTGTAATGTGACCACATTTCAGAGTGGTACCATATTCACAATCTGAGTTATGGATTGCCAAGTACACACAACTGGAAAGGCTATAAGACCTCTTTTTGCAGATCTGGTCACATTTCGTAGTTGGTTGCTTACAGTGTGTGTTATTGTTGTGATCTAGAATAGCAAGTTCAGTACGAACTGGTATTCCATCATGCCAAAAATGCTGCCACCTTGGGATACTTATTTCAGCAGCAAGGAATGGAAGACCTCCAATAAGCAAGTATGATGGAAACTAGTTAATGTCTTAATGTCCCACAGCAGTGTATTCTGTAGTGCTACCTTGCATAAAGCATTGTGTGCAATACTTCCAGGTCGCAACCATTTCTTACTGTGCTCTTCTTCTGGAGACAGTGTTGGATGAAAACATTTTAGGAACAATGCATTAGGATCATTATCCGACTCCTGGACATTGGATATAATTTAAGGTGTACAATAGATTTCCATTTTTCCACAAGTAGTTGTGCATCACCATTACATGTTTGCGCAGACCACCACAAGTGATTAAAAATAGATTGGATTCATGGGAAGAGCTGACCACAATGTTTTGTTATGCCCTTCTGCCTAATTTCTTTGTAAAACTTTTAGCCAAGTGCCACACATCATATTGATGAGGGTAATCTGTTTCCATCAGGGATGCTACACCAGCGTGTCTGTCTATAGCTATGGTAGAGATATCAACATGTTGTACTGTCAATTTATCAAGGCATTGTCACAATCTTTCTTTTCTATAGCTACTGAACTACCAGTTTCAGTACATTGCACTAAACTGTAGTATTGGAGTAGGTTCGTGGGAGAGTCCATGAGGGTTTATGTGCAGTATTTAGCACTATAACCAGGACTGTCACAACAACTATCACCAGATAGGTGTAACTGAATCCGCCTTGAGTATTCCACTACAGCCTCCCATTGCCTTGTGTAGGTGGTGTGCACAACAGGATACACATACTTTTTCTGGAAGTCATAATATCATTTTTCACAAAACATTGCTGAATTTAACACATCTGCCAAATTAGCAAGCTTCAGACCACAAAGAAGTAGAGCTGTAGCCAACAGCCGGTTACCAGCTGGCATATTGATTTACTGTTGGTTGTGACTTCCAGTGTAGTACATGTCCATCAGGGCATATACCATCAACCACCAGCATTGTACCTACAGTGGAAGTCTTGAACTCTACCTCTAGACCACAACTATGACACTGTTGAAACAACATTAACAACTGAGACAGGAAGACTATGAATTTTCTATCTCCAGCTATGCGACCATCATCCTCCTGGATGGTATCACTGTCATCCGGATGGTATGACTCACCTTGCTCTTGTGCCCTAGAAAGACAGTCAACTATTAGCATGCAATTAATATAAAGATTCTTACATTGCATTGTCATCAAAATTAAAACTCACTGTGGACTGTGCGGGTGATGCTGGTTAGATAGGAGAAGAAGCAGCAAAGAACATGTCAGCCTGCGTACCAACATCTGTTGATGGTACTGGCTCTGGGTAGAAGCATTACAACATTCAAGCTCAACCATTCAGCACACAAACTTTACTGCTCACAAACACTACAACATTCAGCAGCAGTAACATAGCAAACATACAATTGCAACAAAGATTAGCACATTCAGTCACGAAAGATCAATTGTAATGACAGATAGCATTTAGTGATAACACACAAATCTTTGGACTGGGTAGATATTAGACTTAATTGTTCAGCAATTTGCTTGCTCTGAATTTCCCCCAAGTAGCTAGTTGTAAACAATTAATAACACGCATGAACATGATAAAATATGTGACCCAGGATGGGAAAATTGGTATTATCGCCTATTTAAAAATATTGAGAAACGCCGGTTTTAAGTAAGTAGTGTATTGTAGCTTGCCAATGGTTGAAACTATGTATACCAAATTTTCACACGTTTTACACCAATTCTTTACCTTCCAGAGCATCCACTGTGCAATTTGCCAACAACTAAGTTTCCTGCCATTTTAGATAGTTTTAAAACCATGGTTAACTGTATCAGACAAGCTCCACAAGGAGGAAGCAGGTGGGGGCCTGGAAAGAAGGCAAGAGACTGTTTTAAAAATTGAAAAGGAAGGCGTAGGGATGAATTAGGCCAAGTTATGGGTCATTTAGGTCTCAATACTGGCTAAAATGAAAGGAAATTCACAGTAGAGGTATTTATTCAACACCGGGGAACTGTACAGCTACATACAGCCATCACCAGCCAGACCAGAGCTCCATTAAGGCCTCACACTGAACGTATGGATTGCCACTGGGCTTGAGAAAAGCAGCCAGCAAAACAAGACCTAGCTGATTTTGAATGTGAAATTAGGTAGTCTATTCCAGAGTGGATTATAACGGTTGGCCATCAGACCAATTAGTCCGAAGACCGCCCAATTACCTACTGAACCAGTCAAGGAAGGTAGCTAAAAGAGATTGATATACTCTAATAGGACAGTCAGCAACTCTAATAGAGCAGTCAAAGAGTTTCTAAAAGGGTGCACCTAAAGGTCCAAAAAAGCAAAAAAAGTTGTCTAGCTTGGGGAATTGAACCTGCAGCTTTTGGTGAAGTACAACCTGCACCATTCTACCTCATGTTCCCACACTGTTTAAGTGGCTTCTAATGGGCTTTTAAATGTACATGTACTGCAGTATATTTGATATAGACACATGTCACAAAACATTACATCGGATAATTTCATATCAATCAACACAGTGTTGATTTATTATGTATGTAGCTTAACAGTAATGCAGTGCATGGCTGCTAAAGGAGTTTTGGGTATCAAAATACTCACACCCAAGCTTTGAAAATCCAAACTCTTTCAGAGGGCTTGCTCCAGCTTGGCATGTTTACGTTTGCTGCTAAACATTGCCATACAATGTCAGATCATGTCAGATCAACTATGACTTTATCAACGAAGACTAATTATAATCCTCTCTGGTATATTAATGTAGCTTTGTGTTCTGGGTACAAAATCCAATATGCTGACATGGGAAAAAATACCGGTTTTCCCAGACTGCGTCATATCTGTACCAATAAGTATTTAACTGTATCTGCAGCAAGCAGAAATACAATACACAAACTTCTATGGCACAGTATTACCATTATACAGTATATGTATATATTACATACACAAATGCAACTTTAGCATGGACATTCAAACCTGCCACTAGGGGTTTAACTCGCATATTGCCTGGGTAATATCACTGAAACGCAGTTTGCTCATGGCTTTGATTCCCAACCAGTATATACTTTGACTTGTTATATTGAGTGACACTGAGCGTTTAATTGTGGGTTTGGGTTTATAGCATGCAGGCTCAGTGTAGTTACTAAGTTGACAGTTACCAAAATTAATAAAGAACAATTCATTCAGACAACAATGTGTGGATGCATACTTCTACCCACCACTTGTTAACCATTGAGCAGGCCATGGAAGGAAGGAAGGAATGCAGACTACTGGCTACATAGAAATAGGTTAGTAAATTTGAGTACTTAACTAAATAAATAATTATAATAACTTACCTTCTGCCCCAATAAGTAGTAGGCTTATTAAATTAACAATTTGAAACTCAATACCACAATCCTAACATTGTTGAATAACATTCTAAGGAAGATTTGATTTTAATACAAACTGTGCAGCAGTATAATCTCTAATGTAAAATCCCTATTACAAATGACACAATGCCTAAATTCTATGCATAAGTAAAAGTCACTATGAAAAGAGAAGAATCCATGATGATTAATTATCAAATATTTCATCATAGTCAATACCTTAATGTAAATAAAGCATTTGATTGTGCCTTGTGCTTTATTAGCATCTTGGCCATACTCCTTGTGCTTTATTAACTGTATAGTACTTGCGGCAATGCTTCAACATTAATATTATAGTTACCATTCTTGTATATTAGGTTTCACATGCTTTTCAAAGTTGCTATTGCAACATGCTTTGCTTTGTAAGAATTCTTCTGCAACAATTTACACAAAGAAACTTGTCTACAGTAAATTTTAGTGTAATTTTGGGGAGGATACGTATCTTTCCTAAACTCCCCAAAATGACATCCATGTCTGCTGCTCTACAACATGTGTAACCTTCATTGCCAAAGTTGCTCTCCCACCCAGTGTTTGCTTTGCCCTCACCATCTCTGTTTCAGAGACTCAAACTTTGGAGTGAGACTTATCACAGTTAAACCTCTCTAATCTGGCACCTCTGTAATCCAGAATACTTCTATAAAATTGCATTATTTTATGTACCAACAAGACTTTTTCTATGTAACACTACCTTGATAATCTTACATCCTCACTAATCCAACATAATTTTCTATAAAAGTCTCACTGTACCAACTTTGGACCTTTATCATTAAGTAATGTTCTGCATTCAGCCTTGCTGCACTCCTAATCAATTACTTTAATTGTCTAGTTATTTTGGCCACCTACTTGTTCTCTATACTGACCATCAAAAAGGCAGCCAAACTAATTAGAGTTAAAGTAATTTTAATTAGGAAGGCTTAATGTAGAACATTAGAGGGTCCAATATGAAAATGTTTTGTAGTTAGCTGTATTACCATTCATTCTTGGCCACCCCAGATATCAGCTCTTTTATCTGCCCAGATACTTTTACTTCACAGAAACACAAACAAATTAGGAAATTAGGTATATATCCACTTAGATGTAGGGATGCACCCAACATAATTATATTGTATATAGCAATTAAATACTTACATAATTATGTAGTACATCTGGCAGAGAAGGTGCAGTGGGAACACATCTTTCTGGTGGTTGCTCATCCTGTAAGTATATGTGTCAAAGTAACACCCTTTCATAAAACATAATGAACTTAAAAATAGTCATAATTTTTTTCATAATTACAAAACAAAATATGTCTGAAAAAAAAAGGAAAATTAAACATGACAACAAATGCTATAAATAGAATCTACAAAACAAACTATATAACCACAACGAATAAAATACAACGAATAAAATACAACTACTGGGAAAGGAGAACAACAAAGAAAACTACAGGGAAAGGGAAAAGTCATCATCACCACCTTGCAGAGCCTAATACCTTAAAATTATTTGAGCATTATTCACCCATAAACAAACAGAGTTGCTGAAGTAGACTTCTTCTGGCCACCTTAGGTGAAATGCCACTACGGGTGGTGGTACGGTCAGTAATAGTATTAAGAAACAACAAAGCAAAAGGTGTCCATATCCCAAAACTTTCCACAACTAGTGCAATGAAATCACCTCCTGCCCTCTACACAATAGCAAGGTGCTTTGAGTCCTTAGCCACCTCTCCAGCTGCAGCAGCCACCCCAGCACAGGAAGTGGAGGAAGAAATATGAGCAGGCTGAGTAGTGCTGCGGACAGAGACATCAAAATAGGCAGGACGACCAAGTTGATAATCAGGATGGAAATGTCTCGTGGACGTGAACTGTCATCAAAAGAGGCACGTTGCTCTTTAAGAACTTCTGGATGATCTTGTAATAAGGCATGATGAAGGATGTTAACTAAGGCATCATGCGACGGATTCTCATAGGACCATGGGAACAGCCTAAAAGATGGTCACCAAAGCAATCTATGGCAGAGAGGCATGTACACAATGGGGAAATGGGAAACAGAGAAACTCCAAGCTATAGACGCAAACCAACAATGAACTCTGGACCTGGGATAGCTAAACCAAGAGAGGTTGAAGGAATAGCTTTAAGCCAGCCACTACTGGTGCCAGAAGAGCGAGAAAGGGCATTCAACCGAGCACGGTCCCGAATACTGCAAGAAGCAAAATGATGATTATGAAATGGGAATGTCAGAGAACATTGCAGCAGCAGCATCTTCATCAGGGAAATGAAGCTGATCTGAAGCAATTAACAGAAGTCTAGAAGCTAAATCACAGATTGTCGTAATTAAATTTTTTGCCATTAACCTACCATCACAGTAATTTCTTGGCCGCCACCTTGGATTTCATATCTTTTTTCAACTTGGCCTTTTTGGGGGCCGCACTCTTTTTTACAGCTTGGCTGTTTTGATTTAGATTTCGTTTTAATTTCTTCGTTTTTTCTTCATCATTTCGCACACTTCACAAAATCCACCATAAAACACGAATTCGAGCTCCAATCGGGCTGAAAATTGGCCCACTTAAACAGCTCATTAAGGCCCAACGTTGGTAGGAATCCGATGAACATTCACAGAGTTATGACCAATTATTTGCGTAAAATAAGGTCGAAGGTCTGTCATGCCCACAGGGTAAACCGCTTGGACGAATGAGTTAAAAAGTGCTATGTAGATGGAGTAACTATCGTAGGAGTGCCTTTTTGTGGTTTGAAAGGAATCGAGATAAAGACCATGGAGATATGATACAAAATCCAACCTGTGCCACAATTAAGCGATCGATTTTTATGAATACAAAAACTATTAGTTTTCACGCCTATTAGGCAAACCACTTAGAGCAATGAGTTTAAAATCAGTATGTAGCTAGAATAATCATCTAGAAAGTCCTTGCAGTAGTACAGAAGAATCGGATTACATACCATTGAGTTATGATTCGAAAGGCAACTACGTGTAGCAAATGCGAGATCGAGATACTCTAATAGAACAGTCACCCTAATAGAGCATTCAGCTATGTTTATAACTTGCTCCATTATAGAATTATATTACATTGCAAGTTATTTTGTAGGAATTCAGCTACAAACAGTTAATCTGATAAACAATTCAGCTACAAACAGTTAATCTGATAGACAATTCAGCTACAAACAGTTAATCTGATAGACAATTCAGCTACAGGCAAGTCACCCTGTAGAGCGTTCGCATAGAAACAAGTCACCCTGTAGAGAGATCAGCTAGAAGAAGTCACTTTGTAGAGAGTTAAGCTACAAACAGATCACCCTGTAGAGAGTTCAGCTAGAAAAAAGTCATCCTGTAGAGAGTTCAACTACAAACAAATCACCCTGTAGAGAGATCAGATAGAAGTTACCTTGAAGAGAGTTCAGCTACAAAGAAACCATCATGTAGAAAGTTCAGCTGCAAATAAATTACCGTATAGATAGTTCAGCTACGAACAGATCACCCTGTAGAGAGTTCAGCTAGAAACAAGTCATCTTGTAGAGAGTTCAGCTATACACAAATCACCCTGTACAGAGATCAGCTAGAAGTCACTTTGTAGAGAGTGTTCACTTTGCAATACAAACCGTCCCACCACAGCTCATTTTCTGAGTGGCTGCCCTGTGGCATTGACTCAACAGAGGTATACATATCGGCATAACGAAGTGCTTTTCGTTTTTAGCAACTAAATTTGTTGAAGCCTTCACTAGTGCTCCTTTCATCAAAGTGTTTGCAGATTTACCAGATTTCCATGCTGATAACACTCCCCAGTCAACAATTCCAGCAAGTCTTTTTATTACCCCCTACCGCCCTGATATTGTAATTTACAACCCTCAGAGCTCATCCATTGCACTGTTGGAATAACATGTCCGCTAGACTCTATTCATCATATTCAGTTGGCTCGATCTAGAAAACAGAACAAAACTGATTACCTTCAGTTGTTGGCTGAATTTGATTGCCTCAACATCGCTAATTATTATGAAACAATTAAGATAACAGTATTGGGGCATTACCAAGTCTCTTCTACCCAGAACTTGGTCAATTTGTTTAGATTTATCCTTCCTGAGTTAAACACATCAAAAAGTGGAATCAGGAGTTGGTTAGATGAAGCAGCCTCTGCCAGTATCTCTGCCTCTCAGAGGATTTTCATGGCGAGACAATGTAAAGAGTGGTGTCTGAACTAGATACGTAGTTAGCTAATATTGTAATTATCATTGTAATTCTATGTGTATAATTGTGTGTGTTTTTTTTCTCTTTTTGTACCTTGCCATGCCCACAGTAGTGCTCTAGGCAGCCTACTCTGTGGTCACACGCATTCCGAGGTTACACATGCTTCTTTCTTTTTCATTCCTGTACATATTTTCTCATGTTATGATGGCTCTCTCTCTTAAGCTACAAACAAATCACCTGATAGAGAGATCAGCTACAAACAGATCACCCTGTAGAGAGTTCAGCTAGAAAAAGTCATCCTGTAGAGAGTTCAGCTACAAACAAATCACCCTGTAGAGAGATCAGATAGAAGTTACCTAGTAGAGAGTTCAGCCACAAAGAAACCATCATGTACAGAGCTCAGCTGCAAACAAATCACCCTGTAGAGAGTTCAGCAATGAACAGTTCACCCTGTAGAGAGTTCAGCTAGAAACATATCACGCTGTAGAGAGATCAGCTAGAAGAAGTCACCTTGTAGAGAGTTCAGTTACAAAGAAACCATCATGTAGAGAGTTCAGCTGCATCACTCTGTAGAGAGTTAAGCTAGAAGAAGTCACCTTGTAGAGTGTTCAGCTGCAAATAAATCACCCTGTGAAGAATTTAGCTACAAACAAATCTCCCTGTACAAAGATCAGCTAGAAGAAGTTACCTTGTAGAGAGTTCAGCTACAAAGAAACCATCATGTAGAGAGTTCAACTGCAAAACAATCACCCTGTAGAGAGTTCAGCTACGAACAAATCACTCTGCAGAGAGTTCAGCTACAAATAAGTCACCCTGTAGAGAGATCAGCTAGAAACCAGTGACCTGTAGAGAGTTCAGCTACAAAAACAAATCACCCATTAGAGAGATAAGTCAGACAAAGTAACTCTGTAGAGAGATCAGATAGACACAAATCACCCTGTGAAGAGTTCAGCTACAAAAAAACCACCCTGTAGAGAGTTCAGCTACTGTGTAAACAAGTTACCCTGTAGAGAGATTGGCTAGAAAAAGGAGAGATCAGCTAGAAACCAGTGACCTGTAGAGAGTTCAGCTACAAAAACAAATCACCCATTAAAGAGATAAGTCAGGCAAAGTAACTCTGTAGAGAGATCAGATAGACACAAATCACCCTGTGAAGAGTTCAGCTACAAAGAAACCACCCTGTAGAGAGTTAAGCTACTGTGTAAACAAGTTACCCTGTAGAGAGATTGGCTAGAAAAAAGGAGAGATCAGCTAGAAACAAGTCACTGTGTAGAGAGATCAGCTAGAAACAAATCACCTTGTAGAGAGTTCAGTTAGAAACAAATCACCCTGTAGAGAGTTCAACTACAAACAGATAATCATGCAGAGAGTTCAGCTAGAAACAAGTCACTCTGTAGAGAGAATCCTGTAGAGAGTTCATCTACAAACAAACCACCCTGTAGAGAGTCCATGATCAGCTACATTTCAAGTCACCCAGTAGAGAGATCAGCTGCAAACAAGTTATCTGTAGGGAATAATTGACATGTAATAAATGTATGTATTAATATATAATTTGTACATTTACTGATAAAATCAGAATTCGTTAAAGTATTTAAAATCTGCTTCATCTTTTTCTTCTTCCTGTGGTAAAGAAAACAAGAAGCCCCAAAGCTGGCCATAGGCCGGCTTTAGGGTATATAAATACAAAAAGAAGTGAAATCTAATCCAAAACAGCCAAGCTGTTAAAAAAGGACTGCAGCCCTCAGAAAGACTACAGTGAAAAAAGATGTGAAATCCAAAGTGGCAGCCAAGAAATGGCTGTGATGGTAAAAAATAATGACAATTCAGGTGAATTTTGTGCCAAGAGGCTGTGATGGTAGGTTAATGATAAAAATTTTAATAACTACAATTCAGGTGAATTTGGTGCCGCTTGATCTTGGCACAAAATTCACCTGAATTGTTGTTATTAAAATTTTTACTATTAACCTACCATCACAGCCATTTCTTTGCCGCCACCTTGGATTTCACATCTTTCTCACCATAGTCTTTCTGAGGGCTGCACTCTTGTTTTTACAACTTGGCTGTTTTGGATTAGATAGCATAATAGTAGCATACTATCTTGTATATAGTTGATGTACCAGATAGTTCTTGGAGTTGTGAATTACACTGAAGTAAATATAATTAGCTGGCTACAAGGCTAAAAGTGAGCTATATAGCTACAAGTCTACTGAAGTGAACTACAAGGCTCTGCAAGTGTGCTCCAAGTGTAAGTAAACTATAAGGCTACAAGTGATCTTGAAGACTACCAGTGAGTGAACTACAAGCATAGGCTACAAGTGAGCTGCAAGTCAGTTTAAGTGAACTATATGAGCCTGTAGGCTACCAGTGAGCTACGTAAACAGCTACATGCTAGGCTACAAGCATATAGTCTACAAGGCTACAAGTGAGCTACAAGCATAAGTGAACTACAAGGCTATACAAAAGCTACAAATGTAAGTGAATTACAAGGCTACAAGTCACAGAACTGCAAGTGTAAGAGAGCTGCAAGACCACAAGATAGCTACAAAATAATGTTAGCTACAAGCCACATAACTGCAAGTGTATAATGTTGCAAGCCAGCTACAAGTGTAAGGGAACTGCAAGCTTACAAGTGAGCTACAAGGGCTGTAAGGAAGCTGCTATCTTAAGCTACAAGACTATAGGTCAAAAGGTATAATATTGTGATGAGCGTTTCATTTATATATACATTTAATTATTATGTCCATGCAAGGACTCACATGCATGCTAAGTAAGCACCAAAACGTTGGTGTACATTACACAAAACTATGTACACTATAACGCAGTAGCAACTTACCCAACCATGCATGTAGTATAATTATGCCCTGTAAGCATACCTACATAGTTCCGATACTCTCAACTATAACCCAAACTTCGTGCTGCTCTCTGGCTGGGGACCAGCATGAGATAGGTTATACGTAGAATTACTGCTCGTACATATCCATTGATATAATAATAATTGAAAGCATCTAAAGACTTGTAAGCTTTTATTTAGTATATAGCTGCATGAGATTCCTTTGGTGTACATATGTGACCGGCCACACACATCCACTTTTGTGACTTTGAAGTACCATAACTCAATGTAGCAGTATGCCATTAGTCTCACGTTTTCACCTGGTATTGTACTATGCTATGGAAGGACGTTGTGAAAAGTTTGGGCCAATAGTTTGCTGATTAGTCAAGTTACAGCTGGTTAAAGTCAGAAAATTGGATGTGTGTGGAAGCCTTGTTTTGTCAAATTCGGTCACATATATCTACTAGATAGTTGTGTATATCAACATGTTCTCCCTCAGACAAGTCTTCAGAACACTGCTCATATTCAGTTGCAGAGTGATAGACCATTCACTCTTTCATGTAGTGCTTCTTTGTGGTAAGAAGTAAAAAGTTTGCTGTGTCTCCGGTTTGTCAGCACTCATGACAAATAATTTACACTGTTATATGTGTTGTCGATGATTGGATGTCTCTTCTTGAAGCCTCCAGTCAAGCTATAGCTAGCTATTGACAATATCCAGCAATCTAAATGCATCAGCTACATGAAAGGATGCTACTATTCTACTATATACAAAAGGTAAGTGATATAAGGTTCACAGGATGTCATAAAGCAGGGTGTGTACATGGCCAGCTACAACAGTGATAATGGCATAATGCATGATCTCAGTACAACATTTAGCTGTAGCTACTGTATATACATAACCAAAGAAGTACAAAAATCTGTCTGTACTCTTACAGATCTCATAAAGGTACGTGCAACAACTAAACCGTGTGCTATGAAGCGCCCTATGTGCATCTAGCTATCCCATAGACCTGGATAGTCCCGTAATCCTGGTCCGACTTTACTACGTAGCTATGTCTTTAGTGTGCTCATTGCTGTATTATCACCTTGTAAGCATCTAGTGTATAATCTGTGATCATAAAATATCCTTGAGAAGTGTCTGGGAGACGAGTATATATTATTATGCCGTGACTCGCATATCACTTCTTGCCCCCAAAAGATGGCGTCAGGATTTTTAAAACTTTTGTAAATGACATAATGGGATGCCACACCCCAAAAATAAACCTGTCTATAGCTATAACTCCACAAGATAAGGCTGAAAGTTTGCTAGCCCATTGGTGTTTCCCTCTGGATAACAAAGAAGTTATAAAGAGAATTGTGATAAAAATGCAAACTAGTTGGGTTTTTGCTCAGCTGGTCACATATGACAAGGAAGATGATGCTGAGAGAATGTTTATATGCCAAGTTATGGCCATTTGTGTATCAATATGCAAAGGAAGAAGACAAAGAGATAGTTTTCTTGTACCTTAAAGGCACAAAGTAAAGTTCTGGGATGGATGGATGTGACGAAGGATAAACTGAAATTTATTGGTGAATAACACAGCGTTCATAGTTTTTAGACAAACACCAAGTTTTATCAAAGAAATGTAATGATTTCTGAGAATGCTTGGAATGTATTAATGAGTAATAGAGGTGGTACTGCATATCAAAATATAGTTTCTCCTAGGAGTCTTTGATATACTACCTCTATTTCTCATTATTGCATTGATCCCTACTAGCAGTGCTATATGGCATTTGCACACTTTCTCTTCCTGTTGAAGCGAGGTGTGAAAGTGGTATACGTACATGCATGTACCACTTTCACACCTTAGATTAAAGAAAGCCAGTGCATATATGTGACTCACTGAGCAAAAACCAACTGCTTTTGCAAAAATCTATATACTTTGCCACAAAAATATAATTATACTGAAAATTTTAATGCACGTTTTAATTGCTTTGCTACGCTGAAGCAAAGCTCAAATCAATCGAATCTATATATACCAACGGACTCACTGAAGAGTAAGAAACATTTGTTTCATGATCATACAAGCAAATGTTTGTTTTATGAATATTCTTGAATTTATGGGCATTTATTTATGATGTGACAGTAATAAAATTAATCGTAGTTTTCAAGTTGAAACAGCCTTGTTCTTTATCCACATGGAGGAGTACAAGGAATGCACTATACCTTGATAGATTTATTAGCTTATAGTAAACAGATTGAGCCAAGTTGCATCTTCGTAGCATGTTTTAGCAGTGAGTTGTGATTGATTATTTAAGCACCTGTAATTTATTTGTCACATTTCATATCAAAACGTTTGTAAGATATTCTGGATTTCTGAATAAGTTACAGCCGTTTCATATAAAATAACACCATCTTCTAGACAAGGTGCCATAATTTCTGTATACTGTGGTTGACAAATACAAAGTTTGGTTTATCAAATTCTTGGCGATTTGATATATGTAATGTTATGTGTAAGTTCTTGGTGTAGCAACAAAGGGGAAGCTAAAAAGGAGCCTTGTACCACAAAATTTACGTATTCAGAATGCTTGAATAACACATGTTTTTCAACATACATCTGTAAACTAACCTGTTTAACAATTTGTACAGTCAGAGTCTTATTAAGCATCCTTCACTGCATAGAGTGATACTAAATTTAGCAAATTTGGTCGACTTGGGATTTCCCGCCATGATAATTAAATTTTCCCGTAGTTTAATGTATGGATCACATATTATGTAATCATCAGCAGTAAATAATGTTATGGCAATATTTTCCTGTTTGTATGGTCGGAATTGGATAGAGAAATTCAAGGGCTTTCTTTTGTTGCATGGTGTGTTGTAGAGATTTTGTGCGTTAAAGGTTGTAAATTAGTGTATTTGCATGTAGTGTAAATGCATGCATTTCGCATTGGACAGTGAATGACAAGGACTGATAAGATATTATGATCAACATGTTTTGCCAAGCTGAGGTTTCAAAAAATATATTAAAACAGTTATTAGATATTAGGGATGAGCCTATTTTGTTTTTTCCACCTATTTTTCTTTCCAGTAATTCTTTTATTTCTCACCTATTTTATTCAATATTTTGCTTGAACTTTTTCTATTTTGCTGAGCATTAGTAAAAATTAATTGCAGAATTTCAAGCTTAAAAGCATGTGTGACAGCTCTATTAGAATGTTTCGTACATAGTGACTGCTCTGTTAGGGTATCTCGATCTTTAGTCACCATTACCGTGAAACTTAGCAGCCAAAGATTACACATAGTTTGCTTTGACATGCTAGGTTAGGATGTAAAGAACACAGAACTGTAATATTTCATCAATCAGTTAATCAAAAGTGTAGAATTTCAATTATGACATGTTTGGCACAATTGTATGCATACAATATTGGGTAAGATAGCTGTGCTGAAATCACATGCAAAGAAGAGTTCAACTACCACAGTGGTCATGGTAATTTTATTACTACTTTATAGATGACTGTCCTAGCAGTTTTATTCTTTCAAATTCCCACATTCAATAAATCAGTCCTGCAAATATAATTTTGACCATGATTAGTTTTCTGAAGAGCTTAGTTCTTTTCCTTGCTGTTTTTATCTTTGTTATGGTATGTTTGTTGTATCATAAGTAAACAATTGATGAAATGTACACTACTAGCTTTTCCTATAAGCAAGGACATGGTTAAATTTCTGAGGGGGTGAACATTCCTAGATCTGGGCCCCTAGGCCAGAAATTGTACACTTCAGAGCGAGCTAATCTAAAGATTCCATCTGTCATAATACATACATGCTTGAGGAGAGTGCATATGCACTGCACAACACAGCCTAGGGATACTTGTGGTGGTGGTATGGTGGATTATTGCATTCTTTAAGTGATTGTGGTTCAAGTGAATGTAAAACGCAGAGTGGAGATGTGCTTATCTACAGGACTGCCCGACTGCTCTAATAGAGTAATTGTGAATAAAACACAAAAACATAGACATGAGTTGATAAATATTTAAATTTAATGATATAATTTAATGACACCTTTATAATTTAATGTCACTTGAAATACTCTAGGTCATTCTACAGTTTCAAATTACTATGTAAAACACCAAAATTGCAAAAAGGCATATTTCCGAGCCTTGGATGGCTTCCCAGCATGCATGCCTGAGTTGGATCCTATCAAAAATTTTAATCTAATGTGGTAAGGAACTCACAGAAAAAAATTGGTGCTTTTGTCAGTTGTGTCCACATTTTTTTGCTAAGTCACCTAATTATAACAGTAAAACCTTACATATAATCTTCAAGAGGAGTTCAAAACTCTTTAATTCGTTACAGTAGACTAATGGATACATGAGTTATGGGCATTTGTTTACAGGACTGCCCATAGGTAATGTTACACTTACGAGCAGTTGACCCTCGTGTAGCCAATTTTTGACCTGCGACTTCTTTGGCATGTGTGTGCTAACTAACTCACCATGTATAGCCACGACACACAAGCTCCTTTGGGGGGCTGCTCCAGTAACTGCATGCCTTTGCATGTGATGTATTCCAGTCATGCGTTGTGTTGAGTCATGGCCTGGATTTGAGCACCCACGAGGGATTGTAACGTTACCTCTGGGCAGTACTGTACATCACATTGAAGCAATTGCACATGATCAATCTTTTTTTGTAGTGAAGAAAGGTGACATACCCAGCAATCGATTCTCCTATTTATGATGAACATGATGGTGCAAATATCAACTCTGTATGTGACTGGATTTGCAAAAAGGTATGTTTTTACACATTTTGCATACCAGCAAACAGAATGATGTAACACTTGACTCCTTACACTGATTAACTTGCTCTTAGTATCACACTGCAGCCAAATATAGTAGCTACATGCATGGAAACGTTTAGGCAATTATATGAAATGATCAAAAAGTTACAAAGCTTCAAAGTTCAAAAAATGGGTCAAATTTTGTGTGTGAAAAAGATACCTTGCCTTTTGCAAGTTCGGTCACATAATTTTAAGTTACTGCATTCGTATGTTACAACCGTTTTAGTAGGCATCTGTAATTTATTTATCTATACTTGCTGTACAAATCGATATTTCTGTTGTTGCTACTTTGTAAGGCTGTAACTCCAAAAGTTATTAGGCATACGATGCTGACACTTTGTCAGAGCATACATTTGGCTATGTAGATTATAAATATTCAAAAATAAAAGAATTCAAAAATGCATGGTTTTTGCAGATCCAGTAACACACACACACACACACACACACACACACACACACACACACACACACACACACACACACACACACACACACACACATATATGTGTAACCTAATTTTAGAAAATCATCGATATCCGCACTATTCTCAAAATGCATTTTATTTGTTCTTTGTTTTCTACAGGAACAGAGGAATGGACTAGCTAAGTTTTAGCTTCATAAGCTAAGCAGCATTGGAAATATAGCACTAGACAGCTGTACGAGCAAATATATTGATATGTACAAAAGCTATCGAGAAAAGAATCTACAGGCGCTTACATAAACCATCATAAATTACTGATACAATGGTGTACGGAAATGAATCTTGGCTCATTGCGTTTGCCATGAATTTGTGCATCCACCAAGGTATAGGTTTTGCCCCAGTCATGTTTCTGCGTTCGAGAAGGAAGGCAAATTCACTGAAAAACAATTGTCGGTAAATTCTTTCATCACTGCAACGTAAACAAACGTCTGTAACTTTGAAATCCTGTTGTGTATGGAGATGAAACAAAGATTTTTGTACTCCCTATGAACAGGCGAACACGATGATTCCCAGGATTTATCCATTGGAGGTTTAATTCGCCCACCAGTGAGGCAATAAAAACTTGCATATTTTTTCTGGGGTTTGCGTTTTTTACCCATAGTTTTTAAATGCATTTTATTACTAAAGTACTATTGTGCGTATATCGACGGTTTTCCTAAATTCAGTCACATATTATACTAGTATATTAAAATTTATTGATTTAAAAGGACCCAAGTGATAAAAATAGTGAAACAAGAGATGAATGATGGTATTGCAGCGTAGCTCGGTGGGAAAATCCCTACATTGGCATGTTATAACAATCTTTTTGTTGAATGCCAAAGTAGGGATTTTCCCACTGAGCTATGCTGTAATGCAATCATCCATCTCTTGTTTCACTACTTTTTATTTCACTTTTAAGTAATAACTTTTAATACACTATTTTGTTTTTTTTGTTATAGCATGCAGCTATACACATGTGACTGTTCTATTAGGGTGACAGCTGTATTAGAGTATCTCGAGTCACAGTGTTGTACTTTTAAAAAGTAATATATTACTTATTACTTGTTACTACCACTGCAGTGAAACATGTTACAGTTATATATTACTTCAATTTATAAGTAACTAGTAATATGTGACCAGATTTTCCAAAACCTATCCAAATCGCGCATCAGGCAAAATCAAACTAACACCTCCAGTGAATAGCTACACTATTGTACTACTAGTTTTGACACTCAGTACTACTCAAACTACTCGAGGCTGGTTTCAACAGATGTCTTTTCTGGGTGGTGTGTAGAGCTTGAATGGCAGTTTTTGGCCTTGTGAAAGACATGGCTTGGCAAAAATTAGTGATTTACTGGTGGACAGCCTGATAATGTTGGCCAGACATCTTTCTGTGGATTTTCCTACATATCAGCCACTAAGGAGCCAGCACAGCCCTGTAATTTTGTCTCAGGACTCCAATTGTGGTCTGCCTCCATTTTGAGGTCTAACCCTTGCCCACCCCACCCTTGCATTCGTGACACTACCTCACTCGTCCAACTGCTAAGATTTTCTATCTTATTTGGCAGGAAACTCTACCAGCAGCTACAAGTATTGGAAGTGGTCTGAAAAGTAATAGATTGATGCATCTTTAGTGTAAATTTCGTATGCGTGCTTGCTATCCTTGGAGAGTTATGCTGGCTTGGATTCTTTAAAACCATTTATCTCTAAACTTCTAATGTGCGATTTGGATCGTTTTTTCAAAATCCAGTCACATATGTTATATTACATATTACACAATGTATAAAGGTGCTTCGTTAGGTAATAATAATATTATTATAATGTGCTAGTTAAGTAATGTGTTAGTACTTTGTTATGTAATAATATTACAGTAATGCGCTGGTTAAGTAATTTGGTGTTTCATTAGGTAATAACATCACAATAACAAGTAGTACTGTGCTACTTTAGTAATGCATTACTTATGTAAAATAACTACCTGTTAGATATTACTAGCCTAAGAAATGTAGCGCATTATATTACTTCGTTACTGCATTAAGTAATAATATTATGTAACACATTACAAATATAACACGTTATGCCCAACACTGTCGAGTCAGGCAGCTGGTGTGCCACTGTTTCATATTTTCATTGTGCTAGCATTATGAATACAGTTATGCAAACAATGACGGGGTGTGTCATTGTGATATTGATTGTAAGAGATGTGGTTTCGGTGATTGATTGTTATTAATCAACTAAAATTGCATTCAACTAATTTATAAGTGTGGCATTAAACCTATCGAGAAGTTGCAGGTATGTACTAGGGACCCATCGATTTCGCCAGCAAAATTTTTGGCATAATGGGTGGGTAAAAGCAATGAGCAAAATGCTGGCATAATAGGTGCAATTTTTGTGAAGTGGACATAAAAATTGCACAAAATATCGAGATACTCTAATAGAACAGTCAGACGCGCTAAAATATCGACAATGCGTAGCTAATTGTTACTGGAACAACAAGTGACAATTGAGATACCCTAATAAAACAGTCACACATGTTAAGCAATATTAGCTAGCTTCTTGCTTTACATGTTAGAAGTAATTGCTGATCGAGATACTCTAATAGAACAGTCACTTTAAGGCAAAACTGTAGCTTTGCAATTGGAAATATTCAATTAACAAAGATCAGTGCTGGGTAAAATTTATAATTCTTGAGCAAAATATGGAGCATAATAGGTGAAAAATAAAAGAATTGCTGGAAAGAAAAATAGGTGGAAAAAAAAGCAAAATAGACTGGTCCCTAGTATGTACTGAGCAAAAGCACTTAAATAAGTTTGCAGTGTCTAATTATGCTGCTCAAGGAAGTGTTGATAAGGAAAATTAAAGCCTTGATATGGTTTCATTTCAACAACAAGAAGACGATGAGCCTGATTGAAGACAAAAGGAAGACAAGGTACAGAGGGCACAAACTCGTTGAAATCCTAAAAGGAACATCCCACTGGTAAGTTTGTTATTGTAGCATAAAATGGTAGCCGTGGGCTGCTTTTTTTGGCCTCTGGGCTTGCAACTATGATCAAGCAGGCAGGCAGGCAGGCAGGCAGGCAGGCAGGCAGGCAGGCAGGCAGGCAGGCAGGCAGGCAGGCAGGCAGGCAGGCAGGCAGGCAGGCAGGCAGGCAGGCAGGCAGGCAGGCAGGCAGGCAGGCAGGCAGGCAGGCAGGCAGGCAGGCAGGCAGGCAGGCAGGCAGGCAGGCAGGCAGGCAGGCAGGCAGGCAGGCAGGCAGGCAGGCAGGCAGGCAGGCAGGCAGGCAGGCAGGCAGGCAGGCAGGCAGGCAGGCAGGCAGGCAGGCAGGCAGGCAGGCAGGCAGGCAGGCAGGCAGGCAGGCAGGCAGGCAGGCATGCAGGCAGCAGTTCTAAAATCCTAGTTTTAGCATTTTAAAAAAATTCTATATTTGGCTGCCTATTAGTGTTTTCTTGTTTTTAATGCAGTATTTGATATTAGATGGACTAATATTATTATGTAAAGGTGATTTTCATTGCTCATTGCATAATATGTCTCTAAGATGATTTTTGAAGACAGCAATTTAGGCATCGTGTGTCATTTTTTTGGAAGATTCCTACATAAAAATAGTGCTGTTTGAGATAAAAATTGTGTGTGTGTGTGTGTGTGTGTGTGTGTGTGTGTGTGTGTGTGTGTGTGTGTGTGTGTGTGTGTGTGTGTGTGTGTGTGTGTGTGTGTGTGTGTGTGTGTGTGTGTGTGTGTGACTATATATCACGTTTACAAGGAATATGACTCCAGAGAGCATGCAGCACTCATATCCCAAGTAATCATGTTATAACTGGCATATTCTACATCCCAGTAGATGAAACGCAATTATAGTGAAACAGCACCTGTTAGTCAATAGAAATCATTATTGCATGAGACGTTTCAGAGTCTTTAGTGGTACCACACCCATATACTCGTGATTACTGAGTGATCCATGAAGGAGACAAGAGTTCATCAAAAATCACTTATATAGCAACTCAGGGTGAATAATTTTTGATTGAATTTAGGCACTTGTTATTAGAGACTTGTTTACCATTTAGGTATGGATTTCACAGAATGTGTGAAGTTTCACCACAGAAGACATGGTATATCACTTATATAATCAGTTATATACTGCAGCGTGGTGCTTTTGAACTTCATAACAGGTGTATATTATATGTGTGTGACTAGATTTGTGAAAATCCAACTTTACTGTATAAAGCATTGAATACAATAGGTGAAATATAATTTTTTTAATTTTGTAAGGTTTCTGTTTTTCTAGTAAAGAAAGGGACTAACAATAAAAACCTGGATATCATCTTATTCACCTACTCAAAAGGAGTTTGAAAATCTTCGTTTTGTTGCAGTAGACTCAATTACACTAATGTTATGGTATTACATCAAAGAGATGGTATGTGATCAATTTTTCTTCACAAATTTTGCCTTTGCATGCAGTGAAGAAAAGTGATACAAGATCAATTCCTCCAGACATGATGGAGTAAATTTATCTCTGTACAGCATTCCATTTGTAAGTTACAACCATTTTAGTTAGTACCTGTAATTTATTTTCCCAATACTTGCTGTACAAATCCATATTTCTGTTGTTGCTACTTTGTAGGGCTGTAACTCCAAAAGTTATTGGCATATGAGGCTGAAACTTTGCGAGAGAGTACATTTTGTTAAGTGGATTATACATATTCAATAAACAGGAATTCAAAAAATGCACGATTGTGTCGGGTTTTCGCAGATCCACATATCATACATTTAGCTAATTGGGCTGCACTGACATACATATAATACAGTAATAGATGTGTATTGCACAGCTAATATTTACATGAGGTTATAGTATGCATTAATACCTCTTGAACACTATGTACTCGTGGCAAAAATGCTCTTGGCATTGTAGATCTGGCTTGCTGTGGTAGAACTGAAGATACCAGCTGTGCACCATGATTAGCAAACATTCTGCGATGATTTGAATCCTGAAAAACATGGAATTATAATTACAAGTGCACAAAATTAATGTTGTGCAATGTAAAAAAAGCATACACACTAATACAGTATCATGTATTTTTCTAACTTGTCACTGTAAAGCAGTAGAACAGATACACATTAATTTTACATCATATTGTTGTATACTTTGACTATAATTTTACATCATGCAAATACATCACTCAGCAATTGTATATCACTCATTTAAGCATTCATACCAGTGATCTACTATTAGAGTCAAAGCAGCGTAATATTATAATTTCTACAAGCCAATAGATAGAGATTTGCAGGTTGCTAAACACTAATATCACACAGGGGCATGCTTAGGGCCGGGCTCTCCATTCCACTGGAAAGTAGATCCCGGATTCAGGGATCCAGCTAATAAATATTTAATTTTGCAGATTTTCAAATTCCAGTAGTCTGAGGACTACATACAATAATACGTAAGTATGTGATCAACTTTTAGCTACCAAACTAACTTATGCCTGATGAACTCAAAATCACACACCCACGCATGCACGCACGCACGCACGCACCCACCCACACGCACACACACACGCACACACTTTTCTGAAAACAATGGACTAACAGAGTAACCTTATGTACAATGTTTTAAAAGTGGCAAAATGAAGCAGATAAAGCATAGAAAACTGCTTCCGGTACATCTTTACAATCACAATTGTAAAAGGAGACTGCTCCAATTCAGGGAATCTTTAATGGCCAAATTGAATGATGATCTAGATGAATCTTTATTATGTGGCAATAGGCTGGCTCCAAAACATCAGGGTGAAAACCAGTTACTGATGAGGAAGTTTAAACATTGGAAGATTAAAGATACCCTTTCCGCAGCAGTGTGAAAATGACAATCACTAAGTTCACACAATGTACTTATCCCTAATAGAACAATCACCGATATGTTGTTAGTACAATTTAATGTTTCACACTATCAGAGAGTAGTTGGGAAAGAAATAACAGTAATTTTTTACCTATAATTATAGTATAGTTGACATTATAGTGCTTTCACTAGTCATTGAGAACTATGTGAAGAACTGAACACAATGACAATTAACATGAAGAGACACACACACTTAGCAGGCTGACATTCAAAACAAATCAATCTAAGAACTAGTTGATGTGGGGGATTTAGAAAACCCGGACCGGACCAGGTAAACTTCTTCAAGTAAGCCAATTCACACAATAGCTATAACATACAATTCACGCAATAGCTAGCTATAACATACACTCTTCACCTTGTAGCCACCCTGCAACACAATTAGCTAGCTACAATGGCTCAGCCTGCAACAGCGATAGCGCACGAAACTTCATCCACAATAATACAACCTACTAAGCTATTAAAATACTTTCTATACTACCTTTCACTACACAATCACTACAAAGCTACAAGCTCTTTCTGCTGTACTCAACTGTTACACAAACTAGTAACCCCCCGAATTTATTAGAATCGTGATATACAAAGTGAAAGGAACTAAGATAACAGAAAACCTTCGAACTTATGTAAAGGAATGGTCATGGATGACTGGCTAAACTAAGAAAGGTAAGCTAGTTCCCATGCAGGGAAGCTAGCTATATAGAGATTTCTGGAGTAGTAAGGTTTTGTTCTATTTAAAGCTTACTTTGACATGTAGCTATAAATACTGCATTACTCATTCATCACTACCGAAATAAATTCAGATGTTTGTTGTTACCTTAGTTCCTTTCACTTTGTAAATCATGATTCTAATAAATTCGGGCGGTTACTAGTGTGTGTAACAGTCATGTGAGTGTCGTGACTAACGCACAATACAGCAGGTTCTGGATTGGCGGGGGGCTGGAGGGCTAGTGATTCCGCGGATACAACACAACGAGGTCATCCACTGTTCATGATGTATGAAAACATAGCATACACTCATACGCATGCGTAAGAATTACAACTCTTATAATTACAACAGTAAAGTAATATAAATACAGTCAGTTCATGACATCCTCCGGGCCCCGTAGGATTTTACTCCACTCAGAGATTCTCATTCTGGCCTTAACTGCAGCTGATCTTGGAGGACGTGAGGATGACAGTGGTTCGGCTTCTGGTGTGCTAACTTGATCATCGTTATCATCCTCAATTGCATTCTTTCCTGCATTGACCTCTAGTGGGTAGAGCTTGCTGATGGGCCTGTTAGTAATGCCATTGGCAGTTCGAATCATGGCTGATCTCACAAGACTGTCATTTCCACGTTGTAACTCCTGTACTACTGCAAGATGCCATTTCAGTCTAGGACTATCATCATGGATTATCACCACATCTCCTACCCGTATTCGTTCCTTATCAGTACCAGTGTTAGTAGTATGGGTTTCTCTTAAAGACGTCAAATATTCTTTCTTCCATCGGCTCCAGAAGTGTTGCATGATCAGAGCTTGAGTTTTAGCCTTCTTGCTTAAGGTATGATGCAGCTTTTGACCAGCTTCTTGGAAGTTCTCATCACTTAACTCTTCTTCATCAGTCAAGGAATGTGGTACGGTGTTGATGATTCTACCATATAGTATATGTGACGGTGTCAGAGCCTCCGGATCATTGTAGTCTGTACTAGCGTATGTTAATGGCCTGTTGTTTAGGTGAGTCTCGATCTCCACAATTAACGTCTGTA
Organism: Dysidea avara; assembly: GCF_963678975.1. Lineage (NCBI taxonomy): Eukaryota > Metazoa > Porifera > Demospongiae > Dictyoceratida > Dysideidae > Dysidea > Dysidea avara. Next base: position 35,180,090 of record NC_089280.1, read on the forward strand.
AGTTGGATATGTGACAAAAGCACGACCAAGTGTCTTCTTAATAGCATTCTTTGTCAATCCGACTAGACGTTCCCAGTAGCCTCCGTACCAGGGAGCTCGGTGGGGAATGAACCTCCATTCTACACCTTGATTGACTAGACTTTCCTGTACCCCAGTAGACTCAAACAGTGCCTTCAGATCATCAGCAGCTGACATGAAGGTCGACACATTATCAGACAGTACAATTCGTGGCAAGGATTTCCTGCTTGAGAATCTGCGAAAGGCTTGAAGGAACGTTTCCTCTGAAAGATCCGTCACCACTTCCAAATGAACAGCCCTAGTACTGGCACACGTGAATAAACATACATAAACCTTATTCTCCCCTTCTGGTGCTTGAATGTATAAGGCTCCAGTGAAGTCTATACCAGTCACTGTAAATGGTTCCATCATCTATACACGGTGTTTTGGAAGTGGTGTTGGATTGGGTGCCTTGTAGTGGCTTCCACATAACTTGTTGCACACAACACAATGCCTTAATATGTTCTTAACACACTGTCTGGTAGCAGGTATCCAATATCTTTGTCGGATATATGTTACAGTACTGTTTGTTCCAGCGAGAAAGTGCTTCTCATGGATATCGCGGACAATGAGTTCAGTAAGCCTGTGTCTCCTTGGCAGTAGGAAAGGGAACTTGGTTGAATGGGAAACTGGCGCATTATGTATCCTCCCCCCGCAGCAGATGATACCTGGCTTGTTTAGGTAAAGACGGAGTTGACGTACTAGAGGAAGACGGGGAGATGACTTGGACTGAAGGTTGGTGAGTTCATTGGAGAAAATCTCTTGCTGGGTAGCTGTAATCCACAGTTTCTGGGATTGGTTGAGCTCTGTTGCAGTCAGTGGTCCAGTCACTTTGGACGATGTGGCTTTCAGGTTGGTAATGAAGCGTAATACATATGCAGTGATCCTATACAGCTTAGTTAGTGTACTGTACCTGCTGATGTCGATACACTGATTCACGCCTGGCTTGTGGACAGTAGCTATTTCCATCACAGCGGTAGTAGATTCGACTTCCTCATCTGTGTTAACATGAAGGATAGAAGAGGGTGACCATTGAGGCCAATCAGATTCTGTGGTTAACCAAGCTGGACCTCGAGACCATAGTGACGATGAACATAATTGAGATGGTGTTATGCCTGGAGTCAACAGATCAGCTGCATTATCTTCAGTGTGACAGTAACTCCACACGGAGGTAGGAAACAGGGAGCAAATGTCCTTAACCCGGTTGGCAACAAATGGTTTGAGCTGCTTACTGCTAAATATCCAGTGCAAGGTAATCTGACTGTCACTCCACAGTCTGATGTTCACTTCACCCAATTGAGGCTGTAGTGTGGAAACAATAAACTTGGCAAGGTGGGCGGCTATGACTGCTGCCCGCAATTCAAGCCTGGGTAATGTGGTATCCTTAAGAGGTGACACTCGGGATTTCTCCATCAACAAATCTACTTGGTCTGCACTCTGGAGGTAAGCTACAGCTCCATAAGCCTTCAAACTTGCGTCAGCAAATACATGTAAATATACACATTGGTTAGTACACATAACAGAGTACCTACGTGTCATCACCATCCCTGCAACTTCTTCGATGTCTGCAGCTACTTGGCTCCATCTAATGATACAGTCATCTTCTAACGGTTCATCCCATCTCACTTGTTGCTTCCATAGCTCTTGCATCAACAATTTGGCTCGAACAGTAATAGGGGATAGCCACCCAAGAGGGTCATACTGTTTGGATGATGCTTGCAGGACACTTTGCTTGGTCACAGGGGAGTGATTGATTTGGCATCGTGAAAGATAGAGTGTGTCAGTGCATGTGTTCCACTTCAATCCAAGTACGTTGACCATGGTGTCAGCATCCAATGTGTTATCTCGTTGTGCCTGTTCTTGCAGTTTTGGACTGTTTGATGCCCACGAGTGCAGGTTAAACTTGGCATCACTCATAATGGCTCTAGATTCTGTATAGTACTGCAGAATTTCTTCCTCTGACTGGCAACCTGAAATGATATTGTCAACGTACAAATTCTTCTTCATATCATGAGACACTGGTGAATCAAATGACTTGAGATGGAGGTCTAATGTAGCGTTAAGCATAAACGGGGAGCCAAACAGTACAACTTTAAATCTGTATGAGATAAACGGACTCTCTGGGTTAGTTTGGTCTGCTAGCCACAAAAATCTTGTAAAATCTCTATCTTGGCTGTCAAGCTTCACATGGAGAAATGCTTTCTCAATATCCGTAGACAGGGCATAGCAGTGCAAACGGAACCTCAATAACACTGCACAGAGATCGGTCAGAGCTGAATCACCTACTATTAGACAGTCATTCAAACTGGCATGTCTGGGTGACTGGTGACAACTACAGTTGTAGACAATTCGTATGGGAGTAGTTGGAGAATTCTTTCTGACAGGGTGGTGAGGTATTAATGGCTTTCTTTGGTACTCAGGCTTGGGGCGTATTCTATAAAATTTCTCCATTGCTGATCAGCAATAATATTCCCATAAAGTGGAAGCAGGCCTGTATGGTTGGTGACTTAATCTTCTGGCCAGGACTCTTGTCTGACGATCACAAATTGCTAGGTTGGAAGGGAGGAATGGATAGTTCTCCTTCCAAGGGAATCGTATGATGTATGACCCATCTGTATCTCGTGATATGTAGTTCTCTTGGTATGTGAGCAAAAATGATTCTGAAGGTTTATCGGCTGTGTCTGGTGGAGGGGTTGGGGAAAGAGGGGAACAATCGTTCATGATCGAGTCTGGATAATCAGAAACTTCAATGTTAGATGTTTGCGTTGTGTAGGAGTGAAGCGATCCGGCAATTGATTCTGATTGTACTGGTAGTGGTCCTGACAGTAAGTATCCCAACTTTGACTGCATAGCAGTAGGACCTCGTCCCCGTACTATATGGTTTCCCACGATCTCCCAGTAATAGTCTACTCCAATCAAGAGTGAAATCTCAAACTTCTCTGCTGAACTAACTGGGTGAGCCAGTGTTAAGCCTCGTAAATGAGGAAGGTTGTGCAAGTCTGACCTCACAAAATTCTGGATGGGTGCGGAAATTTTAGGAACCACTATGGCCGAAATCTTGATGTCACCTTCAGTTGTTTCTAGGATAAAATTGACCAAACTGACTTGACTGTTAAGGGATGTTGATCCACCAAATGATGAAATTGCTAAGCTCTCCTTGTGATGTGGGCTTGCAACTAGTTGAGCAGCTAAGGTTTCAGTAACAAAGGACCTTTGTGCTCCTTCATCAAATAGTACATTTGCAGAAATGCGTTTATTACCAACTCTAACAAGTGCAATGGCTGTCTTCAATAGACACTGAGGGTTACACTTAACAACAAGCAGGGGTTGTGTAGCCATTGTGTATTCACCAATGTGTTGTTGCGTGGGGACAAAACTGTTTGAAGCAGGGTTCAGTGAACCTTGTGGAGCTTGACTGGTTAGAGGAGGTGAAACTAGGCTGGTTTGTGGGGGTTGTGATGTGGCATTCTGTTGTCTTACAGTTGTAGCACCACTGATAAGTGGATTGTCCATTCCACATAAAGTAGTATGGTGCTTCTTATGGCACAACCTACACCGGTTCTTAGAGTTACAATTCATTGTCCTGTGACTGCCCAAAACAATTGAAACACAACCTCTCCCTCTTTACCACCTCTAGCCGTGCTTTTACATCCACTACAACATTATACTGTGCTGAGCTGTGCAGTCCCTTACAATAAACACAAGTTGGTTTAGCACTCACAAATCTCTTATAAGCTAACTGCTGTCCAGACTGTCCCTTACGTATTTCTGTGAGAAAGGATCCTGTGACGGTCAATCGACCACTGTCACCTTGATTGTCTAGACCAGACTCCAGTACAATGATCTCTTTCTCTATAGCCCTGCGCACTTCATCTATGTTCCATTCCTCCGAGGTGTGGTCATGTGTAAGGTTTCGTCTGACAGCTGATGGTAACCTTCTGAAGATGATAGGAATTAAAAAATCTCCAAATGTATCCTTAGTATTTCCCAATGTCTCTAATCCTCATATATGGCTTTCCAAAGTGTCATAAAGTTGGCTGAGACTGGCTGCATTGTTGGACGGGGTAGGAAGGTCTGTCAAAGCTTGCATATGTGCATTAATGATGCATTGCTTCTTTCCAAATCTGGATTCTCAGAGCGCAACTGACTGCTCATAGTTGGCATCTGTTAAGGTAAGTCCACTAACTGCTCTGGAAGCTTTGCCATCCAACTGTCCACGTAGATAATTGAATTTCTCAATACCAGTAAGATGCGTGCTTGAATGGACAGCAGCCTTGAAGGAGTCCCAGAAAGTCTGCCAGCCTAGTGGGTACCCAGAGTATCTTGGCAAGTCAAGCTTTGGCAGATGACTAGCAGTTGCTCTGGCAGTGGTCTCAGTAGTCGAGTGAGTCACAGTTGTTGCTCTAGCCTTCTTTAAGTAACGTTTAAGATGAGTCATTCTCTCAATTAGCATATCCTGAATGTCTAATGAGTCCAGTACGTCATCTTCTATGTCCGATGGCTCCTCCATTATAGATTGAATTGCTTCAGCTTTATGCTGAAGTTGGTCGAGGTGAGAAGTAACAGCAGTGATGGTCTCTTCAGTCGCGGGTTGCGAGAGATTCAGTTCCTCCAACTTTCTATAAAGGCGCGTTAAATGGGATCGATATGCCTTTCAAGATCCCTTTAACTTGTCTAGCCCTTCCATCTGCGAAGAAATACCAGAAAGAACTTATCAACAGTAAGATTGGCTTGCCTTGATGGGTACCGTTAATAATAATGCCACGGTACCACGACGTTTGCGGGATTGGTTACGAAGTAGCAAAACCAATCAGAAATCCTGGTCACAGCACCAATGTCGTGACTAACACACAATACAGCAGGTTCTGGATTGGCGGGGGGTTGGAGGGCTAGCGATTCCGCGGATACAACACAACGAGGTCATCCACTGTTCATGATGTACGAAAACATAGCATACACTCATACGCATGCGTAAGAATTACAACTCCTATAATTACAACAGTAAAGTAATATAAATACAGTCAGTTCATGACAGTGAGTACAGCAGAAAGAACTTGTAGCTTTGTAGCGATTGTGTAGTGAAATATAGTAAAAAGTATTTTAATAGCTTAGTTAGGTTGTATTATCGAAGTTTCGTGCGCGATCGCTGTTGCAGTCTGAGCCATCGTAGCTAGCTAATTGTGTTCTTGGCAGTCGCTACATGGTGAAGAGTGTATGTTATAGCTAGCTATTGCATGAATTGTATGTTATAGCTATTGTGTGAATTGGCTTACTTCAAGAAGTTGACCTGGTCCAGTCCGGGTTTTCTAAACCCCCATTGATGTGACTCAACATTATTGGAAATGACACTCAAAACCCTTCACCTTATGCTGTGTGGTGATAAAATAGAGCCTACATTATTGAGGTAACTTTCGACTGCCATATTACAGTATCTTGACCATAGGCGTAGTAACCCAGGGGTAAGGGAGCTCAGAATCCCCCTTGCAATTTTCTGATTGTAAATTGTAAAAAAATATAGAGATACTCTAATAGAGCAGTCAAATACTCTAATAAAAGCAGTCACAATATTCAGAGAAGCAATGTAGCAAGTATGGTATTGTCAGTAAGGATTTTTATGTGCTTATCAGTGATACAATGTATTTTATGGAGGGCATCCATTCTTAGCAGGCATTGACCATTTTTTTGCTCTTCACTGTTCCTTGCCTAACCAATAATAGACTATAGAGCACCCTAGGGTTGGGCGGTACTGGTAATTTCTACTTGCAATTATTGCGACAAGGTGACTGTGCAATAATTGCAATTATTGCCATGTCTGGTAAGAGAAACAAAATTTGTTATTAATCAAGATTATTTTGTGCATTATTATGGGCCTACAGTATCCAAATAAGATACTGTCATGTAATTATAGCACAAGTTGCTGTCAGACCTTCAGTTCCAGTTCTCTAGTGTCTGTATCAGCCCTGTAGTCACCATAAAATGCTAATTATACAACCAAGTACTAAGAATAATAAGAAATGCAGTCGAAATTATCTCAAATAATGAAATAGATAATTTTTAAAAAATGTTTGAGAAAGCTACAAGGCCTAAGGCTTTGTGCTTACTGGAAATAGATTCCATGCTGAATTAAGAGACAATTGCATAATGGGTGGGTGTTTCGTGGAGGTGATATAAATGGTATGATGATAGTCAGGGCCGCCCACAGGGGGGGGGGGGGGGCAACTGGGGAATTTTGTCCCAGGCCCCACTGAAAGGGGCCCCAGGAGGCCCCCTTGAATACCTGTTTTAAAGATCGATATACTCTAATAGAGCAGTCACAGTATTCTTCAGAGGAGCAATGTAGCAAGTTTATAAATAAAGGAATATGGTTGGTGAGGGGTAGCTATTGCCATTGTCAGACTTTTTTTGGGTCTTCAACTTACAGCTTGGTTGAAGTTGTAATTCAGAATGGAAACCTCCTTGCCCATTGGGCCCCACTTTAACTCTTTGCCCTGGGCCCTTTAATTTCTCTGGGTGGCACTGATGATAGTATTTAACACCAGTCAAAACATCTAGCACATGATGCCCATTAATTGACCAGTTGCAGCAATCTAGACGAAGAACTACTGACTGATATTTCATTTTTGAAAGTGTTGCCAGCTGGCACACTAGCCTCAAGTCGCCATGCCAGCTGCCAGTGGATTCATTCACATAAAGGTGATTAAGCAGGTAACCAAGGTGACCACGCCAAACACCAATATGAAGGAAGTTTGCCATGCCAGCTACACAAGACAAGGGACAGTATGTCTGTTTGTATTATTTACTTGCAAATGTAAATGTATTGTAAAGAGTGTGATATGTGTTTTAATATTTTCTTGTATTGCTTAATACTTGTATATTTTGTCTTCACCTGGCTTACTAAGCTCTGGCTGGCTTGGCTGTCTTGGTTCACCTCAGGGGCAGATTTAGGGGGGGGGGGGGAGGGAGAGGCTAAGGAGGCTGTAGCCCCCCGCTTTCCTTTCTAAGTTAGTTCATGGCCAATAAAACTCTATATCTTCTATGTGTATCAAAACCAGACTTATTTCAGGGACTATGCATCATTGCCAACACAAATAATGTCTATGTAACTACACCTATTTTTCAACTCTGTTCTAGGAGTGTATAGATTCCTTTTCCTCAAGAGTTCTTCCAAAAACAGGTTCCAATTGTGGGTTGCATCTATAGTTACAAAAGTTTTAATTGTGGGTTTTGTTTATTAGCAGTGTTTTCCACTATGGCTATAAGAGGAGATTGGTGTGGTTTTCATAATTTATATGATTCAAAAAGTGTTAGTTGGTTAGTTATCTGCTTCAGTATTAGTGATAAGCGATATTGATATTTTACTATACGATTATTGTCATGAACAAATGTCATGATTATCACGATTATTGCCAACTAATGAAAAACACTAAACACATAAATTGTCCATTAAACTGTAAAATTACATTGAAAATTTACAAATATTTTTCTGACTATCATGATTATTACACAATTATTGCCAATTACAATTATCACTAGTCAATGAAAAGTATACGATGTCGATTACTGTCAATAAAATAATCACGATTGTCATGATAATTGAATAATTGCCCATCCCTATTCAGTATAATAGCTATGTAGCTACCCACTCAGCCATATTTTAGCAAACTGTAGTCTTTTGGTAATTTACAGTCTCATAAGGAAGCCATAGCATATTACCCACTTTTGTCTATGAATGTAAGATCTGTATCAGTTACCTTCTGATATGACCCCATGCTGTAGGTTATGGTGCTGGCATTTGTAGCTAGCTACAGATCAGTCTTCAGTGACAACCCAGCAGATCTAGAAACAAGTTGACTATCACAACAGCAAATTCAGAAAGCCCATAAAAGCAAATATACGTAGTTGCACTTTGCTAAGAATTGCCAGTGGACTAGCTACATGTAGTACCCTACTACGCTCTTGCTACTACTTAGCTATACATGGTTTCTACCTCACAGATTAAGCTGATTAGAGCATGGCTAAGAGGAGCTGATGCATTATGGTATATAGCTAGCTATATCTAAATGCTTGGTAGCTACAAATGGAAAGATTATCATGCATGCATGCAGAGGCAGCAGAGACACCTATATTTAGGGGGGCTGGGGGTCTAGCTTGGTGATTCCATAGCCTAGTTGTAAGTCGAAGACCAAAAAAAAAGGTAATTACCTACTGGCAATAGTTGCCCTCTACCAACTACACTATATCTCCTTATTTATAACTACACACATAGCTTGCTACACTGCTCCTCAAAGAATACTGTGACTGCTCTATTAGAGTATCTCGAATGATGCTATTAAACTAGGTTCTCCATCACAGCTACAGATAATTTCAGGGGGGCTAAGCCCCTCCATAATCTTTTTCACAGGGGCTGCAGCTCCTCCTTCTCCACCACCCCTGCATGCATGATAGCTACTCAATGCATATTACAATCAGTCTTGATATAATGAAAAAGTAAAATTTAATGATATAAACTGAAATTCGATTATTTCCACTGAAAATCTGCTAAAAACACTCTCAGATTCACCTTTAGAAGACCTATTTTTCAAAAGTTTCCTAGGGGAAGGGCATGCCCCCAGACTCTCCTTGGTTGGCATGCTTCGCACACTAACATAGCCATTATTCCAAATAGCTAATTTTACCATGGATACTACATGAATCTTACCACTAGGGAATTGTGAGAAGGCTTGGCATCTTCTAATGTCTACTACAGTATTGTGTATCTCCTGCAAGTTGTGTTATATGTAGTGCATACCCATCACTGTGCCATTGCCGTATTCAGTTACCGGTGACCTCTAGTTGATGTTGATACTATGCTGTATACTGGCTGCATAGCTGAATAGTTTTCATCTTCAATGATATTGCCAATAATGTATTGCTGCATACAACACTGCAATAATGTATAGTTCTCTTTTGTATGTTTTGTATGCATATACTGTGTACACATCACTGTGCCATTGTCACACCAATGATGTACCAGCACTTAGCTGCTAGTGACCTCTAGTTATGATGCCACTATTGCGTTATATCTGCAAGTCACTATTCTGACATATTGAGTGTGTTGAGTTTGGATCATAATTTCAATAGTGCTTCATGCACTACCTAGTCAGGGGATTGTCTCATTGGTGTATGTAGTTGGTTGTATGCGACCTGGTCCTAATAAGTAATAATATCTTTTTTAGCATAGTCATTATGGTTTTCACTTAGCAATTATGCAGAAAATGCAATAATATTGCCCAACCCTACAGCACCCCTATCTAAAAATATCTTGCTACACTTATGTTGATGTGCTTGACATTAGTGCTGCCACAATATAGAAAAACTCCATATCATATATAATCAAGGTTTATGTCACGATATGAACATATATAATGATATAAAACTAACTATTACATGACAAACATGCATATCCTCCTTGTAAGTTAAAATATTGAAGTTGGATGTATACCTCAAGTAAAAGTAACCGTGTTATAAGCACATTTTACTACAGTTGAGACAAGTGGTTGGCACTGTATAGAAACCTTAAAATCTCACAGTTTACTTTGGGATTGAATTGTGCCCACCACTATAAACCATGAACACATAAATTAATTATGGCCTTCCCACATCATTATACTAAGTGGTGCTACTATCATGAAAACGATGATAAAATTGATTGGCTATAATTATCACCACCTTGTTATCTTGAACTACCAATATATATGGTGGCAACACTACTATTTGACAACTTCCTGGTGCCAGTAGTGTAGCAAGGCTCTTCAGGGTGTAGCTACAAACCACTACAACTAGCATGCCGATCTAAGGGAATACCTTAAAGTAATTTATTTTGAAAATTGGACCCTCTGAAATTAAACCTGACAGTGATTCAACAATTTATTCCACTGTTGCTTTAGGGTGACTGCTCTATTAGGGTATCACAATATTAAGCTTTCTACTAAATATGTAACATCCAGGAAAATTTTACACTTTAGACCCTCTGAAATTGAATATGAGATGGATTTCAGCAGTTTATTAGAATAGCGGCTACAGAATACTCTGATTTGTCTGACTACTAGATTAGCATGACTGTTCTATTAGAGTATGTCGATCTTTACTTAGCTATGCTTGGAAGGCCAACCTGGCCCCAGATTCCGGCTACGCCTTTTTATTGTCTAATATTTTTGTAGTTTTGTATGCAAATATTTATTGATAAAAATAATTATTATGATAGATCTGAGTTTTAGTAATTGGTATTCAAAGGACTGCAACTGCTCAGTATAATATGATGCAATTTGCATTTGCACCACCATGCCTAGAATATATTAGGTTTCTGGAGTAAACACTTAATGGTTCTCATTCTCTCTGTTGCATGCGATGACTTTTCTATTAGAGTGTTTGACTGTTCTATTAGAGAATCTCGATCTTTTTGAAATATTTTCCTGGTTTGATATTAACCTCAGCCTCACTGTAGACCTGCAGATACTTCACTATTTTCAATGTCCAGACATTGACTAGCTATACTGACTAGGGCTGGGCGGTTTCTCGGTATTATAGTAATACCGCGGTATTGCAATGAAACGATATCTGTATCGCGTAGATTTCGGTGAAACGATAATATCACGATATCGATATTATTACGATTTTTAGTGTTTGTGACAGCTTATTAAGCCCTTAAGGTTGTTATAATGCACCTCAAATAATCACGTGATACTACTGCAAACAAGGACCTAGTACTAGCTAGTCAATTTTTTTTACAAAGATCGAGATACTCTAATAGAACAGTCAGCTAGGTTCGAGATACCCTAATAAAGCAGTCAACTACTCTAATATAGCAGTCATCTTTAATAACCGCGATAAATAGTAATATCGTGATATATTTCTGCACGATATATCGTGAAGCGAAACTCCAATACCGCCCAGCCCTAATACTGACTCACCACTAACCTTATTACCATCAGAGCTTTTCTTGTACTGTAGCCATTGTCTTCCAATTGAGCTTCCAATAATCATGATCATCATATCACATTTTTTTCAAAATCAGATGATGAGTCACATTAGATATAGCTATAAACTGCTTTTCCATGCCTTGGTACTAGTTGGCACATGACTGCATGTGTCCTACGTATAGAACTCAAACCCACAATGAAAGCACTGAATCGTTCCGTCGACTGTACACCTGTAATGCATTTTACTACTCATTGACAGGAATCGTTTCATCATTCAAAACAGGTTAGCCTTTGATTTTGTGACTGTTATAGTAGAAGTTATACTTATGGTGGCGGAAATTTTCCCATTATGCTCCTGATTATGCTCCATTGTGCCAGCATTATGCTCTATGCTTTTCATCCCCTATTATGCCAAAAAATATGCCGGAATAATCAACGCAGCCCTTCTAGGTAATTGTCCTGTTTCACTTTAGGATATTTAGCTCAAAGATTTTTGCTTAGGTTCCTAGGCTATGGGTAAACACCTTGAACAGGCTCTGCCTTCTGTGTACACCCTCCAGTGCCTAACTGGTAAAGTAGATAATAACAACAATAACAACACAAGCCTACTCCATATGCATATGGGCAGCCCATACACGTATGGGACAGCTCTCCCCTCCATTTTAGCTACCTGGGCTTGATAAATTCAGAATTTTTTTCTAGTGGATATAGAATAATTATTTCATAAAGATAGAGCAGATGGTTTTGGAGGTGTACTTATAGCATATCGCCTGTTATAATATTCATATAGACTCTCTTACTGAAATAGTTATATGCAAACTTACATTAGATAACCACCAGTCTGTAATAGTTTGTTCAATCTATAGACCTCCTGTTAGAAATATTGTGACTATGGAGAATCTGTGTCAGGCCTTAGAAACATTGTGCTTAACTTACCCTAGTCTACCTATTTGGATAGGAGGTGACATAAATTTGCCAAATATTGACTGGGAAAGTCTCACTGTTACTGATAGTACATATCCATTATCACTTTGTGACTTGTTTATCAATTTTATGCAAGAACATGGATTTTCTCAGTCAATAAATTTTCCTACACGTGGAAATAACATCCTGGACATTTTTATCACTAATCAACCATTCTATTATTACACAATGTTATCCTGTTTCCAGAGTCAGTGATCATGAAGCAGTCAGTGTATCCCATGTACAAGTGACCGTGAAATCAGTGAGATGCAAAGTATATTTGTGGAGAAGAGCTAACTTACCTGTTATGAAACAAATTGTATCTGAATTTTGCTCTACCTTTTTGCAAAACACTTCTACATCTACACCAGTTAATCTTTTGTGGGAGGAGTTCAAGTCAGTTTGTTCAGACTGTATGAATTGTGTACCATCTAGAATTTCATCTACTAACAGAAGCAGATATCCTTGGGTTACTCACCATATTTTCAAACTATCTCGTCAAAAACAACGTTTGTATAAATAACATAGCTAAACTCACTCAATCACCTATGAAATGGCAGGCATATTGTCAATTGAAAAAGAAGACTCAAAGGGAATGTCAATTGGCCTACAAAAATTATGTGTCATCTCTAGCTGGTAAAAATCATGTTTCCAAGAGACTGTGCATGGTCATTCATCAAGACGTAAGGAAAGGATCATTGTAGTGTACTTCCTATTCAATCAAATGGAAATACTTACACTAATGACTCTGACAAAGCAGAAGCTCTGAACAATTACTTTTGTTTTGTTTTCACTGCAAGATCATGTGATGAGTACACTGGCTTTGAATAAGTGCCCTTTCCATTCATACCACCTATTAGTATTAATGTTGATGGAGTTGAGCAGCTGCTGGACAGTCTTGATGTGCAAAAATCTACTGGTCCAGATTGTATTCCTGCACGTTTATTAAAAGAATTTAGTTCTGAATTTGCACCAGCACTTACCCACATGTTTCAAGCATCTTTACAACAAGAACTGATTGGAAAAAAGTGAATGTAGTTCCTGTTTGTAAAAAAGGCAATCGTAGTACACCAAGTAATTACTGTCCTGTGTCATTGACCAGCATAATTTATGTTGCAAACAGTTGGAACATATCATATATTCACATGTATTTTCTCACTTAGATAACCACAATATATTATGTGATGAACAATGTGGATTCTGAAGAAATAGATCGTGTGAGACTCAACTACTATCAACTTGAATGTTGGTTTACAAACAGATGTTATGTTTCTAAGGCTTTTGACAAAGTGGATCATAACCTTTTATTACACAAACTAGAACATTATGGTATTCGTGGACAGCTCCTATTGTGGTTGATTGACTTTCTTTTTGAGAGAAAACAGCAAGTCGTTGTTGAGGGGGATCATAGCTCTTCAGCTGAAGTTACCTCTGGGGTACCACAAGGTTCTGTTTTAGGGCCCTTACTTTTCTTATGCTTTATTAATGACTTACCAACCAATGTTAGATGTAAGATTAAGTTATATGCAGATGATGTTTTGCTTTACACTACCATCAGAACAGTAGATGACTGCCACAAACTACAGGCTGATCTTTATTCTCTTGAACAGTGGGCTTAAAAGTAGAATATGCTATCTAATCCAGCAAAGTGTGAATTCCTCAGGGTATCCAACAAGTGTAATCCTATACTAATGCATTATTATATTGAAGGACAAGAACTTAAGCTCAGTACATCAGCTCAATATCTTGGCATAACAATTGATGAACATCTCACGTGGAATGATCATGTTAAGACTGTTACCAGTAAAGCAAACAAAGTGGAAGGTTTTCTCCAGCGTAATATTAAGCACTGTCCAACTAGTATTAAAGCAAGACGTTATAGCAGCATAATTAGGCCTATACTAGAATATGCCTCTACCATCTGGTCTCCATATACTCAAAGGAATGTTGACTTAGTAGAAGCTGTCCAAAGACGATCAGTGAGGTTTATATTTAATAATTACTCGCCTTATGCTAGTGTTACAGAAATGTTGGAAAGAATTTGATTTTATGACTTTAGCAGAGAGAAGAAATGAATCAAAATTGATACATTTGTACAAGATTGTTACTAATTTAGTAGAAATAAACACAGATGATATCCTTTTCCCCGACTATCTGTCAACTCCGCTTGTTTGCTGATGATTGCCTACTTTACAGAGTTATTAACAGTGCAGAAGATGCCAACATGCTTCAAGAAGACCTAAATAGGTTATCAGAATGGGCAAACACCTGGCAACTTAGATTCAATGTTAGTAAATGTACTGTCATACGTTGTACAAGATCCTTGACACCATTCAATCACATCTATACCCTCAATAATCACATCTTAAATCTATCAACATACTTACTTGGGAGTAATCCTTAATACTTCACTATCTTGGTCACCACACATTTCTAGTATTGTTACTAAAGCATCTAAAACACTTAACTTTCTGAAACACAATTTAAACAAATGCTCAAAACAAGTTAAAGAATCTGCTTATCTAACAATGGTCAGGCCACAACTATAATATGCATCTGACGTCTGGGACCCTCACCAAACTGGAGATATTGCAGAGCTAGAAAAAATACAACAAAGAGCAGCACATTGGGTAATGAATGATTATGGTAGACTTAGTTCTGTCACCTCAATGTTAAATCAGCTATCATAGCCAACTCTCCAGACTCGCCACAAATTATCTCGACTACAAACATTACACAATGTTTTTACCAACAGATATCACTTACAATTCGTCCATACTACCTACCAACATCACAATCCACGAGACAGTACCATCCACTGCACTACATCTTACCACAGCACACCAGAATAGTTATTTTTCAAAAACAATTAATGATTGGAACTCTTTACCAGTAGATCTTATTGAAATTGCAGATGCTGACATTTTTGGAACCGGACTACAATCATTATTGTAATTTTGTTGCATGTATTTAGGCAAATCTGAGCACACCAGTAGGGCTGACTACTCAGTAATAATAATAATCATAATCAAGACGCACGGTAGTGTGTCGTGCGACCCAAGAAGCCGGCGCGCCACACCGCGAGTATATTAACAGGAAAAATAAACACGATTTTCACAACTTTGTATCTCGGTGATCCCCTATCCGATTCGCCAGCTAGGGAAGTCTACATTCCAAATTTAAAGGAAATCACTCTAGCCATTTCCGAGATACCAGCTGCCAAATTTTCGTTTTTTTTTTCTTCGTCTTTTCGCACACTTGCAAAAATTGCTATAAAATGTAAACGCGTACTCCGATCGCCTTGAAATTTGGAACACAGAAAGGGAGTCCAAAGGCGAATCCTAGTATCAAATCTGATGGAAATCCGATGAATGGTTCAGGATTTACGACCAATTATTCGTGTAAAAATGTGCTAACAACAACAATAACAATAAAACAAGATCGATTTGTTGTCACGCCTACTGGATAAACCGCTTAATGGAATGAGTTGAAAATTGCTATGTAGATGGAGTAGCCATTGTAGGAGTGCCTTTTGGTGGTTGAAAATCGATGTATAGCTGGAATAATCTTCATAGAAAGTCCTTGCAGTAGTACAGAAGAATCAGATTACAAACCACTGAGTTATGATTCGAAAGCCAACTATGTGTAGCAAATGCGAGATCGAGATACTCTAATAGAACAGTCACCCTAATAGAGCACTCACCTAATATATTTACTCCATTATTTATTATTTATTATTAGCACTATACAGTTCTATTACATTGCAAGTTATTCTGTAGGGAGTTCAGCTACAAACAGTTAACCTTATAGACAGTTCAGCAAGAAGCAAGTCACCCTATAGACAGTTCAGCTACAAATATATCGCTGTAGTGATTCAGAAGAATCAGAACATTAGCTATAAACAAGTCATGCACCCTGTAGAGAGTTCGGCTACACTCTCTAGAGAATTCAGCTACAAACAAGTCACTGTGGAGTGTGGAGAGAGTTCAGTTACAGAGAAACTACCCTGTAGAGAGGTCATTTATACAAACAAGTTACCCTATAGAAATCAGCAGCAAACAAGTAACCCTGTAGAGATTTCAGCTACAGGCAAGTCACTTTATAGTTTATACAATGTTCAGCTAAAAGTAAGTCACTATGTAGAGAATTCAGCTACATACAAGTCACTCTGTAGAGAATTTTGCTACAAACAAGTCACCGTGTAGAGAGTTCAACAACCAAAAAACCACCCTTTAAAGAGTTCAGCTATGCAAACAAGTTACTCTGTAGAGAGATCAGCTTGAAACAAGAGAGAGCTCAGCTAGAAGAAGTCACCCTGTAGAGATCTCAGCTGCAAAGAAAACCCTGTAGAGAGATTAACTACAAACAAATCACCCTGCAGAGCATTCAGCTATAAACAAATCAAATCACCCTGTAGAAAGTTTAGGTACAAGCAAATCACCCTATATAGAGCTCAGCTACAAAGCAAATCACTCTGTAGAGAGTTCAGCTACAAAGAAACCATCCTAGATCCTGTACAGAGTTCAGCTACAAACAAGTTACCCTTCAGTGAAATCAGTTTGAAACAAGAGATTTCAGCTACAAACAAATCACCCTGTAGAGAGTTCAGCTATGAACAGATGACCCTGTAGAGAGTTCAGCTATACAAGTCACCCTGTAGAGAGATCAGCTAGAAGAAGTCACCGTCTAGAGAGATCAGCTAGAAGCAAATCACCTTGTAGAGAGTTCAGCTAAAAAGAAATCATCCTGTAGAGAGTTCAGCTACAAACAGATCACCCTGCATAGAGTTCAGCTGCAAATAAAATATCCTGTAGAGAGTTCAGCTGCAAACAAATCACCCTGTAGAGAGTTCAGCTAGATAAATGTCACCCTATAGAGAGATCAGCTAAAACAAGTCACGCTGTAGAGATTTCAGTTACAAACAGATCATCCTGTAGAGAGATCAGCTAGAGGAAGTCATCTTGTAGAGAGATCAGCTAGAAGCAAATCACCTTGTAGAGAGTTCAGCTATAAAGAAACCATCCTGTAGAGAGTTCAGCTGCAAACAGATAACCCTGTAGAGAGTTCAGCTATATAAGTCACCCTGTAGAGACCAGCTAGAAGAAGTCACCGTCTAGAGAGATCAGCTAGAAGCAAATCACCTTGTAGAGAGTTCAGCTACAAAAAAACCATCCTGTAGAGAGTTCAGCTACAAAGAGATCACCCTGCATAGAGTTCAGCTGCAAATAAAATACCTGTAGAGAGTTCAGCTAGATAAAAGGCACCCTACAGAGAGATCAGGTCACCCTATAGAGAGATCAGCTAGAAGAAGTTACCTTGTAGAGAGCAGCTAGAAACAAGTTACCCTATAGAGAGATCAGCTAGAAACAAGTCACCCTGTAGAGATTTCAGTTACAAACACATCATCCTGTAGATAGTTCAGCTAGATACAAGTCACCTTGTAGAGAGATCAGCTAGAGGAAGTCATCTTGTAGAGAGATCAGCTAGAAACAAGTCACCTAGTAGAGAGTTCAGTGACAAAGAAACCATCCTGCAGAGAGTTCAGCTACAAACGAATCACCCAGTTGAGAGTTCAGCTACAAATAAATCACCCTGTAGAGAGTTCAGCTACAAACAAATCACCCTGTAAAGAGATCAGCTAGAAACAATTCACTCTCTAGAGAGAATCCTGTGTAGAGTTCAGCTACAAGAAAATCACCCTGCAGGGAGTTCAGCTACATTTCTAGTCCCTTAGTAGAGAGATCAGTTGCGAACAAGTTATCCAGTAGGGAATAATAGACATGCAACAAATATATGTATATAATTTGTATAATTACTGATGAAATCAAAAACAGTTGAAGTATTAAAAATCTGCTTTGTCCTTTTATTCTTCCTGTGGTAAAGAAAAAGGATAGGTTAAAAAAGCCCCAAAGCTGGCGTATGGCCGGCTTTGGGGTATACAAATACAAAAGAAGTGATATCTAATCAAGCTGTAAAAAAGGTGCAGCCCCTAAAAGGCCATGGTGAAAAAAACGTAAAATCCAAGGTGGCGGCCAAGAAATGGCAGTAATGGTAGGTTAATGGTAAAAATTTTAATAACAACAATCCAGGTGAATTTGTTCAGCACCAAATTCACCTGAATTGTTGTTATTAAAATTTTTTACCATTAACCTACCATCACAGCCATTTCTTGGCTGCCACCTTGGATTTCACATCTTTTTTCACCATGAGCCGCACTTTTTTTTACAGCTTGGCTTTTTTTGATTAGATTCATAATACAAGAGGGCACCAACTGAGATTTTTACTACCTCCCACCAGAATCAACTCCTACCACGACTCCTTTTTTCCTTCAGCAATTCGACAATGGAACAATCTTCCGGAATCTGTAATTAATTCATCAAGTGTAGAACATTTTAAAATTTATAACTAGAGTGTGTTCTTATACTCTATTTTGAGGTCTTGCACAGTAAAAAAAACAGATGACATGTGCATACAGTATTAGCTACTGCATGACCCTGCCCAGGTCCCAGGACAGTAAGGGAAATTCTGAGGTTTCCTTCAGAAACTGTATTAATTGTTACAAAAAAAATCAATACGCCTCAAGCTACAGTAGCCACATGATGCAAACTCAGTGGTGGATCTAAAATTTTTGAAAAGGATTTCTGAAATAATAATGGATAGAAAGTTTTGGTATTCTAGAAGATTTTAGGCTACCTTAACTACTGAGCACTTAACTAAGCTGTAGCAATGGCTCAAATCTTACTTAAAGTACCAGTTTCAGTGTGTAAAAAAGTTCTCTCAGGAGTACCACAAAGTAGTGTCCATGGGCCACCATTTTTATCAATGATCTTCCAGAGAGTATTTACTCTTCAATTCCTTTTCTGTTTGCTGATGATGCTAAATGACTGCAGACTATCAATTAATATCCAATGACATAAACCAACTTCAAGAGGACATTAACATCATCTCACTCTGGAGTTGCAACACAATTACTCTTTTCATCATTTACAATTCTGGCCCAGAGCTTTTACTCTCCAAACAAAACCTTGCACAAAGACCTTGGTATTACATGACAACCTCCAATCGTCAGAGCATTAGCCATAAAATCATTGCAGAAAAAGCCTGACAAACCTTGGGACTTCCTGGCATGTCAAATCATGAAGCTGTGTACTGTGAATTAACACTCAACAATAGACCTGATTCAGATGATACTGAACATCCAACATTTTTGTACAACAGGGGCAATAGTATTCAACTTAAAACTGATATATCAGCTTTTCAAACTGAACTTCTCTCCTCAGACCCATATTCCAATACCATAGAAGCAAACAGGAAACTTTAAAGCAGGCTATTAATAATGCAATAACTAGAAATATACCACAGATAATGTCTAGAGCCACCAGAGAGTTAACATGGATAAATCGTCACATCAAGAGAAAGATGAAACAGTACAAGAAGTTATACAATAAAGCAAAGCATTTACAAACAGAAGAAGCATGGCAGGACTGCTGTGAAATTAAGAATAATATCACAACACTTATTTATATATACGAGAAGTACCAAAACAAGATGTTTTCTGATAATGGTGGAATAAACTACAAGAAGTTTTGGAGATATATTAAAACTATTCGAAAAGACACCAATGGAATAGCTCCACTAACACTAAAAAATTCCTTTGTATACCACTCTGAAGGCCAGGCTGAGGTGCTTAACAAATAATTTCAATCTGTATTTACCAAAGAAGACTTGTTTAATGTTCCTGAATGCTGTGATTTTTCCATACCACCACAGCATAATGTCACAATATCAGTTGATGGAATTTAAAAGTTGCTATCAATACTAAATCATGCAGTCCTGACAATATACCAGCTCGTATACTTAAGTATTGTTGCGATGAAATAGCTCCAGTTTTAACAGTGATATTTACACAATTTTTAAATTCTGGCAACTTACGAGAAAACTGGCTAACAGCCAATGTAACATCAATATTCAAAAAAGGAGACAGAGCTAACCCTACCAATTATCGACCTATCTCTTTAACATCAATATGTTATAAACTGTTGGAACATATCCTCTATCATTGCATGGCAGAACACCTAAAGACCTATTAAATATTAAGTGACAAACAATAATATTGGTCTTAGACCCAATCATTTATGTGAGATCTCCCAGTTACTTAGTGTTGAGAAGAAACACAACTAGCAATGGACCTTCATCTTTCAGTTGACTTAATATTTGTGACCAGACCTGCGATAATTAGACATGAGGCTATCATGCTCCAAAATGTGAGTATATGCTTTTGAGTAGAGCTCAAAAAATCACCTATTCTGCTTTTGAAAATTGCCCATTATTCCCAAAGTTATGCCACCATAATTAGGTAATAATTGCTTTATCAGGCCAATTTCATTGATGTTTAAGCTTCAAATAATCTTTGCTGGTTGCAGTATTAGAGTATTTCATTCCAGTGTGACTGCTTTATTACAGTAGATAACATCTAATCCAAAACAGCCAAGCTGTAAAAAAGAGTACGGCCCTTAAAAAGGCTATGGAGAAAAAAGATGTGAATCCAAGGTGGCGGCCTAGAAATGGCTGTGATGGTAGGTTAATGGTAAAAATTTTATTAACGACAATTCAGGCGAATTTTGTGCCAAGACCACAAACGCCATATCCAATTTCCTTGAAATTTGGCACACAGAAGGAGAGTACAAAGGCGCATCTCAGTACCAACTTTGGCAGGAATACGATAAACAGGCAAAGAGTTATGAGCGATTATTCAGAATTCAGCTACAAACAAATCATCCTGTAGAGAGATCAGCTAGAAGAAGTTACCTTGTAGAGAGTTCAGCTACAAAGAAACCATCATGTAGAGAGTTCAGCTGCAAACAAATTACCAGTAGAGAGCTCAGCTACAAACAAATCTCCCTGTAGAGAGATCAGCTAGAAGAAGTTTCCTTGTAGAGAGTTCAGCTACAAACAAATCACCATGTAGAAAGATCAGCTAGAAGAAGTCACCTTATAGAGAGTTCAGTTACAAACAAACCACCATGTATAGAGTTCAGCTGTAAACTAGTGACCTTGTAGAGACATCAGTTAGAAGAAGTTACCTTGTAGAGAGTTCAGCTACAAAGAAACCATTCTGTAAAGAGCTCAGCTGCAAACAAATTACCTATATACAGAATTCAGAAGCAAATCACCCTGCATG
Organism: Dysidea avara; assembly: GCF_963678975.1. Lineage (NCBI taxonomy): Eukaryota > Metazoa > Porifera > Demospongiae > Dictyoceratida > Dysideidae > Dysidea > Dysidea avara. The sequence goes on from NC_089280.1 coordinate 35,201,249, forward strand.
TAGAGAAATCAGCTAGAAGTACAAGAAGTTACTTTGTAGAGAGTTCAGCTACAAAGAAACCATCATGTAGAGAATTCAGCTGCAAACAAATTACCTGTAGAGAGTTCAGCTACAAACAAATCTCCCAGTAGAGAAATCAGCTAGAAGAAGTTTCCTTGTAGAGAGTTCAGCTACAAACAAATCACCCTGTAGAAAGTTCAGCTAGAAGAAGTCACCTTGTAGAGAGTTCAGTTACAAAGAAACCACTATGTAGAGAGTTCAGCTATAAACTAGTGACCTTGTGGAGACATCAGCTAGAAGAAGTTACCTTGTGGAGAGTTCAGCTACAAAGAAACCATTCTGTAAAGAACTCAGCTGCAAACAAATCACCTATACAGAATTCAGCTACAAACAAACCACCCTGTCGAAAGATCAGCATGAAGAAGTTACCTTGTAGAGAGTTCAGCTACAAACAAATCACCCTGTAGAAAGTTCAGCTAGAAGAAGTCACCTTGTAGAGAGTTCAGTTACAAAGAAACCACTACGTAGAGAGTTCAGCTATAAACTAGTGACCTTGTGGAGACATCAGCTAGAAGAAGTTACCTTGTGGAGAGTTCAGCTACAAAGAAACCATTCTGTAAAGAACTCAGCTGCAAACAAATCACCTATACAGAATTCAGCTACAAACAAACCACCCTGTCGAAAGATCAGCATGAAGAAGTTACCTTGTAGAGAGTTCAGTTACAAAGAAACAACCATGTATAGAATTCAGCTACAAACAAATCACCCTGTAGAGAGATCAGCTAGAAGAAATTACCTTGTAGAGAGTTCAGCTACAAAGAAACCACCATGTAGAGAGTTCAGCTGCAAAGAAATCACCCTGTAGAAAATTCAGCCACAAACAAATTGCCCTGTAGAAAGATCAGTTAGAAGAAGTTACCTTGTAGAGAGTTCAGCTACAAAGAAACTATTCTGTAAAGAGCTCAGCTACAAACAAATCATCCTCTAGAGAGATCAGCTAGAAGAAGTTATCTTGTAGATAGTTCAGCTATGAACAATTCACCCTGTAGAGAGATCAGCTAGAAGATGTTACCTTGTAGATAGTTCAGCTACAAACAAGTTACCCTGTAGAAAGATCAGCTAGAAGAAGTCACCTTGTAGAGAGTTCAGCTATAAACAAACCAAAATGTAGAGAGATCAGCTAGAAGAAATTACATTGTAGAGAGTTCAGCTACAAAGAAACCACCATGTAGAGAGTTCAGCTGCAAAGAAATCACCCTGTAGAAACTTCAGCCACAAACAAATTTCCCTGTAGAAAGATCAATTAGAAGAAGTTACCTTGTAGAGAGTTCAACTACAAAGAAACCATTCTGTAAAGAGCTCAGCTGCAAACAAATCACCTGTACAGAATTCAGCTACAAACAAAAATTACCCTGTAGAGAGATCAGCTAGAAGAAGTTACCTTGTAGATAGTTCAGCTACAAACAATTCACCCTGTAGAGAGAGCAGCTAGAAAAAGTCACCTTGTAGAGTGTTCAGTTACAAAGAAACCACCATGGAGAGTTCTGTAATAAATATATGTATTATATATATATATATATATATATATATATATATATATATATAATTTGTACATTTAGGGATAAAATCAGAAATATTTAAAGTACATATGCTTCATCTTTTCTTCTTCCTGTGGTGAAGAAAAAAAAGATACGTTAAAAATGTCCCAAAACCGGCCGTAGGCTGGCTTTGGGGTATACAAATGCAAAAAGAAGTGAAATCTAATCCAAAACAGCCAAGCTGTAAAAAAAGAGTGTGGCCCTCAAAAAGGCTGTTGTGAAAAAAGATGTGAAATCCAAGGTGGCGGCCAAGAAATGGCTGTGATGGTAGGTTAATGGTAAAAATTTTATAACTACAATTCAGGTGAATTTTGTGCCAATTGACCAAGCGGCACCAAAATTCACCTAAATTGTCATTATTAAAATTTTTACCATTAACCTACCATCACAGTCATTTCTTGGCCACCACCTTGGATTTCACATCTTTGTTCCCCATAGCCTTTTCGAGGGCCGCACTCTTTTATTACAGCTTGGCTGTTTTGGATTAGATATATAATACATATATTTAATACAGAACTCTCCATTGTGGTTTCTTTGTAACTGAACACTCTACAAGGTGACTTTTTCTAGCTGCTCTCTCTACAGGGTGAATTGTTTGTAGCTGAACTATCTACAAGGTAACTTCTTCTAGCTGATCTCTCTACAGGGTGATTTGTTTGTAGCTGAATTCTGTACAGGTGATTTGTTTGCAGCTGAGCTCTTTACAGAATGGTTTCTTTGTAGTTGAACTCTCTACAAGGTAACTTCTTCTAACTGATCTTTCTACAGGGCAATTTGTTTGTGGCTGAATATTCTACAGGGTGATTTCTTTGCAGCTGAACTGTCTATATGGTGGTTTCTTTGTAGCTGAACTCTCTACAATGTAATTTCTTCTAGCTGATCTCTCTACAGGGTGATTTGTTTGTAGCTGAATTCTGTACAGGTGATTTGTTTGCAGCTGAGCTCTTTACAGAATGGTTTCTTTGTAGCTGAACTCTCTACAAAGTAACTTCTTCTAACTGATCTTTCTACAGGGTTATTTGTTTGTAGCTGAACTCTCTACATGGTGGTTTCTTGTAGCTGAACTCTCTACAAGGTGACTTCTTCAAGCTGATCTTTCCACAGGGTGATTTGTTTACAAGGTAACTTCTTCTAGCTGATCTCTCTACAGGGTGATTTGTTTGTAGCTGAACTATCTACAAGATAACTTCTTCTAGCTGATCTCTCTATAGGGTGATTTGTTTGTAGCTGAATTCTGTATAGGTGATTTGTTTGCAGCTGAGCTCTATACAGAATGGTTTCTTTGTAGCTGAACTCTCTACAAGGTATTTTCTTCTAGCTGATGTCTCTACAGGGTCACTAGTTTGTACTATAAACAAATTACCCTGTAGAAAGATCAGCTAGAAGAAGTCATCTTGTAGAGAGTTCAGTTACAAAGAAACCACCATGTAGAAAATTCAGCCAGCTGAACTCTCTACAAGGAAACTTCTTCTAGCTGATCTCTCTATAGGGAGATTTGTTTGTAGCTGAACTCTCTACAGGTGATTTGTTTGCAGCTGAACTCTCTACATTGTGGTTTCTTTGTAGCTGAACTCTCTACAAGGTAACTTCTTCTAGCTGATCTTTTTACAGGGTGATTTGTTTGTAGCTGAATTCTTTACAGGGAGATTTGTTTGCAGCTGAACTCTCTACATGGTGGATTCTTTGTAACTGAACTCTCTACAAGGTGACTTCTTCTAGCTGATCTCTCTATAGGGTGATTTGTTTGTAGCTGAACTCTCCACAAGGTAATTTCTTCTAGCTGATCTCTGTACAGGGTGAATTGTTTGTAGCTGAACTCTCTACAAGGTAAGTTCTTCTAGCTGATTTCTCTACAGGGTGATTTGTTTGTAGCTGAACTCTCTACAGGCGATTTGTTTGCAGCTGAACTCTATACATGATAATTTCTTTGTAGCTGAATTCTCTACAAGGTAACTTCTAGCTGATGTCTCTACAGGGTCACTTGTTTGTAGTTGAACTCTCTACATAATGGTTTCTTTGTAGCTGAACTCTCTACAAGGTAACTTCTTCTAGCTGATCCCTCTACAGGGCGGCTTGTTTGTAGCTGAACTCTCTACATGGTGGTTTCTTTGTAGCTGAACTCTCTACAAAGTGACTTCTTCTAGCTGAACTACGTAGTTGAACTCCCTACAAGATAACTTCTTCTAGCTGATCTCTCTACAGGGTGAATTGTTTGTAGCTGATCTCTATACGGGTTACTTGTTTCTAGCTGATCTCTTGAATTCTTTTCAGGGTGACTGCTCTATTAGGATGACTGCTCTATTAGAGTATCTCGATCTCGCACTTTCTACACAAAGTTGGATTTCGTGTTATGACTCCGTGGCTTTAAGTCTGATTCTTCTGCACCATTGAAGAGCCTTTCTAAGATGATTACTCCATCTGTCCAGCGAATTTCAAAGCATTACCCCAAGTGGTTTTTCTGGTAGGCGTAGCAAGTAGTCGTTTTTTATTAGCTAATCTCGATTGCATAAATGTTACACACTGTTGGTTTTTTTCGTTGTATCTTCCTGGTTTTAAGCTCGATTTCTTTCAAACCACAAAAGGTTTGAGGTTCAATAGTTAACCTATTCACCCAACGATTTACAGCTTCTTCCCATACGCGGTTTACCCTGTAGACATGACAACATATTGCAGTGGCGGATCTAGATGGGTTCCTTGGGTTTCGACAGAAACCCCCTTTTAAATTTAGCTCAGTGGAAGTCTAAATACATTAACATTGTTGTACTGATAATTTGTAGTATCAAACAACTATATGCCACTGTATTTCAGTAGCATGCATGCAGCTGCACTTAATTGACACCATTTATAGCTATTAAACCCTCAGCAACACTTCACTTTTCATCTCCCACTACATTAAAAACGATCGAAATACTCTAATAGAGCAGTCAGGTAACTACTCTAATAGAGCAATCAAAACTACAGCTTGTAGTCACCATCTTTGCCCTATAGTCAGCTATAGTATTTATAGTTTAAAGCATTGGATTTCTTGTAGCTAATTGCTAACTAAAAGTGGCCTAAAATCCGATCTCAGAGCTTCTAAAATCTCAAAATCTTCTGGATAAATGTAATCAGATGCCTTATTCAGCTACACCAACTTTCAGAAACCCCCTTTTAATAATCCTAGATCTGCCACTGTATTGGTGTTATTTTTAGTGAATAATCACTATATTATAATAACTCTTTGCCTGTTTATCATTTTCCAGCCAAAGTTGGTACCGAGATGCGCCTTTGTACCACCCTTCTGTGTGCCAAATTTCAAGGCAATCGGATATAGTCATATAGCATTCGCGTTTTTGTAAGTGTGCGAAAAGAAGAAAAATAAGAAGAAAACCAAGAAACTAAGCCAATTTTTGAAGTCGAATATCTCAGGAACGTTTGAAGCGATTTTGCTCAAATTTGGAATGTGGAGTACTGAAGTTGGAGGGAGTGTCCACAGCAAAAATCGTCTTGTTTCATCAAGGCAACACAGAGCTACGGTGGTGCGAACATTGCGTTTTCGTTCTTCCTGTCAATATACTCACGGGTGTTGCGCACCGGCTTCTTGGGCCGCACGACACACTACCGTGCGTCTTGATTCAGTGACTACTCTATTAGAGTTTCTGACTGCTCTATTAGAGTACGTCGATCTTATAAACGGAATTGTGCAATCTGCAGATTTTCCTACTGTTAAAGCTTTATAGTCACCTCAAAATGCTAGCATAATTCCTGATTCCCACACATACCTATTATGCCCGAAATTATGCTGGCATAATCGCCGCATCCCTAGCGATAATAGGGCATGTGGGCACATAAAAATTGCCTACTTTTTCCAAATTTGATGCATCATAACTTTGTATTCCATTGTTACTTGGCTATGAAATTTTTAGCATTTATTAAACATTTAGTTGGCTTTACAATACAAGTTACAGAATAAAAATATTCCATTGCAGTACTGAGCAGCGGCGGAGGAAGTAGTTGATATGAGGGGGCTCCGCTGAGCTGACCCAGACTTATTTCTGTAGTTTGGTAAGGTGAGACCAAAAAAAAAAAAAAAAAAGCTCACAACGAACTGACAAGAGCTTTCCACCTCACCAGCTACCATTTCTAGCTGATAAACTACATAAAAATCCTTACATAGCTCGCTACACACTGACTAGTTTATTAGAGTGACTGCTCTATTAGAGTATCTCGATCTTTATCACGGTTTTCAGCCCCACTCCAAGAAAGATAATTTCGGTGTGATATCATTCTGAGGGGGAGCTTTAGCCCCCTAGCCCCCCCCCCCTTTCCGCCGCCTATGGTACTGAGATATGAGATGTTATATGGTAGGGTGTAGTTTGTGCCCACATGCCCTATTATGATTATGATTATGATTACTGAAAACACAGTTACAAACTGATATGTTCAGGTAAGGAAAAACATTACAATCACATAGATAAGAGTCAGTTATAATTTATCTATAAATACTTGTAGAGATTGGGATTCTATTGTGTCAGTTGGTGAATTGTTCCAATCACGGATAGCTTTGGGGTAATAGCTAAATTTATAATGATCTGTTCTAGCAAACGCAATCTCAAAATGGAAGGGGTGGTGGTGGCAGGTGGGATATGTGGTGTTAGTGAAGTAATTTGGGACTGTTAAGACTGATGAGGAGTAAACAATGTTGTGGAAGAGTTTTAATCTAGTCACATATTGTCGGTGTTGAAGTGAATGCCATTGTAGATCTGCTAACATAGATGTAACACTACTGTTATATCGGTAGTCTGACTTAACCCAACGAGCAGCACGTCATTGTACCATTTCTATACTTTGTATCTCCTTCTGCAAGTAGGGGTCCCATACTGCCGATCCATACTCCAACAGTGGTCTCACTATGCTGGTGTAGGCTAAACATTTAGTTTCTGCAGAACATCTATAAAGGTTATGTTTAACTAAGTTTAGCATCCTTGTTGCTTTAGAGATAACTTGATTGATATGTATTGAAAATGACATTTTTGAGTCAAAGAGAATTCCTAAATAAGAGTGTTGGGTAACTTGCTGCAACAAGTGATTTCTGATAGTATAGTTGAAAGTAGAGGAAGATGTTAGTCTACTACAGGTAAGTGCCACGCACTTGGAAGTGTTTAATTCCATTAACCAAGTTTCAGTCCACTTTATTATAAGGTTGAGGTCATGTTGTAATAATAATTGATCTTGATGACTATTGATAGTTCGATATAATATGCTATCATCTGCAAAAAGTTTCAAATGGGATGAGATGTCACACTTGATGTCATTAATGTAGAGCAAAACATCAATGGGCCAAGAACAGTTCCTTGGGGAATACCTGACTGAACTTGCACAAAATTTGAATCATGTCCATTCACAACAACACGCTGTGTACGCTGAGTCAGCCAAATCTTTATCCAGTCATAAGTTGTACCTTGAATCCCATAGTGAGAAAGCTTGTTTAAGAGTCTACAGTGCAGAACTGTATCAAATGCTTTCCTAAAGTCGATGAAAATCATATCTACTTGGGAAGCATTATCCATGGCCAATTGTATGTCTTCAACAACTGATATGAGCTGAGCCTCACATGAATGACCTGCTCTAAAACCAAATTGCTCATCAATTAATATGTTGTTGGTGTTCAGGTGCTCTGCAATGTGGTGATACATAATATGTTCTAATATCTTGCAACAAACTGAAGTTAGTGAAATTGGCCAGTAATTGTTGGTGTTGCTTCTATCCTCCTTTTAAAACACAGGTGTTATGTTGGCTTTTAGCCAATCATTTGGTATATGTCTAGATGTTAGGGATAGCGTAAAGATAACAGTTAAAATTGGAGCAATATCTTTTGCACAAAATTTTAGAATCCTGGTAGGAATGTTGTCAGGACCAGATGCCTTACTTGGATCTAGAGTTTCGAGGAGGTTTTGTACACCATCACATGAAACTGCAATATCTGGAATTATAGGATGTGGAGTGCTGTTGCAGTTTGGTATGTCAGTGGTATTCTCTTGAGTAAATACAGACTGAAATTTGTTGTTTAGAGCAGTAGCTTTTTCTTTAGAGCTGTTGATAGTATTACCATTTTTGTTTAAAGGAGGTATACCATGTTGGTCTTTATGAATATTCTTTATGTATTTCCAGAAATTCTTGTGATTTGTCTTTTCATTTTTGTTGAATAGGTTAGTTTGATATTTGGTAGGGTCCGCAACGCGAAAAATCGATATACTCCAATCAACTTCCTAACTATTGTCATGTGTTAGACTAAGTGTAACTTGAATAACACCAGCGTGGCAGCCAAGTTTGTCACTTTCTTCTGGTAGAAAACGATACAAATGTCTTAAAATCACGTGATTTTTCGGTGCAGCAGTTCGTAGGGTTCTTCGTATGCCACGATATTCACTCTCAACATTGTTCAAGTAGTCTTCCATCAACTCAAAGTATTGGTGATTTGATTTTATTGGTCAGTTTCTGGTGGCAGCACGATATGTGCAGCTTTTTGGCAACAGACAAAATGTTTCTTGCTCTGGAGCACAGGACAAGCAGAGCAGCAACTGCGCCGTGGGTCAGCAATGACCAGTACTAGGTAAAGTACCTGCATGCGGAGTATGGTTATAATTGAAGCTTGTTAGCCATCTGGCTGAACCATCTATATGCTGAAATTCGGCCAAAATGACCCGATTTTTACAAACAAATACCAGAATGGTTGATACATCAGTGAGACAGTCTCCAACAGCAAGGATGTGAAGCTTATAAACACCTAACAACACGGCCATCTCGCCCAGTAAACGCATAAAGCAATCCAATGCTTGAAATAGGCACTCACGTAATCGAAATTCAAATCGCGGAAATACCAATGAAATCGCTTTCATTTCTGAATAGGAACCATGCAGTGTATTCCTTTTTAATTGTTCACTCAGGCGTGGTCTGGGCCAGTGCAGGCGTGTTTTATGCTGTGATGGCATAATAGGGAGAGTCTCAGACTGCTGGGCTAATCGAGATGCTGAACCTAATGTACAACTTGATTTACTCCCTTTAATGTACCAATACGAACTAAGTGATTTACTTTTTTTCATAAAGTCCTACAAAACTCCCTACCCCCACTTTGACATTAATAACTATATACATATCAATGAAAGCATCAGTATCCACAATAAGATCATCATCATCAGGCAAGTTAGTCCATCATATTTCTACAACCAATTCGAACCGTCATTTTTATTTTTGCAGACTACCAAGATTGTGGAACTTTTTACTCTCGATTGACCTGAATTTATTTTATATGACAATAAAAAAGCAACTTACCCAATTTCTATGATATCACTTTTTAAACAATTTTAGCTCTAATAATACCTGTACATTTCATTTCTGCTGTCCCTGTTCTTCATGTACAAACAACACACACACTACCCCTTTTTACTCTATATGTAATTAAGTGGATATTTTAAGTAGATAGTTAGTATTTGTAATTAGCTATTGGCAGTTCATGCCTTTAGCTATCAGCCACCCTACTCCAATCACCATCGACACTCCTGTAATCAACTATAATATTATTTTTGTACATGTACGGTATGGTTCTAAAACTAATAATAATAATAATAATACACAAACTGATTGCCACTTGATTCCAAGTGATTTTAATGTCATTGGAATAGATTATGGTTGTATTTTCCGCGATTTGAATTTCAATCACGTGAGCGCTTATTTCATGCAATGGATTGCTCTATGCGTTTACTGGACGAGATGGCCGTGTTGTTAGGTGTTTATGAGCTTCAAATCCTTGCTGTTGGAGACTGTCTCACTGATGTATCAACCATTCTGGTATTTGTTTGGAAAAATCGCGTCGTTTTGGCCGAATTTCAGCATATAGATGGCTCAGCCAGATGGCTAACAAGCTTCAATTATAACCATACTCCGCAAGCAGGTACTTTACCTAGTACTGGTCATTGCTGACCCACGGCGCAGTTGCTGCTCTGTTTGTCCTGTGCTCCAGAGCAAGAAACATTTTGTCTGTCGCCAAAAAGCTGCACATATCGTGCTGCCACCAGAAACTGACCAATAAAATCAAACCACCAATACTTTGAGTTGATGGTAGACTACTTGAACAATGTTGAGAGTGAAAATCGTGGCATACGAAGAACCCTACGAACTGCTGCACCGAAAAATCACGTGATTTTAAGACATTTGTATCGTTTTCTACCAGAAGAAAGTGACAAACTTGGCTGCCACGCTGGTGTTATTCAAGTTACACTTAGCCTAACACATGACAATAGTTAGGAAGTTGATTGGAGTATATCGATTTTTCGCGTTGCGGACCCTATATTTGGCATGAGCATTTCGAATAAAGTTTGTGATTTTATTCCTTAGAATACGGTAGTCATTCCAAGCCTTTTCAGTTTGAAGAGATTGAGTTTTGCGATATAAACGAGTTCGACGGTTCATTAATCTTTTTATAGAAGGGTAATCCACGGAAGGTTGTTTCTAGATTGTGATGGTTTTTGAGGGATATGTGAAGTAATTGCATTGTTTATAGCTTGTTTAAAGTTAATCCAATTACTTCAACATCATTGGAGTAGGAATTACTTGTAAGAAATTGCAGCTGGAAGTGTAATATATCTGATTTAACACCTTCCATATTTCCTTTGTGGTACAGATAGATGTGATGGTCTATTTTATCAGACAGAGGCTTATTTGGTAATTCAAAACAATAGAGAATTGCATCATAGTCGGAAATTCCTGGAGTTTTCCTACATTTGATATGTGACTGGGATGAGAATACAATAACAAGTCCAGTATATTGTTACCTCGAGTAGGTGTACTAATAAGTTGTTCTAGACCATGATCATTGATAGTATCTACAAAAAGTTTGTTAGTGTCAGTGCCATACATTGGGCTGGGGTTGATGTAGGCATAGCCATCCTGCCATGAGACGTCTGGGAAATTGACATCACCACCAACTAGCAAACATGGAGAGTTTTCAGAATCTTCAGTGTGCAGTTGTGATAAACAATTCTTTAAACTTGTAATTGAACTACAAGAGTTATCAGGGGCATGTAGAGAGAACATTATATGCAATGGCTTTTGGTTATGAATGTGGAGTTTCCCCCAAATCTTTTCGGTATCGGACTCACAAGAAGTAAGAGTTGTTACTTCAGACAATCGTAAGGAGTTTTTAAACCCGATAACTACACCACCACCACCAAGAGATCTATCTTTTCTAATAATTTTGTATGTATTTGGCAAAATCTCAGCAGATAAAAAGGATTCATCAATGTGGGATTCACACCCAAGAACAATGTCTATATTGTGATGTGATAGGATACTAGCAAGTTGATTTCTTTCACATAAACTTTGTAGGCTACGACAATTAATGTTCAATAATTTGAGAAAATGAGTTTCATTAGTTTGGTTGATAAAAGGGTCCACAGTGCGGAGGTGGGTGTTCAAGCCTCTGACCTCCGCACTATCTTCCCTGATACTGGTTACGATTTTTGTTTTCCTCAGCTAGTTGGGACCTTAAAGTTTTATTCAATTCTTGTGTGAGATCTGGCATGATATAGATTCTTCTGAAATCCTCAGGGACATCTGATTTTCTAAGCGTTGTGCAGCTGCGAAGGACAGTAGCTTTTTCTTGACTGAAATTGAAAGTGATTTTGAACAGTCTAGGTTTTTCTCTCTTTTTACCAATTCTTATTGCCTGGGTAATTGTTGTTGAAACACTTAGATATTTATCAACAATGGATGATGTTTTTGAAATGTCATGAGACTTTCTGTTGGAAGGGTCTGGATCATCACATTCTGGTAAATTGTGGACTATAACATTTAGCTTACGCTTTTCTTTCTCTCTCTCTTCATTTATCAATGATGTGACAGTGGCAGCAATATCATTCAAGGTATCGTTCATCACAATATCAGTATTAGACTCTGGAGTTAAAACAGTTTGGACTGTATCTTTCTTAGAAGCATTGGCTGGAGAAGGACTGCCTGTAAGTTGGTCTAAATTTTCACTAAGAGACTTTTACTATGTTTCTGAGCTCTTTTAATTCACAATTTTGTATTGATAACAGACAATATGGACACATGTACTGTACTTATAGTCGGACTCACAGATTTTCTCAAACGCTTGGCTGGTTAGACCAGAACATTTTCGATGAATCCACGATTGACATTGACCTTCGCAAAAGACAGCATCTTGACCTTCTTCTCCTTCCAAAATAACTTCTTGACAAATAGTACAATAAGTCTCTGCTTCAGTATCTTTGTGTTTTTTCTCCGTTTTGTTCAATGGCGAAGAGTCAAGAGGTCGTCCACGCTTAGGCAATCTATTCCTCGTCTGATACATCTTTAAAACCAGAGTCTAAGTGTTCAATGGCGTCTGTTCATTAATGGATGGCAAATTCTGATAATAAATGACTGACTTAGGGTAGAATACAAGAGAGCAAAAATGTCACTAACAACTCGCATCACGTGATAGTGCATTTTCGTAGGCCTGGTCACATTTATTGACTTTTACAAGTGTAAGTGGTAGCATAGTCTGGCTGTTGAAGGGTTGGACCTTGAAGAAATTGGTATAGAAGAAAATTTGGTATCAAAAGAAGCAGATTTTTTTGTAGAATGACATATTCAAAGTCCACCAAAAACCACTTTGGGGAATTTTTTTAATTCCTTATTAAAATTTTTTACCAGCAACATTTTCAAGGACAATGTTATTCTGTATATTCACAAACTGTAAAACGAATTACCATAAAACTATATATAATATTGTTTGCTATTGTCTAAGGAATTTTATTATGCAGTTTCTGTTTACACAACGGTAATCACAAGTGTCTTATAAAGCCATAACTAGTAAAAATCGGACTGTCAGCTTTGTGAGGACATTGTAACACTAGCAAACGGTGTCCTAATGTCCCTTACAATACAATAAACACTGCCAGTCTTCTTATAATTGAAGCAAAATACTTTAAGGCTGGTTTTCAGGTGCTTTACAACTACACATGTGTCAACACATACATGGCCTAAAAGCTTGTCTTATAGAAAAGTTGCACTACAATCTCGTAACTTACCTCCTGCCTTTTGCTATCCTTCTCTTGTGTAGACTACATGGTTATCGTTTCAAAAATTTCTTTAGTATGCTAGAAACACACCATAGATGAACAGGCGATTACATAATGTTATGCGGAATAGTGTGCGAAGGAATCTTTTACCCATGTTCCCGTGCTTGTAGGGGCATACACTTTTCAGGATAGGTGCTTTGGCTGGTTTAATGTATGAAGAAAGTTATAGCATGTTTAAATCGCGAGGTTTATAGCATCAGGGCAGAACGATCAAGCCTGCAAACTAATTCGGTGATCTTGCTTGTATTATTTCAACTGCTTTGAGTCACAATGGCTGATTAAATGTTACACATGGTGTTGGAATATTCAGTTGTTCAGCTTGACTTTGGATGTACATCAAGGTGGAATATAATGCAGTTATCATCAAGATGGGTTCAAATCAAATAGTGTAGGGGTTATAACAGATTTTGGTCTTGCAGACTGTATAATTGAATGACCAAATCACCAATGCTGTTCTGCTCAGGTTGTATAAGTAAGAGTCGCCAGGAATGTTTGCAGATGGTATGGTATCCATTCCAATAACATTAGCATTAGCAATATCTTCATTAGTGGGGTATGATTTTGTATAATATATTCTTTCCCTAATTTCACCCTTTACAATTTTAGCTACAGCACTTACTTACTAAGCACTCTGCTTCCTCTTCTATGTTTTCTTTCTTTTCCGAATACCATTTGTCATTGATAGTATAACCTGCCATGTTTCTGAAGCACAAAACAGAACCACACCCCTTAACCTCTGCAAAGAATATGCAGCCTTCATAATGTTAGTGCAATTTTTGTTTTAGCCATTTAGGAGTATAAGTGTCAGATCCTCCAGATAATTATCTCATCTTGTCATGCAATTCTGATAGTGTATAGAGCTCGGCATCAGCCTCTGATTCAAGCCACTGGTCCAACTTGTGAAACCAATGCAACACCCCTTTGTCCTCGGGCCTACCTGGAACACTTTCTATTGATAAAGTGTTTCCTTTATTTAGCAAAAATCATAAATAACAATTTGTATGGTAATTTGCCTCTGCTGCAACTAAGTCAAAACAGCCATACAGATGTTTTTGAGCCTCAGATGCCCATGTATCACCCCTTTTGTCACAACAATCTAGCAGATTATCACACATAGCAAGTGTTGTAACATTGTGTATTTTGTTTCTCTCTGGGTGGCAAGCATCAACTTTAGCTTTTTCCCCACATAGCATGCAGTTTTCTTTCCAATTAAATGATATCAAGCTAGATCTTAACCTTTTTGCTTGTGGAAGCTGATCCTCTTCAACACTGCTGCAACAAGTGACCCTTTTTTGGTTGGTGTAATCTCGACTGCAGCTTTTATGTACTAAGACTTATCCAATAGGAGTCTGACTAATACATTCAGTGAGGTAGGAATGAAGCATTCAATGTCCACGTTCTTTACTGAAGCTAATAAGGCTCATATTATAATAATACCCTTTTCTGTCACTGTGATAGCTTTATCATTTTAAAATCCTTGTTTGCATATGACACAACTGTCTACTTCAATTGTGCTAACTGCTCCTGAAGATCCCTCTTCGACTGTGATAAAACTTGATCTACAGTCAAAATATACACAACTTCAAATCAGCTACTAAATTTTAATGCAGTTTACTTGTTGATGATAACGCAAAAATTAAATAGGTAGGGTAAACTAGCAACATGCACTAAGAACAGATTTAATTAATGATCATTACTACATGAGTAGATAGTTAATAGTCAACAGCTTACCTTACAATAAAAGCTTTATATTGCAAATTTCAGTGATCAAGTGCTAAGCTGGTGTAGCTCTCAGAAGTTAGAAGCACTTCAATAAGCTTAACTAACTCAAACACTTAATACTATCTAATCCAAAACAGCCAAGCTGTAAAAAAAGAGTGCGGCCCTCAGAAAGGCTATGGTGAAAAAAGATGTGAAATCCAAGGTGGCGGCCAAGAAATGGCTGTGATGGTAGGTTAATGGTAAAAATTTTAATTATGACAATTCAGGTGAATTTTGTGCCAAGACCAAGCGGCACCAAATTCACCTGAATTATTGTTATTAAAATTTTTACCATTAACCTACCATCACAGCCATTTCTTGGCCGCCACCTTGGATTTCACATCTTTTTTCACCATAGCCTTTCTGAGGGCCACACTCTTTTTTTACAGCTTGGCTGTTTTGGATTAGATTTCACTTCTTTTTGTATTTGGGCTTTTTAACCTGTCATTTTTTCTTTACTACAGGAAGAAGAAAAGATGAAGCAGGGTGATTTCTTTGTAGCTGACCTCTCTGCAAGGTGACCCTTCTAGCTGATCTCTCTACCGGATGACTTGTTTGTAGCTGAACTCTCTACAGGGTGGTTTGTTTGTAGCTGAACTCTCTACAAGGTAACTTCTTCTAGCTGATCTTTCTACAGGGTGATTTGTTTGTAGCTGAATTCTCTACAGGGCAATTTGTTTGCTGCTGAACTCTCTACATGGTAGTTTCTTGTAGCTGAACTCTCTACAATGTAACTTCTTCTAGCTGAACTCTCTACAGGGTGACTTGTTTGTAGCTGAACCCTCTACAGGGTGATTTTTTTCTAGCTGAACTCTCTACAAGGTAACTTCTTCTAGCTGATCTTTCTACAGGGTGATTTGTTTGTAGCTGAATTCTCTACAGGGCAATTTGTTTGCTGCTGAACTCTCTACATGGTAGTTTCTTTGTAGCTGAACTCTCTACAATGTAACTTCTTCTAGCTGAACTCTCTACGGGTGACTTGTTTCTAGCTGATCTCTCTACAGGGTGACTTGTTTCTAGCTGAACTATCTACAGGGTGATTTGTTTGTAGCTGAACTCTCTACAATGTAACTTCTTCTAGCTGAACTCTCTACAGGATGACTTGTTTTTAGCTGATCTCTGTACAGGGTGACTTGTTCCTAGCTGAACTCTCTACAGGTGATTTGTTTGCAGCTGAACTCTCTTACATGATGGTTTCTTTGTAGCTGAACTCTCTACAAAGTGACTTCTTCCAACTGATCTATCTACAGGATGACTTGTTCTAACTGAACTCTCTACAGTGTGATCTATTCATAGCAGAACTTTTTACTGGGTGATTTGTTTGCAGCTAAACTCTTTGCATGATTGTTTCTTTGTAACTGAACTCTCTACAAGGTAACTTCTTCTAGCTGATCTCTATACAAGATGACTTGTTTCTAACTGAACACTCTACAGTGTGATCTGTTCATAGCGGAACTTTCTGAGATTTGTTTGCATCTAAACTCTTTGCATGATTGTTTCTTTGTAATTGAACTCTCTACAAGGTAACTTCTTCTAGCTGATCTCTCTACAGGGCAATTTGTTTGTAGCTGAATTCTCTACAGGGCGATTTATTTCAGCTGAACTCTCTACATGATGGCTTCTTTGTAGCTGAGCTCTCTATTAGGTACCTTCTTCTAGCTGATCTGGCTACAGGGTGACTTGTTTGTAGCTGAATTCCCTACAGAATAACTTGCAATGTAATATAATTGAGTAAATTATACATGCAGCTGAATGCTTTATTAGGGTGACTGTTCTATTAGAGTATCTCGATCTCGCATTTGCTGCACATAGTTGCCTTTCGAATCATAACTCAGTGGTTTGTAATCCGATTCTTCTGTACTACTGCAAGGACTTTCTATGATGATTATTCCAGCTACATACTGATTTTCAGCTCGTTGCTCTAAGCGGTTTGCCTGGTAGACACGAAAACTAATAGTTTTTTATTCATAAAAATCGATCGCGTAATTTTGACACAGGTTGGGTTGTGTGTCATATCTCCATGGTCTTTATCCCGATTCCTTTCAAACCACAAAAAGGCACTCCTACGATGGTTGCTCCATCTACATATCAATTTTTAACTGATTCCTCCAAGGGGTTTACCCTGTAGGCGTGACAGACCTTCGACCTTATTTTACGCAAATAATGGGTCATAACTCCGTGAATGTTTATCGGATTCCTACCAATGTTGGTACAGAGATCCGCCTTAATGAGCCCTTTAAGTGTGCCAAATGTTAGCCCGATCCGAGAACGCATTAGTGTTTTATGGCGGATTTTGCGAAGTGTGCGAAATGAAGAAGAAAAAAACGAAGAAATTAAAACGAAATTTTGTTCGCTCATATCTCGGAAATGGCTGGAGCGATTTTCTTCAAATTTGGTATGTAGACTCCCCTAACTGGGCGGCACGTCTCTAGCAATTTTGGTTCCAATCGGATAAGGGATCACAGAGCTACATACAGTAGGTATAAAAATTGCGTTTTCTTCTTCCTGTTAATATACTCACGGTGTGGCGCGCCGGCTTCTTGGGCCGCACGACACACTATCGTGTGTCTTGATACTCATACAAACAACAAATTGTGCTCTGTATTTACACTACAAAAACTGAATTACTTTATTGCCTGATGGAAGACTTACAAAAACAAAAGACCTAATACAGCAATAGAGTCACTTTAACATTGTAAGGCTGCCTTATATTTATAGTAATAAATTATACATCATTTCTTAATTACAAAACAAAACTCCACCATTGCTAGGTATGTACTATAGTCTGGTATAGCCCAACCTGTATGTGGAGCACTTCAGACGTGCATAGGCCATTACATCACATCTTTTAGCCACACACATGGTAACTACGTATCTTCTAAAATAATAATGGTGAAAGGTGCTTATTGATATTTTACATTAATATTATACAAATTGTACACTAATGCTGGCATTTTTGATGAAACAAGTCAAGTATGGGTGCAAGTTCATGTGTGAAACACTGAAGTCAGGCTAATTAATATAAATGGTCATAAATTAAATTCCCCGAATGCCATTGAGGAGGATTTTGGATATGTTGTTGTCTGAAAAATTCCACTTCTTCTGATACCAAAATTGCTTCTATACCAATTTCTTCAAGGTTTGACCCTTTTTTGATGTTTAACAGCCAGACTAGCATGCTTATGTAATGTGTCGTTATCGATTGTAATTCTGTCGTAGAATTATTCCATCATCTTTAGAGGACAGGAGCAGTAAAATAATGAAGCTACAGGTAGAATAATGAACAAGTAGAAATATAAGTATTGGTGTGCTTATCTAACTGTTTTAGTAAGCCATAATTCTGTAGTCCCTTTTCTGTTTGAAATAACTGAGAAAAGGGGTCTATAAGGAGCAATGGAATAATGAAACTGCCGGTAGAATAGAATCTGTTGTGAACAAGTGGAAATGTAAGTATTGGTGTGCTTATCTAACTGCCTTAATCTGCCGTAATTCTGTAGTCCCTCTTTGTATGAAATAACTGAGGAAAAGAACACTGGAGTAATAAAACTACAGGCAGAATAGTGAACAAGTAGAAATGCAAGTATAGGCATGCTTGTCTTTACTGTT
Organism: Dysidea avara; assembly: GCF_963678975.1. Taxonomy (NCBI): domain Eukaryota; kingdom Metazoa; phylum Porifera; class Demospongiae; order Dictyoceratida; family Dysideidae; genus Dysidea; species Dysidea avara. Next base: position 35,219,334 of record NC_089280.1, read on the forward strand.
TTAATCTGCCATAATTCTGCAGTCCCTTTTTGTTTTAAATAACTGAAGAAAGAGCAGTGGAATAATGAAACTGCCAGTACTATACTCTAAGCTCTGTGCATCACACAAGAGGACACCACTTGAAACTTTTCAAAAAACCATCACATCTACTTTTAAGGTCTAAATTTTTTCACCCAGAGAGTGATAAATACATGAAACTCCCTGCCAGCAGTTGTTTCAGCACCAACAATCTCTACTTTCAAAGCAAGTCTTGATAAATGAACAAAGGCCTAGTGCCTAAACTTTATTTTTGTAACCCTGTTTGTATATCCATTAATAATAATTACATAACCAAGTATTAAGAATAATAAGAAATGACATCATAAATAATTAATTAATTAATGTACAGGGCTAACTACGAAGTGCACAAAATAATATTCACCGGGGTTGTGTTAGACGATACACAGACGTCAAAATTAACTATGGTTTTTTCCCAAGTGCTTTCGTTAATGAGTTAGGTTTTCTAATAGACGCTGTCCTCAGTTTCCAGTTCTTGACAACTGGTTGAAACACACCACGCGTTAGTTACTAGGCGTTCAACTCGTATAACCTGTTTGAGTAGCTATGCCCGAGTAGCAACCAGTTTACATGCACTGCGCATAAAACCAAACATTGAACTCGTACAACCGGTTCGTAAACCAGGTTTGTAATTCTTAGCAACCAGTTCATATGCGCTGCGCGTTAAACTAAGCATTGGATACTACAAAATTCGACTCGACGCTTCGACATGAGAACTCACCGGATGGAAATAGAGCAGCGTACTCTGTAGAAACATCGAGATACTGGTGTGAGAGACACTCGACCAAACAAAGGAAGAATACACGAGCGATTTATGCGAAAACAACAGGCTGGAGTAGAAGCTTTTGTACTTAGACTGTGTGAATTTCTTTTAAACCGTTGCCCCTAGGTTAACCGGGCAACTTTTGTTATTACCTAAAAGGGTGGGGCCTAAAAGGTAGCACAGGACGGTGTCAAACACGAAAATTTGGTAATTATTTAATTAATGAACCATATAGATGATGGGGCCCTTGGACAATGCTTGCAAGATTTAGATACTCTAATAGAGCAGTCAGCTACTCTAATAAATTAGTCACCTTTACAGTTCCTTTAAAAAGCTAGCAGTTTTTTGTATGTTTTGTTGTAAATTCACTCCTTGCCATACCCACCTTATGGTCTTCCATGTTGTGGTCATGTGTGCCTGAGGACACAACACACTTTCAGTTACTGTATAAGATACATATGCACTATTTTCATCATCATTGATGGTTCTCTCTTAAGTATTAGCTAAGAACAGTGAAATTGTATAGGCTCTCTGGGGTTCTAAACTATGAACATTTGGGGGCAAACATCCAAATCACCAACATATCTGTTGTATACAGCATCACCATGCCCCAGAACTGCCCATATATAGAGCCTACAGCTTTTGCTGCATTTGGCAACGGAAAACAAGGTAGTGATAGCTGGAGCTGAGCAATGTACAAGCTGGCTTACATGTCTTGCTACAACAACTTGTAGTGTTCCACCTGCCTCAAACTACACTGTACTGTAGTGACATATAAACATTAAATATGAAGGGCTTTGTGTTCGCTTTAAACCTTTCACACTGCTTGACTCAGTAGACTGGTTTTATGGCCTTCTCAACAAGTATCGATAGGCATTAAAAATTTCGAATGATTGCCTGTGATTATACCGTAACCTCAAATTGTTTTGATTAAAAGTTGGTGTTTTAGTTAAAATGCTTCAAGTTGTACCCTAGAAATTAATTTTGGTGAACTTTGAGACGTTGCGAAAGCTATAATGGCTACAACTTCTGAGGGGGGGCTGTGCCCCCCAGACCCCTGCTGCCAGAAATTCTATACTCTGGTCAGCCCCCTCTCATATCAACTACTTCCTCTGCCACTGCTCCAACAACTATTTTCTACCCCTATGTTTTGGGCCTATATACCTTTTAGCGCATACACAAAACACATATGTGTACTTCTTTTGAAAGTGTTTGTCTACATGTTTTGCTTGTATGTAGATGGGTATGTTTGTGTGTGTGTGTGTGTGTGTGTGTGCATGCGTGCGTGCGTGCATGCGTGCGTGCGTGCGTGCATGCGTGCGTGCGTGCATGCATGCGTGCGTGCGTGTGTGCGTGCGCGTGTGTGTGTGACTGCTTTATTAGTGTAATTGACTGCTGTATCAGAGTATATCAATCTTGTATGCAATTTTTTGAATGGGTGTGTGTGTGGGGGGGACGTGCCCCCTGGATCAACCCAGCAGTAGTAATGGAAAAGTGTTGACACTAAAGAAATGATTAGCAACCTGCTACATCTCACTTATTGGGTTGAAAGGAGAGGGATTTGTGCCATCATCTGTGAACCTTCTGCTGAATGCTAATCTGTGAAGTACATGGTAATCAATAAAGCAAGATGTAAGATTCTCTAGTAGCAATAAATATTTTGAGTTTGGCCGCCTTTCCATTGTACATAACATTGTCATATACATGGAAGGTTACCAAACTCAAATTATTTATACAAGGCTACCATAAATGGCTACCATATACCAAGGCTACCATATACCAAGGCTACCATATACCAAGGCTACCATATACCAAGGCTACCATATACCAAGGCTACCATATACCAAGGCTACCATAAATGCTATGCAATGGTGACATAACCAGGTGATACAGTAAGACTTGATTATACGAACTCTTTATTATCCAAACAGTGTAAGTGACTGTTCTATTTGAGTATTCTGTTATTAGGTGAACGTTCTATTAGAGTAAGTGTATGTTCTATTAGAGCAGTTGAACGGAACTTACTATATAAATGAATGGGCTTGATTTATACAAACGGATTCACTTATCTTAACACTTTTATAATTGAACTGGCACACAGATGCTTGGGTCCTACTGTACTTACTATATATCAGTTAGAGAAACAAAATAGAAGTTGTCTTATACGTAAACAATTTACTTGGTTATGTGTGACCCGGTCCTAGTAATAATAATAATAATAATAATAATAATAATAGGTATGGCCTTACTCCTGTTGTTAGTGGTACAAATTTATCAATACTATCTTGAAGTACTGTCTTCCCATGCTTCTTGAGTATTCATAGGCTCCATGATGTCAGGCCAATCGATGGTATGAAATGCTGCACGCATGCTGTCAAAGTCAGCTCTATTAACATTGTATCTAGGGGTGTGGTTTGGTTTGGTTTGGTTTGACGGTAGAATAGCAAGATAGGTGAAAACGTATGTACTGAAACAATCATTTAACTACTGAATCAACTTAAGAGAACTTGCAAGACACCAGGAATATAGTGTATCTTTGTGCATCCTTTCGAGAGTAAAAAGTGGGTGTGTCCCCTTTGTACTCGAACGAAAATTAACAGCTGCCTTTAGGTAATTTTCTTAAGAAAACACTACAGACAAACTATGAAATGGTTACAAAAACACTTCTGTGCATAATTTGTGGTTTAAAGTGGTTTGCTCAAGGTATGCTTCCTTAGCAATGCATAGCAACCGTCGATAGCAAAGTATTTGATGAAATAGGTAATAATTGGTTAATTACAAAATACTGCAATACTAAATCAATTGCGTGTACTATTAAACAAAGCTTTAATGATGCACCTATCAATGTAAAGCCCCACCCCACCCTCCCTGGCATAGGTGGGGATTTGAACAATCGATAGTGCAAAAGACTCACCCCTTGGGAAAAATATTTTTACAATGCCCAAAATTAGATGCACCATCGATTATATATTCCTTTCCCGGGATTGGAGACCGGAGGAATTCCTGTACAAAAACCACGAGCCGTCAGCGTTGAAATAATCAACACTTTTCATTTGATTAACTTTCTATGGATTCGTCTTACCGATGAAGAAGAGGAGAGGAAAGCAGTTTGGCATCTTAGCCATTGTATTTGAAGGATTTCCAATCATGGTAAGTTGAATACAGTTGTGTAATGCACCTATCAATGTCACGCTCCACCTACCCCAGGTCGGGAAGCAGGTGGGGATTTGTCACCCAAGCTCATCCCCAGGGTATGGGCATTTACAACACGAATATCGGCCGTACTTTTCCATACTGTTGTGATTCCCGGGATAATTAGTAGGGGATTCGTAACGGTGGGGTCTATTCTACGGAACGGAACGGAACGGAATGATGGACTAAACTGCAGAACGGAATGCTTTCTCAGATTGAAGCTTGCAGCTTACCATTGCTGTACAAGTTATCAGTGGCACTTCCAGCAGCTAATCAAACGTACCCCAAGAAAGATAAAATGAATTTAAGGATCGATTGTGAGTTCTTGTTGGTTGTCATTAGTAACGAAGTACTACTTGTGGGAATGGCTGACTCAGTGTGTTCATCTTCGGATATATCAAGTAGGGAACTTAATGCATGACTTGTTTTTACTAGTATGTGAGTTATTTTTACTTACTTGACTTTAGAATGTACAGTCTGAGGCCCAGCCTTCCTAATCGGTATAAATCAGTATGTGTATAGCTACACTACAAAGGAAACAAGTATGGTGACAAGCTGAATCAACTCAGTCTATACAGAATCTAAAGGAATTTTGTGCAGTGTGTGAGGAGCAAACATTCAGATACCTCAAGGAGGCTATATTGTGTGAACATCAATGATTCATTGACAGAGTAGTGGAATATTGCCAGATATCTCAGCCTGAGTACTGAGTTGAATTCTGGATGGGGTCTATTTTACAGAATGGAATGCTTTCTGAATCAACTTGCAACTTGGCTAGCTGCTATCATTGCTGAAATCGCATTTTATCAGTGGAACCTCCAGGAAAATGGAATAGGCTAATTATATAACATTAATTAAGTGATTGTTCTGCTACCTGATAAATTAAGCAGGTCTCTTCAATTCATTTATTGCATGACCAAGGCAAGTTTTGTTACTACAATTCAGTAGCTGATCGGATGTCAGTTGTTTCTGCTTATCTTGACAAGATAAATAGTTTAGAAGACCACTCAATTTCTTCAGTTTCAGAGGATTATATCCACAGAGAAATTAACTAGAAAGTTACTGGTGACATGAAAAGGCTAGGTGATCATGACTTTATTAACAGAATATATGGTTGATTGAGTGAGGTATCACTTTCAGAATGTTCAGACGACCAGTGATGAGATGCATGGATTCATCAAATTTTTGTTGCAGTTGGAGACATTAAATATCCAAAAGCAAACTGACTGTATAATATTAATTCACTTTCTTTATATTTTCTCAATTTTGAGCCTGTATACAAATAATTGAATTTTCCTAGTCAATAGAAATCCTAGAATAAGATGGGAGAGAAACTTATCTTTGTTACCTATACTGGTACAACCAAGAGTTCATAATATTTGTATGGGTGAGAGTGTCTAACTCTCAGTATGGCCTGTACAAACACCCTGCTTAAAGTTCACCTTTCATCAAATCAATACCTTTACTGGGGATAGAAAACTGTTGATTAGTGTTGCTGAAGGTAAAGGCTTTGCTCTGAAATAAGGCCGAGGTGTTACTTTAAGCAGGGTGTTTGGTGAATGCATTCAAGTTAGACACTCTCCACCTTATTATGAACTCTTGGTACAACTTCAAAGGAAAATGAAGAACGCATACAGATGAATCAATAAAATCACTACAATAAGTTGAATTACAGACTAGTGAGATCTTGGTTAATTAACGACAGTGGTTGGAGATTAAAAGTGTGGTAGCTTCTTGTTCTTAAATATGTTGCAAAGTGGAAGTACAAATCAAAATGGGATATCAATTTCATTATGAAAAATCTAACATTACTGTATTCATTTGTCCTTCACTTAAATGTGCTACAACAGTACTATTGTCAGTACATTGGCAGTGAGTCTACTTTGAAATCTCAACTCTAGAGTAGATGCAATACAGGACAGCCCGCACTGTAACAAATACATGTGAGCTCACTGTAATTTCATGGACCAGCTAGACTGGGAAACATTTGAAAATAGATGAAACAATTTAACCTGTTTTGTTTGAAGTGAAGCATGTGAAATGTTACACTTAAGAAATCCTAGGATTCTTAGTTGTTATGTAATTAATGTGAGTGTTCCATTTCAGGTCTGACTAGATACATTGAAATTACACACACATCCTGGTCCAAATCTCGTTTGCCTGGTGGCTACGGGCATGGTTTCACATGCGGCTTATAATTGAGATTTGGCTGATCTTGGAGTTTTGGCATTTAGCCTGATTCAAGGCTAGCAGTCAGACACATCCTTGAATTGTGCAACAGATAAAATCAGCTCACTATTGAATACGGCATTAGTCACTGCACCAGCTGTTAATATATAAATAACTCCATGCATACACTTCAGTGATGTTTGCAGAATATACCCTCCTTGCGGACTGCCAAAATATTTGTTCTTCACACACTGCACAGAATTCTTCAAGTTTTAATTCAGCTGGCTCTTTCCTGTTACCAGTATCTTCCTGCTTACTATTATTTGTACACTGACTTATGACTTGAAAGGCCGGCCCAGACTGTTTTCTAAAGTCTAAATAAGAAAAACAGCTCACACAAAGTTCCCTTCCATAGATGAACCATGGATGAACATCACTGATACAGCTCATTCCACAATAATACTTCGTTACTAATGACAACCAACAAAAACCCACAATCGATCCATTGATTCTTTTTATCTTATGTTTAATCACCCACTGGAGGTGCCACTGCTAACTTATAAGGGTAGTTCCAGCAATGGTAAGTTGCAAGCTTCAATTTGAGAAAGCGTTCCGTTGCGTGGTTTAGTCCATCATTCCGTTCCGTTCCGTTCCGTTCCATAAAATAGACCCCACCATTCGTAACTCAAAGTTGTCCCTACGGGTGGGGAATTTGCATTCTCGCATTTGCAAATCCCCACCTCTGCCCTACCTGGGGTAGGTGGGGCTTGACATTGATCGGTGCATAACTGACAAACGATCGTCGAAAATCCGAGAGCGATGCGTACCACTATCCGTTTTGTTTACTGAATCGCCATTTATCATGCCCTGAAAGTTTGGAGGTTATATGTATAGAGTTCTGAGGAAGTGTCCAAATCTGCTGTAAATTATCCCAAGTAACAGCTAAATCAATTTCGCATCTTTCTGACTAGGTTAAGTCCCTACAAAGTTAGTTTTCAAGCGAACTTACAGCAACAAACCCTTTCAATTTTCTATTTGCAATGGCGAACTTTGGAGGTTTTTAGCATTGTCTGAGAAGTTATTGCTGGAATTGTATATATTTCTAGGAATTCAGTCCTATAGAAATGGTTCACATGGAGTTTTCTGTCTGTCACCCATAAGCAATACTGCGAAATATTCGTGTTTGTAAACTTTATGTAAAATTTTTACGTTCAGTTTAATTGTCTACACATTTTACTGTTGTATATCCTGTATTTAATTACAGGAAAGGGTATAAGAGTCAGCAAGCTGAATCTTCAAGTCCAAACCAAAGAGAATGACATGTATGTCCATGCTAGAAATCTCAGTGGTCACCATCTAGCTAGTGTCCATGCTGGCATCGTCTCATCAATGCACCGATTAAAGTAATCTTCACAAAGATCTTACAGGACCATAGCAGTCTTATATGTGAAGTTATACACTCTCTTTGTAAGCATATATATTCGAGAAAAGTATGATTGTTGCTGGAACCATCGACCTATAGACTATGACTGCAGCTATTTTGTGCAAAAATAATATAAGGTTACTGAATTGTGGTATGGGTTGTTGCTGGCAACTTGTAACTATTGGTTCTATCGAAGTAACTATACTGTGTAAATGGCAGACAGTTACTGGGCAATGTTATAAATGTATAAGGAATACAATTGTTTGAAGTAAAAATGTCGTAATTTATGATTGAATGTGATTTTACGTGTGACAATTCTAGTAACGATTTTATGCTAGTTACTTCTTGTCATATGCATAGCTATAAATCCTTTGCCACATGATCTCTTCAGCCATTCTGTATTCTTTGCTATGGCTATCCGAACACTTGCAAACCAAAATAATTTTCAACTGTTGCATATGCCAGAGACATACTGCATAATATTTATTGTGTCTTTAAAATGGGTCTGGTATAGTGTATCAGTCCCTAACTATACCTTTTTTCTCCTGTTTGTACATACAGCTAGCTATAGTGGCAATGCTTTTCTATAGACATTTGGCAGCCGTCTAACATTGAACTGATAGTAGCCATGCAGGCTCTGACTGTCACTGTGCATTTGTGCAGCAGGTACAACTCATGACAATCAATTGATGGTTCCAAATCATCATGAGTCATGGCTGCATTTTAGAAAATGCCAACAAATGCTGAGGGTCAAGTAATCTTATCTAGGAAAACCTACATAATTAATGCTTATTGTGTTCAATTCTCTATGCAGTATTTTATACACATATTAGCAGCATAACACAGCATACTGAAGTTATTTCAGTGATCGTTCCAAGCTGCAAAAGAATGTCAGTAACTCAATAAGATGTTGTTAGCAATTACAATAAAAGATGTGAAGCTTGCAGTGATGTGTCATGCTGTACAGCGTGATCCACTACAAATTGCTCTTTCACCTACAAGGAAGGAAAGTAATGAAACAATACTGATGTACAATTAATAAGGTAAGATTACTTACAGATCGGCAATAATGAAAGTCCTGAAAGTGTAACTTGTGTAGAACATTATATAATTTGATTCTTAGTGTGTAGCTAGAGCCTTAGGCCTCCATCATAGTGCATGGAGTAGCAATTTATACTGGCAGATGAAAGAATACCTTGTATACGTAACCTGAAAGCTAAATACATATAGTCATTATTATCAAGAGTCCATGCAAGCGTATCATTGTACAAATAACACTTTTAGAAAAAGTCCAGAAGTTTGCTGCAAGATGGGTCCTTTCTGACTATAACTATCACAGTAGTGTCAATACTATGCTGGAACAGCTTAATTGGTTGCCATTAGCAAAGAGAAGGAGGCAACAAAGACTAAACATCTTTTACCAAATAATGCACGACATGATTGGCTTATCTCTACCTGACTACTATCACTTTACCACCGCACATACTAGACAACATCACCCATTCCACCTAATGATACCATCCACAAGTACCATTGCATATATGACAAGCTTTTTCCCGAAGACGATCAGAGAATGGAATGCACTACCAATACCACTCATAGAAATGGACAATTTAACTAAATTTTCAGAGGCCATAATTGAATGTCTGTGATGTATTTACTTGTACTTTGTAGGGCCTAATCAGCCTCGGCTGTCTGCCCTATTTAACCAATAATAATATAACAAGAGTTCATTTTAATATGGGACTCTAACCATCTTTTGGACAATGTATATCTAGGGCATCAGAGCTGGTACAGTAGATACAACCAGTGCATTGAGATCCGAGCCTTTTTGACTGGAATTAAACTTTCAAACTTGATGAAGCAAATTTGGTCACTGAAGGACTAAAAGTTGCAGTATACTTAACTAAAATTTTCTGAGGAAGTATGCCCCAGGCTAGGGGCCAAGACTATATAGACCAGTTGACTTAGCCTTAGCTACCACTTTCACCTTACTCTGGTGCCCCTGACGTATCAGTAACATAATTATAATAGAGTAGCTATAGAAAAAGCTAGTTAATGCCATAGGCATAGCTAGGGGCGGGCATTTGCCCTACCATCACGTGTTCTATGCGACCATATGCATCATCACAGAAAAGATTAGCAGCGCACAAACAATCCTATATATAGCTAGGCTATAGTACACACGTACCGCATTGCTGAGCCATGACTAAGGACCAGTACCACACAAGACTAACAATTATCACGTGATCTATTTAGGTGAAGTCCCTTGGAATGTCCCTGCCGGCAACACCCCAAGCGGACACACGTGATAAGTGGTTTCAATTAAAATTGAACTAATGTTGTTTAAAATGGCAGTCCAAGAAGGAGAGTGAGAGAGAAGTAACGAGATTACATTAAGTCTTATTGTAACTGTATTTCATTTCATGGTGAGGTGTACTTTAATGCAGAGACCGTACACCATTTCTGAAGTATGCGAAAGAATAAGAGTCTGGAGTGGAGGTTAACGAAACTGATTAGATCGAGGATTAGATCATTGACACACACTGATTAACCGAATTTACGGTATTTTAGAGACCCGCCAGGCGAAAACTCCTAGTAGCCTCACTAGCTCGTATTATCTCATGGCGAGATTGTTGACAAGGTGTACGGACCAATTACCAAAAACCCGTGGCTATCTTGTCATTTTCCACTTACATCATCATCAGAAGTCTTGGAACTTTGGCTGCAGGTGAAAGTCAGTAAGCGAATCTTTGTCAGATATCAATGAAAAGGTATACCCATTCACATGTTCTGGTCTAAATTACTGAATTTATGTACAGTGAAACATATGAAGAAGTTTGCTGCATGGCACAGACATTATTTTGCTCAATCAGGAACACTGTAATTTTCACAAACTAACCTGCAGAACTAATTTACAGTGCTTTTGTTTCATTGTAACACTAATGTAGTGAAGGTTAACAATGGCTGTCAAGACATCGAAATAGATCAGAGCGTTCCTTTCCAAATATCCGGCATTCAATTCGTCATGGAAAAGAAAGTAAGTGATTTTCAACCATAAAATGACAAGCTTAAATTTCCTCTGATTTCCTTCTGCTATAGCTCATCTTAATCGCTATTCACTACCATTTCCAAATCTGGTTCGAATCTGAGGTATCTATCACGTATCGTGGGTTATTATGCCTTTTATTGCATGACTCCAAAACACTCAATACAAAATGTATGGGGAAATTTGCTACACCCGGTCAGTTCAGGCCATTTTTACGAGCCAAAATTTCCGTGAATTGGACTTCTTTTGGCATCATTGCACTCGCAGAGAGTTGCTCTACATGTATCAAATTCAGAAAGTTACTAAACAGTCTCGAGATAGGCGGTACACGATAATTAATTTAATTTTTAATAACTTGTCTATTGAAATGTATTGGACATGCCTGTTCCAGCTAGCATTTTTGCCATGAACAAAAGTATAGCAAATGTCTGCAAACTTCTTGATATGCCTGCTTTTTCAGGTCTCTGTGTAACAATGTCAACTGTTTAAACGAATAAAATCTCCAAATGTTTATTTTGTGTAAAAAGTGACAAATTTAAGTGTATTGCACTTAATGCTCACCTATCTGTTTTTACAGGCAATCTAGTCATTGTGATTCACCCACCAACAGTGGATGTGATTGTTATACTTAACTCTGGACCAGGTAGGACCCTTATTAGTATTGTGAATTTCAGATCAGTTTACATACAGAGCTTGATGAATTATATTGTGTTTTCTTTTTGTAGTATTCTTTATTGTGACGTCAAAACTTTTCATGAATTTCTACATAATTAGTTGATATTGTACTATCTCATATGATAGTAACAAACTAATACCCAGGTCAGTTTACATGTTGTGCGTATAGTATTAATGTTTTCCTAATACCCAGATTTTTTGGTATATTGTACGTATTAATGACACCATCGGTTTTGCAGGCGCCATCTGGTCATAGCAGTTCACATACTAGCAGTCGGATGTAGTCATGGTAAGTCACGTTTGACTAAACAAAAATGCTTGTTGGTTGTTTTACAGGTGTTGTCAGAATACCAAGCAAGTTGTGTTTTGTGGTGATCACAAGCCAGCCCTAGTAATAATTGGCCAGTTGTCTGATTAGCAGCTTTGACTTGAGGTATGTGCACAAGCTCACAGCAATTGCTTAGTAAGTTGTACTTTTATGCACAAGTGTAACTTAATGTTACTTAAGATCAGGTATTGTTACTTGATCAGGTGTTGTTACTTAAGATCAGGTGTTCATGTTTACATACTTAGGCACCAAAACACATTTACGTTACCTCTGGTACACCAGATTCACTTATAGCCTTGAATATAATTTTTTAAATGTTTAATTCAGTGCCTGTTTGTTCTTTTACAGGGCTCACTTAATCTTGTGTCATCATGAAGACATCTAAGAAATATCACTTGGTATTAAAATGATGTTTATTAAATTTTTGTTATGTGTTGTAATAGCACTGTTACATGTTTACTCTACTGCAAGAACTTTTCATGAATTCTGCAGCCATCTTATCCACAATTAGAATTGCCTTATTAGTAGCTGTCATGGCAGTTCACACTTCCACAGCAGTTTCACACTTCCACAAAGCACCATCAGTGTAAGGTGGAGCTTGTGTTGTGGCTTTCATTATGTACATAATGTAGGGAAACAAAGTTTTGTCTGGAATGTGGTTTGTGACTGTACATGAGTTTTGGTCATTCCACATAACTTACAAACTATTTCTTGTATCATAAGTGGTGCGTGGCACTAAATGGAGTATTGACTAACAATTTATATACCTTCCCTAGTGTCTGTACGTTCTTCACGCTTTCACACCTTGTTTATAAGACATCTTCCGATTATAAACACTCGCATGGGGCGTGGCACTAAATGGACTCTAAAATATTTCTGCTTAAAATGCCTTCCCTAGGGAACTTACGGGTCTGCACGCTTTCACAACTTGTTTGTCAGACATTAGGGCTTGTGTCCACATTGTGTCTTTAAAAGTATCGTAGGGATTACAGGTTTGAATGGAGAAAATACGCGTAGGGCCAACCAGAATTAGATAATGTCAGGCCTAGACGGCCGGTACAAACACGGGTAAGATGACTGGTATAACGTGACGATACGTGTAATACAAGGTAGAGAAATAAAGTGAAATATGTCTAAATACAGCTATATTTTTATTTTAGCAAGGTCGCAAGAAAACGACGACTAAAGATTTTTTTATTACGTAACCCAATACAAATCCATTGAGAGATGTTGTGTGATCCAGGGCTAATATTGCAAAACCGACCCTACACGTAAATAACTCAAAGTAGTGGCCGTGTCTTTTAATTGGGTGTGCGCTTCGTAGTTTCTTGGCCGCGCGCCTCACTACCGTGAGTCTTGATAATAATAATTATACAACCAAGTACTAAAGACAATGCAGTTAAAATTACGTCATTAAAAATGAAATAAATAAATAATAAATAATGTTTGAGAAAACTACAATCCCTAAGGCTTCGCACTCACCGGGAATAGAATCCATGTGAGACAATCGTATAATGGGCGGCTGTTTTCATGGAGGTGATAGAAACGGTATGACTATTCTATTTAATGCTGATCAAAACAGCTAGTACATGACGCCCACTACAATGCAGTTAATCGGCCAGGCGGTGATCTAGACGAACGAACTACTGATCAATTGTTTTTGGGATTGTTGTCAGCTGGCACACCAAGTCTCAAGTTGTCATGCCAGCTGCCAATGGATGCGCTCTCTGTAAAGGCAAGTAATTAAGGCAGCCATGCCCAACACCAACACGAAGGAAGTTCAACCATGCCAGCTGCACAAGGCCAGGAAAAAAAGATTAATGGCGGTATGTTTGTCTGTATTATTTTGTACTTCCACCTGGCTTGCCAAGCTCTAGTTGGCTTGGCTAACTCTAGTGTGTGTAAATGTATTGTAAAGAGCGTGGTATGAATGTTCTTGTATTGTACATTTTGCCTTCACCTAGCAGTCTCCTGGCTTATGGATGGTTTGGCTGTCACCCTTTATTGGCCTGCATATAGTATTGTGTATCACCTGCATTGTATCTCCTGTATTGTGTATCTCCTATTACCACACCACTGTAAATGTAATTTCATCTTGTAGTATATCAAGTTTATCATTTTAGGACTTATGGCCCAGCTCATATAAAAGAAACCTCCCATAACAGTTTCTAGTGAAATGCCCTGCATTTTTATCATTGACGTCTGCTCTTGGAAACTTCAGCAGCCGTTAATCCAGTACCATGATTCATCCTCATTAAACATTATAATTTTAGGACTGTTTAATGCTTTATTGCTTGCATGCATGAGATTCAATACCATAGATATGAGAGCATGCACTTGCACCTCAACTTGTGAGACTCAAGCAGGAGGGGCAGTGGCAATGCATTATGTGGTCTTCCATGGTTAAGTGTTCAATACAATGTAATAGTAGCAGGCCCTCACAATTGTAATTGCATATATCAATTATGTTTACTGTATGTACATCTTTTCCATCCACACACACTGTACTGGTCATGTACTGTCGTACTTGCCCCAATTGTAGATTGCCCCATTGGTGGTTGTACTTGGTTGTACGTGCCCCGGGGCTGGGCCTAGTAATAATATTAATATTTGGTGGCTTCTGCTGTGCGGTGGCTTCTGCTGTGTATTGGAGCTTATGTGGTTTGTGTGGCTTTGAACGCTCAGATCAGTGGTGGTGCCACCACCTGAAGCTGTCTTTGACAATACTAGTTATAAACTGCTTTATGGTTGTAAGTTTTACACTGATCGCGGTATTGCTTCTAGACGACCTGATTTAGTTTTGGTAGATAAGATGGCCAGATGTACCAAAATTATTGATTTGCTTGTGTGATGGACCGCCATGTGATTGATAAGCATAAGGAGAAAATTGAAAAGTATTTAGACTTGGCAATTGAGGTGCAGGTATTGTGGAACTCCAATGTTGAGGTAGTGCCATTAGTTCTTGGTTCTCTGGGTGCTGTACATGAAAAAACGGTCAAAAATTTTGAACTGCTCCAGTTAACAGAAGTTGGTGTTCACCAATTACAGAAGACAGTGCTGCTTAAGACTGTTATAATGCTGAGGAAACATCTCTCACTCTAAACTTCGAGTTGAACTTGAGTGACATTGATTTAAATCTCCTGTATGTATGTTTTAAAGTATATATATGGTGTTAGTAAAAAAATAATAATAATGGGGCACTACTTAAACAAGCCATTACATGGGTATTATGAACGTTCCTGTAATAATGTGTGGGGTGGTGATATGAGCTCCTATTGGCTGGCCAAAGGAGATCTCTCCATAGAATCTGAAGGATTTCTTGTTGCTGCTAGAGAACAGGCGTTGTCTACCAATGCAATCATTCATTTACATAGTCATAATGTTTCACCGTTATGCAGACTTAAGCTTTGTGCTGATCACCCTGAGACTGTGGAGCACTTGATTTCTGGATGCTCACAACTGGCAAGCCACCAATATGAAATCAGACATGATCACGTTGCTCACTATATACATTGGCTTCTTTGTAAAGTATAGACAGGACTGTGACCGCGAGTAGTGGAAACATGTACCAGCTACAGTTGTTGAGACAAATTCGGCTAAAATTTTGTGGGACTAACATATTATACTGTGACAGAGCTATTAGTGCCCAGAGACCAGACATCCCTATTGTTGATAAAGTTAAGAAGGAGGTATCATTTGTAGACATCTCAGTTCCTGCTGATAAAAGAGTGAATGAAAAAGAAAGTGAAAAGATTTCAAAGTACAGAGATGTGAGATTTGAAGTTGAGCGCCTATGGAATATGCATGAGAGCTAGTGTTGTTCCTATAGTTGTTGGAGCATTAGGAGCTGTTTCCACACATTTTAAGATGTTTGTTAAGAGACTTGATTTGCCTGAATTGAATGGTATCTACTTCAAAAGTCTGCTCTGTTGGGAACTGTATCCATTCTCAGACAAGTTCTTCAGCTCTCAGGTGCACCGAGCTGATAGACTAATTTTGTATTTAATTATATATCCAGTATGGTACTGTGTTTTTATTCAAAATTTAATAATAATAATAATAGTGACATTGATTTAATTCTCCTGTATGTATGCATTAAAGCATATATGTGGTGTTAGCAATAATAATGTAATTTAATTTGCCAGTTTTTACTACATGTATATATACAACATTATAAATCAGCCAACTTAAACCCGATGTAAACAACATTTGGTTCAGGAAATTCCTTGCATATAGCTAGAACAACACAAGAGGGAATAACTTTACAAATTCCTCTGACAAGTTTGTTGTATGTCCAGTAGATAAACTGTCGATAAGCAGCCACCCTGTATGATCTAAAACATGAAAAATACATACTGTAAAGGATTACATATCAGCACTAGTCTGTATCTGTTAGCCAATGGAAGGCGCAAAGAATCACCACGTACTGTCTACATTGTAACCAGTGCAGTGTATAAAACTTCTTTGTTCAGGCAGACCACTTTAAATTGTTCATGATCCATTATGTACTGAAGGCTTCCCCCGTGTTCTGTCAGTCATTCTTGCATCCCTTTCATCTCTCGACAACACTGGCATTTGATGCCACTGGGCATGGGTGAACATTTCATTCACTCGCACCAATCCATTGTTCCCAAGTGCTCTGTGAAACTTGCTTGCTATCTTATATCGGTTTCTGACTCGCTACTATCGTCATCTTCATTGACATAACCTGAAACATTCATGGGTTCAAGCTGATAAGGTTTAATCTCACTGCTCTCAGCCATTTCAATACAACAATACGTACACCTAGATCCAGTGATGTATAATGGTAAATTAACATGGTGGCAGATGTGCACAACTTTCCACTTCTGTATCTCCACAGTGGAATGTAGTACAGCTATAAAAATTGGTTGAATTTGTTGTCCCAGTATTACTCATGTACCCAGGGAGGCAAAGCTCAGTCTGCTGTCCTGTGTCAGTGCTACTTCTGACCCACAGCTTCAGGAGTTAGGCCTACAGCTACACCTTGAAAATGTTGCTTTGCAGATTAATGACAATGAATACTCCATCTTAGTCAATGCACGGAAGCAGTCATCTGTTTTACAATCTGCTCATTCCCTGTATTTAAAGCTAAAACTCAACTTAGACAGTCTCAATGCAAAAATTACTTGCAGACACTCACTTTTCAATCCAAGTTTGTTAGCTCTGCTGAATTGGAAAGCTCCTGCAAGACTTGGAATAGGCTACTGGCTGGGTTTCATCCTGGCCAACTATCTTTCTCTTACGACCCGCTTCTGATGCACTCCCCACTACCATAAATCTGCATAGGCAATACAATGTGATGCAAATGTTTATTACGCAAGTTCCCCCAACCCACAACAGCACATGTCTTGAATGGTTGCCTGTAGCATTAAATCAGCAGTGTTACACTTATTGTCATAACCAGGTGCTTTCTGCCCCAGCCAGTATGCTTACTAAGGCTTTTGCTAACTATCCATCTATTCAAGTGTTTGCTGACTTGTATAACCACCAAGCCTCCCAAGCTACCATTCCAACTTCGATTCTGATAACTCCATATCGCCCTGATATTGTTGTGTGCAATTCGCACATCCATTCTGTTGCTATGTTGGAATTGACCTGTCCACTAGACTCTGTCCATCATTTAGAATCAGCACAGAACAGAAAGCAATCAAAAGTTGAATATTTACAATTATTGGCAGAATTTGACAGATTAAATTTCTCTAGTAATTATGAAACTATCAAAATTTCAACACTTGGCCATTACCAACCAGCCTCCATTGGAAACTACCTTAATTTTCCAACCCTACCATAACTATCTCCAAATCTACTGTAAGGAAATGTTTAGATGATGCTGCCTACCAAAGTATTCTAGCCTCTGAGAGGATATTTCTGGCAAGGAATAATAAAGAGTGGCTGGATTTGACTAGTATTAGCTAACTTATATAGCTTCTTTTTATTTTATTTTTATATTCTATCCCTTGCCATGCCCATGCAGGTTCTTCCTTAGGACCATACACATGGTCGCATGTGACCGAGGACTACATGTGTCATATTTTCTGTAATTTATGTACTTTCATCATTTCATAATTGATGGTTTTCTCTCACATATAACTTTTCATGTACATTCAATATTAATTTGAAAAAAAATGACTACAGTTCCCCTTTAAAAAGCCAGGATTCCACCTCTGTATATTCTCCTTTAATACATTGTCACATTGGTGTGGTCACAGGAAATGAGTATTTATGAGAAGAGTCAGATATTAATCAATGCATAAAAATTGAATTGATCTCAGTTAAAATTTAAGCACCTGACGCCCTGAGAACTTGTTCTATCCCACTTTTTTATCAGGAGTGGAGATGGTGCGTAAGCAGCAGATGCTGCACATTAAGATTTTCAATTCAAAAGTGTTTATATTACTGTGTTAATAGTGGTATTTACACATTAAGTTCACAGCAGTAGAGGAAGCACAGGTTCACAGCAGTAAAGATAGCTTAATTCACAGCAGTGGATATAATAGTAGTCCACAACAGTGAATACAGCATTGAAATGCAGCAGTAGATGCCCTGCAAGGGAAGTCGAAATCATTAACGATAACATTGAAGTATTAATTCACACACAGAATCAGGAATGATTCACAGCGGCAAGGAATCTCCCATCAATGATTCTAGCTGTAGTTAGGATAGGCTATAGGTAAAATGCATAATTATGGAATTTTGGAGTGGAGTTCTGTGCTTGTAAACTTTATCTTATCATGTAATTCATAATATTATAATAAAGCAAACACGAGTCCTGGGAATAGTACATTGGGGTTGTATCTAGCAGTATCTAGGGACCCGCCGATTATGCTGGCATAATTATGAGCATAATAAGTACCTGAAAGCATTGAGTATAATGCTGGCATAATAGGAAGAATATTTGAACCATACTACAAATCCTTGATGGTCAAAATACGTATCACAGACAAAGATTCGATATACTTTAATAGAGCAGTCAGTAACTCTAATAGAACAATCAGGCAGCTGACTGTTCTATTAGAGTATATCGATCTTTTCTGTCACACGCATTTTGAAGAGCAAAGATGTGTTCAGCCACTTATTATGTGCCTGTAGCTGCAAATTTATTAGTAAAACATTGGAAATGAGGCATAAAGCTTGAGCATAATTTGAACATAATAGGTAAAATTTTTGAGCAGTGCAGCATATAGCATCTTAGATAAACTTTTGAGCAAAATAGGCGGATCACAAACAGTATCTTCATTCTAGCATGTTAAATCAATTCTTGCTTAGTGGAAACGGTGTCCTGTTAAAAGTGGATGACAACAACAAAGTAGAACAAAAACCATACTAGAGACTGCTAAATCACTGATTCTTCAGTCATGCCACTGAGATACAGTGATCCATGATAAGATTGATAGCTTCGCTTTACTAAGATAGCTATGCACCACATAATTATAGTTGTCAATGTACAGTATGTGTGACAACAGAGTGCAAACAGACCTCGCATCAACCAGCATTGCAGCTGGAGGCCAGGATCCCTAATAGGGCTTGTCGACTATGTCTGGCAGTCAAGCTTAGCAGCTACCATGCCAGATGGGCAAATAGCACTTTTATTGATGGATAAATGTGATGAGAGTGTATCACACTAGCATCCAACTTTTAGGTAATTCACTTTGCCAGTCCAATCTCTGTTAGGGTTTTCAACTAAATTGGGTCAAGAAGACAGGAAAGGAACCATACCAGGTAGGGTTTTTGTGTGCAGTACTACAGGATATTTCTGGATAAATGTCGTACATTCTGTTTAGTTCTGACCTGTTGTTTCAAAGTCTGGTCAATGGATAGGGATTTACCGTACATTAAAAGAATTATAATATTACATTGGTGCATTTACCTACCCTTGAATGTTGCTGGCCATGATTGGGAGGAACATGTAAGTTGGGTGGAGGAGGTGGAGGACGACGACGACATGAACTTCTATCATCAGCTTGCTACATAATAGAATTTTAAAAGAATGAGGTATAGACATTTATATTCACAAAACACTGGTATTTTTGTTACTAGGGGTGCAGTAAACATGCCAGAATAATTTTCAGCATAATGCCAGAAATCCATTATGCTAGCATTTTGAGGGAATTGACTGTTCTATTAGAATATATTGATCATCGAGATACTCTAATAGAACATTCACCTGTATATACTCTAATAAAGCAATAAATCCTATTACTGCATGCTACTCTATTAGAACAATCAAACATTATCTTGGTTATATGTAATAATTAACCATAGAATTTTAAATAAACATTCAATTATACATTTCTATTTCAATTATTTTGAGAACAATGCATAAGTTTTGGAGCATAATGCAAGCTTTTTCCAGGAAATCCTGATTAGAACATTGCAAAGAATCATGACCATAATTACCTCAACCCTATTTGTTACTAAGTGTAACACTAGACATAAGCTTCACGATTATCCTTCACAATTTGTCAGTACTTACCTTAGCCATCTAAGAAAAGGCTTTTAACAAATAAAAAAGTTTATTTAATGCAGTCTGCTGGTGTGTTTAAACAAGTATGCATATAACTTCAAAATCTGCCACAGCTTTACATTGTGACAGATGTACATGTTTGACATTGACCTGGGCTGGAATAATATAATAAATTATTATGTGGACTGAACTAACAGACTAGTGGACTGGATTCATGGGCTGACCTGGAACAGCTTCTTAATAATCCAGACAAAAGTGACTATTTAAACATTTTACAAAAAGACAACTAAAGAGGTTGGGTTTGGAATATTCAATCCATTTAAAGTGACAAGGAAGTGAAAGTAATTAACTCATTCACCTCAGAGCTGGGAAATTTTCTCTCCATGTTATAGCTAAGTCATTGATGACTAAAAAGATTTCCATTACAATAGTGACAATGACATTGTGATAATGTGCTATGTGAAAATGTGACCAGATTTTGGAAAATCAGTCTTATTGTCACATTTGAAATACATTGAAATCTACACTTATATGTGTCACCACTAAAGTACTTATGCACCTAGTAAAATATTCTACAGAATGTCTTGTAATTCAGGGTACAGACCACTGATCTAATCACTGTAACGCTGAGTAGACATTTGAAGAGTCTCATTTTAATCATAAATATTTCAGCTGTAAAATGTTAAGGCTGATTTTCCAAAATCCAGTCACAAACAATCTATTACTTGTGATGAATGCAATAGATCTGTAGAACTAAACATTACTACACAAGTAAAATTAATTTAAGGGCTCACATGATTACACATACATAGATGGAATTATTCACCACCTCAGGAAACTTACGTTCTTCAAGTTTTCATGATGTATTTATATGAATGCTGAGTTTATGCTTTAGGCAAATGTTTTTAAAAGTTCTTGTCTGGATTAGATGTTTGGTAAACCAAATCCGCCCTACAGGAAGTCTGGTATTAGAAAACCACTGTACCAATAATAATCCAGTAGTAAGTGTTGGAACAGTTACTTTTTATAAGTAACTAGTTACATTTCAAGACCACCACACCGTGGGTATATTGACAAGAAGAAAGAAAACGTCATTTTCACAACTTTGTATCTCGGTCATCCCTTATCCGATTGGAACAAAATTTCCTACATAGTTTTCTGCCAGACAGGGGAGTCTACATTCCAAATTCGAAGGAAATCGCTCAAGCCATTTCCAACATACGAGTTGCCAAAGTTTCGAATTTTTTTCTTCGATTTTTTTCTTCGTGTTTTCATACACTTGCAAAAATTACTATAAAACACAAATGCGTACTCCGATCACCTTGAAATTTGGCACACAGAAAGGGAGTCCAAATGCTAATCCTAGTATCAAATTGGGTGGCAATCCGATGAACGGTTTAGGATTTATGACCGATTATTCGTGTAAAACAAGATCGATTTGTTGTCACGCCTACAGGGTAAACCGCTTCATGGAATGAGTTGAAAATGCTATGTAGATGGAGTAACCATCGTAGGAGTATCTTTTGGTGGTTTGAAAGGAATCGAGATAAAGACCATGGAGATATGACACAAAAACCAACCTATGTCACAATTACACAATCGATTTTTATGAATAAAAAAGTATTAGTTTTTACGAAGTGGATATTTAGCCGGTCACCGGTCACAGTGCAAATATTTATTTAGCCGGTCATTTGTTGGGAACTGTCACCTATAACTCTAGTATCAAACACACTAGTTGTATGAAGACAGTTAATCTTATAGACAGTTCAGCAAGAAGCAAGTTACCCTATAGAGAGTTCAGCTACAAATAATTATATCGCTGTAGTGATTCAGAACATTACAAGTCACAATGAAGAGAGTTCAGCTATAAACAAGTCAATGCACCCTGTAGAGAGTTCGGCTACACTCTCTAGAGAATTCAGCTACAAACAAGTCACTGTGGAGAGAGTTCAACTACAAGAAAATACCCTGTAGAGAGTTCTTCTATACAAACAAGGAGATCAGCTGCAAACAAGTAACCCTGTAGAGAGTTTAGCTACAGACAAGTCACTTTATAGTTTATACAATGTTCAGCTACAAGTAAGTTACTCTGAAGAGAATTCAGCTACAAACAAATCACTCTGCAGAGACGTTTGTTACAAACAAGTCAGCATGTAGAGAGTTCAGCAACCAAAAAACCACCCTGTAAAGAGTTCAGCTATACAAACAAGTTACTCTGTAGAGAGATCAGCTAGAAAATAGACACAACATGGGGAATTCAGTTACAAGAAAATCACCCTGTAGAGAGTTCAGTTACAAACACATCACCCTGTATAGAGCTCAGCTACAAAAAAATCACCTTGTAGTGAGTTCAGCCACAAGCAAATTACCCTGTAGAGAGATCAGCTACAAACAAAATTCCTTGTAGAGACTTCAACTACAAACAAATCAACCTGTAGAAGTTTAAGTTACAAACAAATCACCCACTGTAGAGAGATCAGCTACAACCAAAATTACCAAATCACCCTGTAGAGAGATCAGCTACAAACAGATCACCCTGTAGAGAGATCAGCTAGAAACATAATCACTGTGTAGAGATTTCAGCTACAAAAAATCACCCTGTAGAGAGATCAGCTACAACCAAAATTACCAAATCACCCTGTAGAGAGATCAGCTACAAACAAATCACCCTGTAGAGAGATCAGCTAGAAACAAAATCACTGTGTAGAGATTTCAGCTACAAAAAATCACCCTGTAGAGAGATCAGCTAGAAACACCACCCTGTAGAGAGTTCAGCTACAAACAAATCACCTTGTAGACAGTTCACTGACAAACAAATCTACCTTTAGAGATATCAGTTACAAACAAATCACCCCCTGTAGAGAGATCAGATCACCCTGTAGAGAGTTCAGCTACAAACAAATCACCCTGTAGAAAGTTCAGGTATAAAAAAATCATCCTGTAGATAGTTTAGATACAAACAAATCATCCTGTAGTGAGTTCAGCAAGATAAAAGTAACCTTGCAGAGAGATCAGGTCACCCTATAGAGAGATCAGCTAGAAGAAGTCATCTGGTCTCCAGTTTTCCTATACTTGCTAGTCAATTATACAAGTATCGAAATGATCGTGTCCTCATTGATCTTCACTGATTGTTGTGCAAGAAGTATTCTGTGGAGTGTTGTCTAAGTTGGTGGTGTCATGTAACTGCCCAGGTTGTAGAAAACCACCAGATGAAGATATTGTGGGATTTCAATATCTATTGTGACAGAATTATCAGTTCCCGTCAGCCTGACCTCACTATTACAGAGAAACTTAAAAATCTAGTCACACTGGTTGATGTTGCAATACCTGATGACAAAAGAATTCTTGAGAAGGTACAAGAAAATTACAAAGTATCAGGACTTCAGGATAGAATTGGAATACCTATGGAACAAGAATAATTCTTGTTGTCATTGGAGCACTTGGTACAATATCTAATCATTTTCATGGCTTTATTAAACAGCTTGACTTACACAGTTTAAAGCAATATGTGTTGCAGAAAATAGCTATTCCAGGGCTATAGCCAGACTTTTATATGAGTAGGTTTTTAAGATGAAAAGTGGACCTTTTTATATGGCATGATTCAGGTTATAATTATGGTGTGTGTGCACCCAGCATGCAAAACATGCTGAAACTAGGGGGTCTGGGAACATACCCATCCAGGAAATTTTTTGAAAATACATAATATTATTAAAAGTTGATTTCAGTCAATAAAATAACAATTTTTTAGGTAAACTCAAGACCAGCTGTATGGATGACATTTGAAAAAATATCTCTATTGTCACTGTATAATTATACACTATAGTGTTGTAGAGAGAAAAATTGAATCTGCTGACATTAGCAAAAAGACTGATTCCAGCCACATACAACTGTGTCACATAAGATTACGTGATCCACCCAATAATACAAAGTTACAAACTTGCTGCTGTGACTGTTCTAAGTGGCTAGCACTACTACTGGATGTGTTTAATGGCTGAAATTGGTAAATTAGATGTTCTGGAGTACCTGGCTAAAAACCTGCAGTTGGATGTGACCCAGCCTGGGAAAACCAGTCTGATCGATAGCCTATTTCAAAGTATCGAGAAATGCCAGTTTTAAGTATTCATTGTGTTGTAGCTTGCCAATGGTTGAAGCTATGTGTACCAAATTTAGGCACCGGCCGATTATGCCAACATAATTTGTATAGGTAATCACACACATTTGAGTGCAATTTTGGCTGTTACGAGTACAATTATAGCACGAAAATGCGTGTGATTGCCTATTAATCACATAGTGACCACCCTTCATTGTTTGTAGTACGTATCTACCAAGTTCTATGTGGCCATTAACTTCTACCAGGTGATTGCATCATCCTTCTTTGTATTACATCATTTGTTGTTGCGCTTAAAAGGATTCATGTGTCAGCAATTCTGATTGGCTACTCAAAATGTCTACATATGTTGCATTCAAAATGCTTCTATTGTCAGCTTATTTGATTGGCTTTTCAGTAAATCACTTTCTTGTTGCACTTAAAAGGCTTCTGTTATTCTGCTATTTTATTGGCTACTTTACAGAGCAATTACAGAAACAAGGCCATGCGATTTGGGATTAATCGCACTCCTACTATTGAGACTAATGTATGGCAAACTAAATCACTATGTGATTAAAAGCATAATAGGTGACCAAAAGCATCCAGCATAATGCCAGCATAATAGGGACGATGTTTAAAAAATTAATTAAATGTGCAATACGTGTGCCTGAAAGAAAGCATATATTCACAGCCAATAGTATGTAATCTAACTTATTAAATCGATTCTTTGTTGGTTATTCACACTTTGCAGAAATAAGATCGAGATATTCTAATAGAGCAGTCACTTACTCTAATACAGCAGTCAGGAAAGGCTGATATACTCTAATAAAACAGTTGGTTCTAGAGCATAATCGTGATTTTGAAAGCATAATTTTGAGTATAATAGGCTTAATTTTTGAGCAATCCTGAAAAGCACATTAGGTAAAATTTTGGGCATAATAGGCCAGTGCCTAACCAAATTTTCACATGTTTTACACCACTTTCTTTCCATCCAAAGCATCCACCATGCTAGTAGCCAACAGTTAAGTTTCCTACCATTTTATATAGTTTTTAAACCAAGGTTGGCTGTATCAGGCGAGCTCCAAAAGGGGAGGAAGGAACATAATTATGGATGGTCATTGGGCTTGAGAAAAGCAGCCAGCAAAAATACACCACCTACGTCTAGCTGACTTTGACTGTGAAATTAGATACTATATTCATGTAGCTTTGTGTTCTTGGTGAAAAATTGAATCTGCTGACTTAAGCGGTGAGACCAACTTTCCCAGATCCAGTCACATATTAAATACTGTACATAGCTAGATACCTTGAGAATTATCTATGCATCATACGTATAGTTTATATGCATATGTACCACTTTCACACCTCAGATCAAAGGCTCAGACTGTTGTATATAAATGATATACCACAGCAAACTGTGGTATATAACTGATATACCACACTTTGTGGTGTCCCACAGCATTCCATGTGCAGGTCTCAACAGTCAACAAACTCTCAACATTTACATTCCATAAAGTCCAGTAAACAACATTATGCAACTTGTTCAACCCAGGAGGTGATACTTATAAGAGGCCTGTTTCTATGGCAATTATAGTTGTATTAGACTTTGAAATATTTTGATTGATTATTAAGCAATAATTGTACATTTAAACTTTGTATATAATCACGTAGATATAATCATATAGAGAGTCTCTCACTGTCTCTATAATGTCCTTTATGGGTCAAACAGCTGATCAACTGATATGTCTTTTAAAAGCTCATCAATGTCATCTGTACTGTCTTGATATGAACCAGAAAAAGATATTGGACAGCTTGAAAAGTTGCAACTGTTAAAGATAAATGTTGGAGCAGGGGGTGGCAAGTGTTGCTTTGTAACAAACTGATCTTGGCTAATCAATGAACTTCTATGACTTACAGCTGTGGTAGAAGAACCATATGCCACCAATTCTGTGCCACTACCATTTTCACTAAATGACTGGTCATTTGTGGGCACTTGAGGCTTCATCACTCCAGCAGGAGCATTTGGTGTTTTCTCTCTTGGTGAAAACAGCTGATCACAAGAAGTTGAGGATCCTTCATTGTTAGATAAAATATTTGAAACATCCAACAGTTGTGTATCACAATTTCGCTCATACTGATGTAAAGCTTTCAGTGATCTATGGCCAGTTCGCTCTTTGATTAACTTATCAGGTACATTTGCCTGAAACATTGTCGTTGTGCCATAAGCTCTCAAGCTGTGATTAGTATAGTTTAATGTAAGCCCAGCTTCTGTACTCATTTCTTTCAACATAGCGTTTAAACGGTTCTTACCAACAGGAACAACCTTAAACCATGGCTTTGCTTGATCTATAGGTACCTTTTGAAGTGGAGTTAAATAAAAGACATCTTTGTTTATTGCCTCAGCTGGTATCTTCTGTAGATATTTGTCAAGTATAGCAACATGGCACACACCCTTTCCTGTAGTATTTTCGTGCTGACGGACAATTTTGTTCTGACGATTTAATGAGCCCAGCCCACCCTGTCGATTTTTTGAGCCAAACTCAGTATACACATATGAGGTTAGTTCTTTACCATTAACAATAGTAATTTCCCTGCGTATCTGTGACAATTTCAGTGATCTTTGTTCCTGGCCTCCTCTAAGACAAAAGTTTTTTCCGTTATAGAAAAAAACTGCTCTTAATAACCCTGTCGGATTCTCCAAACTCAAAATTCCAGTTGCCCAAAGCTTGTCTTCATCATCAGGAGTCAGCACAGGCGTAGATTTAATATCAGCACCCACACCACTGTTATGTAAGCGCTTGAATAATGAATTGCAGACGTTTTTGAGTGGTGTAAACACAGGATCTTTCCAAATATTAAACTCCTCCGTCTTTCGAATGTATCGCTGCAGTCCGTTTAGCAGTAAGTAAAGACTTCTTGGGGTGTATTCTTCCCCGTCGCCTTTCCTTGTTTCGCACACAAATTTACATAGCCAGTCACAAGCAGTTTTCTTGTTTGCAAAAACGTCTTCTGGGCATGGGTCATCTAGGAACTTCTCATTTCTAGCGTTTCGCCAGGTTTCAAAGTTTCTAAGTGCCCACTCGTTGCTTTTAGCGGTGTTAGCTGGACACTCCCCTTCTTTAAATTTCTGTAAATCATCGCTGTGGCAGTCAAATTGAAACCTCTTGCCTGGTTGATCCTTGGGGTGATCCAAGGCAGCGAGTGCGTATCGGGGTGTATCACGCGCTTGGACTTCCTGCTTAGCAGCCTTTGTACATTCTCCAACAGTGTTCACTCGCGCCCTGCGGGCGCTCGTGCATATATTTTTGTCATATCCCTCGTAACCATGTTATAACTATAAAATATCGTATATCTGATACTGACCATTGGTTGCTTAATTTGTTGTTGAGATGTAGAGTCAGTGGTTAATCCATGATGAGGGGGAACAGGAGGAGGAACAGCACTGTTCCTAGTTTGCCGCTAAAAAAAACCTTATATTCTACTTAAAGCACATGGTACTACATGCATAATGTGTGACCGGATTGCGAAAAGTTACCTTTTCCACACATTTTACAGGCGAGCAAACAAAGCAATGTAACTTGTGACTCCATACACTGATCAACTTGGTCTTAGTTTCAAAATGTAGCAAGATACTTTATCTACACTCTTGGAAAATATCAGGCAATTGCACGCAATGACTAAAAGGTTATGAAGCTTCAAGATCACAAAATGGGTCAAATTTTGTTTGTGAAAAGTACCTTTTTGCAAATTCAGTCACATATGCTATAATATTACACCAAAACTTGTAAATTGGTATAACCATTGCAGTTACACATTGAACACATAGAAAGTAACTTTTAATTTTTTTATTTACCAAGGCTTTACAGCAAGTGCTGAAGGTCTGTAGGACACCTGGTCCACAGCCTGTTTACAGATGTGTTTGAAAAGTCAGAGAAACTTATTGATGTAAATTCAACAAATCTCCTCTTAAGCAACCTCCTGACATCACCGGCATATCTCAAAAAAAAACTAAGCATCTCATACAAAGATATTTTTTAAAAGCCAGGATTCGTTTTCCTTTAATACATTGTCACATTAACATTTAAATGACATAGGTTTGGCCACAGGAAACGGGGAATGGAGCCCTATTTGTTATGAGAAGAGTCAGATTTTAAAATTGAGCAATCAGTAGAATTGCTTATGAATTGATCTCAGATAGTTGAAACTTAAAAGCTTTCTGTGGGAGCACCTAGATGCCCTGAGACCTTGTTCTATCCCACTCTCTTTATCAGGAGTGGAGATGGTACTTAAGCAGAAGATGCTGCACATTATTTAAGATTTTGAATTGAAAAAGTGCTTGTTAGTGCTTATTTACTGTGCTAACACACATTCAGTGATGGCAATAGTTCACAGCAGTGGAGGAAGCACAGGATCACAGAAGTAGAGATAGCATAATTCACAGCAGTGGATACAATAGTAGTCCACACCAGTGAATGCAGCATTGAAACACAGCAGTAGATGCCCTGCAAGGGAAGTCGAAATCATTAATGATATTATTGAGGAATTAATTCACACACAGAAGCAGGAACGATTCACAGTGGAAGGAATATCCCATCAATGATTCTAGCTGAAGTTAGGATAGGCTATAGGTAAAATGCGGAATTGTGGAATTTTGGAGTGGAATTCTGCACTTGTAACTTTTATCATGTGATTCATATAATAAAGCAAACATGAGTCCTTAGCATAGTATCTAACAGTAGTTTCATTCTAGCATGTTAAATCAATTCTTGCTCAGTGGAAACAGTGTCCTGTTAAAAGTGTATGACAACAACAAAGTAGAACACAAACCATACTAGAGACTACTAAATCACTGATTATTCAGCCATGCCACCGAGATACAGTGAATCCATGATAAGATTGATAGCTTCGCTTTACTAAGATAGCTATGCACCCCAAAACCATATGTGACCGGGCCTGCAAAAATAGGGAATGTGGGCACAAACTACACCTTGTCACATAACAGTTCATATCGCATACTGGAACAGAATATTTGCATTCTGTAACTTGCATCATAAAGTCAATTAAATGCTTACTAAAAGCTGAGAATTGCATTGACATAGCATAACAGTACAAAAAGTTAAGAGTGATGAAAATTTGAAAATGTTGGCAAAAATCATGTGCCCACATACCCTATATTCGCAGGCCCAGTCACATATTAAATTTTGTCAATGTATGTGTGACAACAGAACGCGAACAGACCTCGCAACAACCAGCATTGCACCAGGATCCCTAACAGGGCTTGTCGACTCAGTTTAGCAATCAAGCTTAGCAATGGGCAAATAGCACATTATTTTATTTATGGATGAATATAATGAGAATGCTTTACACAATACTTTTAGGTAATCACTTTGCCAGTTCCATCTCTCAACTACATTGGGTCAAGAAGACCAAAAGGGGAACCATACCAGGTTGGTTTATTTATGTGAAGTGCTGCAGGATATTTCTGGGTAAATGTTGTACATTCTGTTTAGTTCTGACCTGTTGTTTTAAAGGCTGGTCAATAGATGGATTTACTGTAAATTTTAAAAATTGTATTACATTAGTGCATTTACCTACCCTTGATTGTTGCTGGTCATGATAGGAAGGAACATGTAACTTAGGTGGAAGAGGTGGAGGACGACGACGACATGAACTTCTATCATCAGCTTGCTACATAATGTGATTTTAAAAGAAATAAGTGTAGACATATATATTTACAAAACACTGCTACTTTTGTTATTAAGTGTAAGAATATAGACATAAGTTTCACAATTATCCTTCACAATTGATCAGTACTTACCTAAGCCATCTATGAAAAGGTATTTAACAAAATTAATAAAAAAGGTTTATTTAATGCAGTCTGCTGGTATTTTCATACAAGTATACATATAACTTCAAAATCTGCCACAGCTTTATATTATGACAGTTGTATATAATTGGCAATGACCTGGGCTGGAGTAATATACTATACGGACTGGACTAAACAGACTAAACTCATGTACTGGATTCCTGGACTGACCTGGTACAGTTTCTTAATAATCCAGACAAAGTGAATATTACAAAAGACAACTCAAGTTGTTGGGTTTAGAATATTCAATCCATCTAAAGCGACAAGGAAGTGAAAGTATTCACTCCTTCACCTCAGAGCTGGGCACTTTTCTCTCCACATTATAGCTAAATCATTGATGACTAAAAAAATTTTCATTTCAATTGTGACAATGACATCGTGTAATCTCTTATGTAATGGTTATACCACAGGCACAAGTATATTATATTGTGCTTGTGAATTTCAATAGTGGGCACTGGAAACAATGTAAGAATAATGACAAGGCATTGCTGTGCTAAGGATTCAAAAGTACAAGCAAATACACAACCATACGAAAAGTTTGATTGTGGGTTTATACAGTGAGCAAGGAGACATAGGACATCCAAACACAACTTGATAATGATGGTTTAACGCTGGTAGAAGTACTCCCAAGTATTCACTATAATAATTGTGGGTCAATTATAAAATTAGAGTCGTGCATGAATACCACTTCATCACCAATGGCTCTATCTATTTTAACACACGGTACATAACATTGAGACACAGAACATCAAAATGGGACTTGATAATGATGGTTTAAGTGCTTCCAGGTGTAATTATGAATAAATTATATCCATGAATAAAATTACAGTCAAGCATCACTACCAGTTCACCTCTAATGGCTCAATTTACTCAGTGCATGTTATGTAACATCAAGACAGATCTTTAGAACTTATTAAAACAGTGTAATAGAGCTCACATGTATTAAAATCAGCTCCATTTCAGTCAAAGGAACTACTCAACATGCTGTGAGAAACTACAAAGAAACCTAATCCCACAATCAATCTTAAGATGTGTGACTATATAATGGCACAAAAAGAAAGCAAAGGACATCAAAGAAATGTAAGGATTTCTTGGAATGGGTTAACGTGATATATGCACACCTACATGTAACGGTGTAATATCGAGATATATGCACTCCCTTAATATATAGTTATACAACGGCGACGAATGCTCTGCCTGATATAAACGCAGGAGCCTGAGGGCCGTCAGGCCGGAAGGCAAGTGCGTTTATACAGGCAGAGCACGAGTGCACGTTGTATAACTGTTATGTACCACTCACCTAATAGGTGGGGAGTCGCACAAGACAGTTGTAACACTTATAAAGGCCAGGTTTCTAACATCGATTGTGGGTAACCAAGCCAGACGTTGCGATGACGTTCCCCCTGTAGTACTGCAGCCACCTGAGATATTGAGAGCTAGTACGCTATGGGTTATATCACTAACCTGCATTCGCTGTTCGACTCTCATCATGTAGTGCTCAGCATGCCAGTGTGCCATATAGACTAAGCACCAGACTAATCACCAGTGATTCTCTCGAGCGAAAAAAAGCAGCTAAATAGACGGTTTAAGTAAACAAAATCTAACTACTAAACGATACTAGTCTAATTCTTACTATTCACACTGGCTAAATTCGAAACTGGTTGCATGACAAAACTGGTTCCCACAATCGAATGTAGAGGTTAGTATTATTTAGAATATATTTGTTTTATTGAGTCATTGTCGAAGTGGACTACAGTTTAATCTGGGCTAAGGTGGCACCAGACTAGTAAGGTGTAAAAGTACGTTTATATATATGTAGACTAGAGTTGTGGCAACTAGGGACCCGTCGATTTCGCCAGCAAAATTTTTGGCATAATGGTTGGGTAAAAGCAATGAGCAAAATGCTGGCATAACAGGTGCAATTTTTGTGAAGTGGACATAAAAATTGCACAAAAGATCGAGATACTCTAATAGAACAATCATGCAGGAACGCTAAAATATCGACAATGCATAGCTAATTGTTACAGGAACAACAAGTGACAATCGAGGTACCCTAATAAAACAGTCACACATGTTAAGCAATATTAGCTGGCTTCTTGCTTTACATGTTAGAAGTAATTTCTGATCAAGATACTCTAATAGAACAGTCACTTTAAGGCGAAACTGTAACTTTGCATTTGGAAATATTCAATTAACAAAGATTAGCGCTGAGCAAAATCTATAATTCTTGAGCAAAATATGGAGCATAATAGGTGAAAAATAAAAGAATTGCTGGAAAGAAAAATAGGTAGAATAAAAAGCAAAATAGACTGGTCCCTAGTGGCAACCCGCGTTGGCTTTTTCGATCGCCATTGGCTGCTGTAAACATTATACGTATTGGTGACAATATGGCCCACAATCGACCTTTACATGTCAGGCTATAACAGAATTCGAGTGATCTATGAAGTGTCTTTCCACCTATTAGGTGAGGTGTCATAGTGGTCTTCGCCACCGGCACTTGTGCTATGCTGCACAAAACCGCAGCCAGTGCAATACTTTATCTGTATATTGCACTGCGGTCGGTGCATTATAACGTATAATGCACTCGTTGTAGTCTACAAAACCGCAACCAGTGCTTTATAAGTTATAATGCACTCGCTGCGGTCTGCAGCAGTGCAATATACACATTATGGCACTGGCGGTGCCTTTGAACTGCCCACGCAGAGTGGTACATCAAGATTTATGCACTGGTATCAATGTGTATATCTCATTAAGGCTGTGCGCATATGTTGTTAACATTTTGAGCCAGTGCAATATATGATATATATGCACTTGCTTTCCTTTGATCTGAGATGTAAAAGTGGTACATGTGAAAATAATGTATTACTTGTGATGTATGCCAGACTGAAATACAATAGATCTGTAGAACTAAACATTACTACACAAGTAAATTTACTTTAAAGGACTCACATGATTACACACAGATAGATGGCACTAAATAGAATTATTCACAATGTCAGGAAATTTATGTTCTTCAAGTTTTGATGATGTGTTTATAAGAATGCTGAGTGTAGCCTTTAGCCACATGTTTAAAAGTTCCTGTCTGGATTAGACGTTTGGTAAATAAAATCCACCCTACAGGCAGACTGGTACTAGATAACTACTGTACCAGTAGTAATCCCCAAAAGACAATTATATTCATATTCAATGTAATAATGATGATAGCACTAACGAAAGCTGAGATATCAGCATAATAAAGTGAATTTGCTCTTATTCGAGATCTTGTGACCAATAACAAAATTTAATATTAAAATCTCAGCACATGCTGAACAATTGGGAATGATATGTAGCATAATTCATGGCTGAAGTTGTGAAACAATACGACACATAATTAACTCACAGTAGTGGCCGAGCATGTTTTAATTGTGGTGTGCACTTTATTGTTTCTTGGCTGCATAACTCACTACTGTGAGTCTTGATTTTCCACAATATAAACAAACAGACATAAAACCCATGCTTGCTTCACGGTATAAAGTTAAACAAAGATATGCTCACTCACCAAGCTGAGGCAAATCCAATAGCATTATAGGTTATATATATATATTTGAATCTTGTTTCATTATGTACTGAAATGTGCATAAAATTAACATTAATTTTGTGGCATGCATGTTTCTCCACCCAATGCTGATTGTTTCAAACACAGAATTATGCAGACTAATTGGGTTTCTGTTCAGTGAGCCATACACACATTTCAATCTAAATTTCATTGGTAAAAGTTTAGGAAATCTCTGCTTAAAAATTCCAAAATATTACAAAAGAGGCCACACAAAACCTAGCACATCGAATGATCAGTTATGTAGGAAAAACAGCATTTCACACTTCAAGTTTCAGCACATCCATCAATAATATTAATTTAATGGAGTAACTGACCCATTACGTATTTCTCATATCTGGCATTCTGTTTTAGGGACTAAGTCATCCATTTACATACAGTCTAATTTCCCCTTATCAATTTGGCTTTATGCAGGAAGATCATGTTCTACCCAGTTATTGCAGGTATTAGATTACCTTACTCAGCATTTGAATAATGGCTATTGTGTTGTTGCAATCTACTTAGATTTTCAAAAAGCGTTTGATACTGTCCCACACCAACGTTTATTGCAAAAGTTAACTTCTGTTGGCATCCATGGCAATCTCTTAGAATAGATTAAGAACTTTTTATCTAACAGAAAACAGCAAGTTGTATTGAATGGATATAAGTCTCGTTCCTCTCCAGTCACCAGTGGTGTCCCTCAAGTATCTGTGTTAGGCCCTTTACTTTTCACTATGTTTGCTAATGACAATCCATCAATGGTGTCTAGCCCTGTGTTCATGTTTGCAGATGATACAAAGATTTTCCGTGTGATAAGAAACGAAGAAGACTACGTTACATCACAGAATGACTTAAATCGCCTTTACAGATGGTCACAACTCTGGCAATTCAATTTTAACATCTCCAAATGTAAGCATCTCCATTTTCACACAGCTCACCATCATGGCTTCTATTATCTTAATGGAACTCCAATTGACACAGTTACATCCCACAATGATCTCAGAATTCTCTTTGATGACAAGCTTAAGTTTCATGATCATACTGCTTAAGTTACAACCAAAGCTAATCGAATACTTGGCATGATCAAGAAATCTTTTGAATATCTCGACTCGGGTATGTTGTCTAACACAGGAGATTGAAGGCCTTTAAACGGTTGTTAATGAGTTACTGTTAATTATCCAAATCATGGGACAATTCCGTATATCAAAACACTGCTACCCCGGTTCGCAATATACAGTAAATGATTTTGTACACGTGAGCGTAACCACAGGTATGACCAGCTGCACTAGAAAAAAATGGCGTGCTGAACAGAGCATGTGCTGGAGCGTTTATGAGTGTTCTGCTACGCGCAGTAATAAAAGAACGGATTGTATAAAGAAAGATGTGCCATTAAATCGACTGAACAGTGTTTTGTTTTCAGCAAGTTTTACATGAGCGAAGGTCTACTGCACGAAGGAAGAATTGGTTGTAAGTATGGAAGTCATCCAGGCCTAATTCTACGATTTACACTGAACTAGATGATTTAGGCTACTCTGGGAAGTCTACTTTATTACATGGTTAGTATTTATTAGATAGTCGTTCTATCTGATGTGTAGAGTGAACTAGTATTAGCCAGAATTGTTTCCTTCTAGGTGCATCACAACTGTAAATTATATGACATGGCTAATCCAAGAAGAAAAGATGGAATGAGAAAATGAAGAGCCCGAAACTACATAATGGACCATGATGTATGATGATATTATTGTTCATGCTTGTATGGTCTTGTACACAAGGCGTGTTTGTATTGTATGAATGTGTTTCCCAACCAGCGATCAGCCTTGAGCGGTCTAGCTGTTGGTTATGTGTTCATATATCTGTGTTTCCCAACCAGCGATCAGCCTTGAGCGGTCTAGCTGTTGGTTATGTATCTGTGTATCTGTGTTTCCAACTAGCGATCAGCCTTGAGCGGTCTAGCTGTTGGTTATGTATTCATGTATCCGTGTTTCCAACCAGCGATCAGCCTTGAGCGGTCTTGCTGTTGGACTTGTATCCATGTATCTGTATTTCCCAACCAGCGATCAGTCTTGAGCGGTCTTGCTGGGGGGACATGTATGTAATGTCTGTGTTTTATATAGAAATCCTGTATGTAGTATGTAACAATATTATAATTGATATGATTTTTAGGAAAACTGTGCAAAACTCTATCAGTCAAATTGATGACCTATGTAGCTGCAAAGATACGTTCCACAAGATTTACCTCCAAAGCTGATTATCTACCTTTTTGTACTGCAAGTGGTTAACAATTTAAATGGATGAAGAATATTGATGAAGTACGTATGGAGAGAGATGGCACACTACTAGCTATTTTTTTATGTTGCCGTTTTGTTGTAGCTGAATTTCAAGAAAGGTGATCACAAGGTGCATAGTATTTTTGTGCAGTTAACTTACATACACAAACTTTATTAATGGAACCACCTCTGGAGAAAAATAATGCAGCTTTGATAGTGAGGTGGTCTCAGTAAACAAGTCATGAACTCCACCTTTCTGACATGGCCACTATAATAATAATATTTTTGTAGTGCTGTAAATTCTGCTTTGATTGACATCTTTATTTAGCTTATATAAATTAGATCATCTGTGTGCTTACCTGCAGCTATCAATGTCATTCCCCATCTCCCCTAGTAAAGGACATTGTCAGCATTATGAATGGATTTAAATTTATTCCTGAGGGTACGGACATTAACTGAAGCCATTGCATAATGTCAAATCCTTATTTGTATCTCCAAAATGTGAACGTATTTGTTTTGTTATCAACCGTAATTCTGTTGTAGAATCACTTCTTCATTGTTTGGAATCACAGAGGATGGGAGCAGTAAACTACAGGCATAACAACAGTTGTGAAAAAGTGGATTGTAACTGTTGCTTAGTCTCGTGTGGCTAGACTGCCTTCCGCCTCCTCTCTTTCTTTATTGCATTGTTTGTCAGCGAGATAGAGCCTGGTGAAGTGTAGTGGTGACTTTCAACCAATATCCAGTGAAATTAATTCATTGGCTAGCTGTATATTTGTTAGTGTGGTGGACATAAATGCTACAGCAAAACTTGTAACAGAGCTGATACCATTGCTACATAGCATTTTCCCAGCAAGAAACTGTGGTAACTGTTTGCCTACAAATGCATTTTGTCATCAGTAATTCACCAGACCCTATCTCGCCAACCAATGACATCACAAAGAAGTAAGATAGTGGTCTGGCCATGCGAGAATAACTGCTGTCATGCTTATCTAACTGTTTGTTATAGACAATAAGTTTGTTTGTTTGTTTGGAGTAACTGAGGGTGGGGCAGTGAAATAATGCCAGAATAGAAATGGTTATGAACAAGTGGAATTGTAAGTGTTCTCGTGCTATGTAACTGTTTTGTAATGGACCATAATTCTGTTGTAGAATATTTGAAGGAACTGAGAACAGAGCAGCGACTATAATTACAGTTGTGAAATGTACGCAAGTGGTGGCATGATTATGTAACTGTGTTGTTATTGACCATAATTCTGTTGTAGAATTAGTCTGTCATTGTTTAAGTACAGGAGCAGTGAAATATTGAAGCTACAGGCAGAATAGTGAAATGTAAGTATACAGGTGTGCTCATCTTAACTGTTTTAATCTGCCGTAAATGTGTAGTCTCTTTGTGTGAAATAACTGAACAGTGAAATAACAAAACTGCCAGTAGAATGGATTCTGTTGGAAATGTAAGTATTGGTGTGCTTATCTAACAGTTTTATAATGTGCTGTAATTCTTTAGTGCCTTTTTGTGTGAAATAACTGATGATTAGAGCAGTAACTACAGGCAGAATAGTGAACAAGTGGAAATGTAAGTAGAAGCGTGCTTATCTTAACTGTTTTAATTGCCGTATTTCTTTAGTTCGTTTTTGTTTGAAATAACTGAGCAGTGGAATAACAAAACTTCAGTAGAATAGATTCTGTTGTGAACAAGTGAAGATGTAAGTATCGGAGTGCTTATCTAACTGTTTTAATCTGCCGTAATTCTGTAGTCCCTTGAAATAACTGACAAATGGTGCAGTAACTACAGGCAGAATAGTGGACAAGTGGAAATGTAAGCATTTGGTAGGCTTATCTTAACTGTTTTGTAATTGAATAAAATTCTGTAGTCACTTTTGTTTGAAACAAATGAAGTTGGACAGGAGCAGTGAAATGATGACGGAGTAAAAAGCAGTTGGATAGCTTTTTGTAGAAGTAAGCAGTGGTGTTGTTGAAACTGTTTTGTCATCTGTCATAATATCATTGCAGTGTTGATCCCTTTGACCTCGTTGTTGAGTCACTGTCATGGTGGTGGTGGTACAGAAACTGGAAAACAATTGATTTTATTAATAAATTACTGCACGTGATCATATGAATATTTAATGATGCGCATTTATTTGAAACGATCTTTTAATGCGATGGGAGGCTTGGAAGGCATATTGGGAACATTGTACAAGGTTTGTAGAGGGCAAGGGGGTTATTAGTTACTAGATTGCCGGGTATATAACGAGGGATGATAAGTCTGAATGTGGGTAAGGTTACGGGTTTCCATCCGCAAAAAAAGTCCCACTACAGAAATTTTGAAAAACCCGTTTCACTGCCAATGGGTTCGCCGATTAGTGCACCGTAATTTGTTTAACAGTAGCACTTTACGGGTGATTTTCGTACCGTTTCAGGGCCTACATTCTCCTGTGTAAGTTGTTTACCACACTAGTTTGACCCATCTTGGAATACGGTAATGCCATTTGGGGACCACTAATTACCCTTGATCACAGAAAAGTTGAAAAGGTACAACGTCGAGCTACCCGTCTCCTCCCATCATTACATGACAAATCCTATACTGAGAGGCTGTCAATAGTATCCTTAACATCATTGTTGTATAGACGCCAGAGAGATGATTTAATTTTTCTATACAAAATTCTTAATGACTACTTCAGCTCTGACTTTACTAATCTATACACTACTCCACTAATACTACCAGGGGCACCAGTTTAAATTGTTCAAGCAACATTCAAGGTAGCTCAACTCTCTACAGGTGATTATTTCGTAGCTGAATTCTCTACTCAATAACTTGCTTGTAAGTGACCTTTTTACAGGATGGTTTGTTTATACCATAGAATCGGGTTGTTAAGCACATGTGTCTATTAAGCTCATATTATTTGTTAAGCGCATGTACATTTCTTGTGATTAACCATGTCTGATAAGCGCAATGGTCTAACGCAAGGCTCAAGACATGGCAAAGCTTCATGGGAAGAAACTTTGGGATAACTGGACAATGAATGTCTCTTCAAGTGCTTACATCTCTCTTAAAGTCTCCCTTCACTATGTATACAGCAAATCAGCCTTCCTGATTGCAATATTTTTGTCCATTATGAAGGATTTCACCCAGAAATACAGTCAAATATCTTTACACACTGGCGTGATGACTGGCATGAACTACTAACTCCTCTACTGTTGATTTCAGTTCCGTTTGAACATTCCATCCATGAGTTAATCCGTGGCAGTTTTTAAAAGTAAAAAGCCATAAGAATATTGTGGATTAGCAACAATCACTCACCACAAATCTGTGTGACACTACAATATCAGAGCTAAGCTGAAAAGGGTTTTAGCTTAACTTCAAACATAATACGGAACTTGTAATGCGGACAGAAAGTGTTCAAACAGAACTGAAATCAACAGTATTATAACATAGCGATTCCGTGTTAACACACCATAATTATTTATTAGGTGTATGTGCCTAAAAGATAGCATTAGTTTTACAAAAGCGCATGTACTTAACAACCTGATTCTACAGTAGCTGAACTCTCTCCTGGGTGACTTCTTTGTGGCTGAACTTTCTACAGGGTGATTTGTTCGTAAATGAATTCTCTACAATGTGTGTAGTTGAACTCGTTAGATCTAGAGAGAGAAATCTCTAAGGGATGATTAGTTTATAGCTGAACTCTCTATAGGGTGACTTGTTTGTAGCTGAACTCTCTACTGTGTGACTTGTTTGTAGATGACTCTCTAAATGGTGATTCATTTGTATATAGCTGAACTCTATATTGGGTGACCTGTTTGTAGCTGAACTCTCTACTAGGTGACTTGTTTGTAGCTGAACTCTCAACTGGGTGACCTATTTGCAGCTGCACAATCTATACAGGTGACTTGTTTTTAGTTGAATTATCTACCAAATGACTAACTTGAATAGCTGAAGGGTGACTTATTTGTAGCTGAATTCTTAACTATATATGTAGGTGGCTGAACTATTTACTGGATGACTTATTTGTAGCTGAACTCTCTACAAGTGACTTTTGTAGTTGCACTCTCTACTGGAGGACTTGTTTGTAGTTGACCTCTCTATACGTTACTTGCTTGTTGTTGAACTCGGGGATTTGTTTATAGCTGAACACCATACAGGGTGACTTATTTGTAGCTGAACTCTCTACAGTGTGAATTTGTGTAGCTCAACTCTCTACTGTATGACTTGTTTGAGAGATAAAGATGTTACTGAACTCTTTGTAATGATGGAGATTATAAACATTTCTAAGGATTAATATCTTTGCTTCTAGATCAGCAACAGTTACTAGTAAAGGTGTAGCTTTGTTGTTTAAAGGCCTGCCTAATCATAACACTTTAACTATTTTGATGTACCCTCTTTACAGATATGAGCAAAAGATTCTGGTAAGTTATATATGACGACAATGGCATTGACAGCTTCCACAGTACTAGATGATAGTAGAGGAGGATGTGAAGGGGGTTTGCTGCAGAAACACTTTTGTCGGATTGAAGCTGTTCGTGAGCAAGACTTTCAACTTCTGATGACAATGCTACTAAGCATGCAGATAACTCTTCTATCTTAGAAGCTGTTTCATGTAATTTTCTGCTAACTATTTCTTGACTATGTTGAAAACTTCCTGTAATGTTCTGAAAACTCTTGGGAGATGTTTCCACATTCCTGACCAATTGCTTAAAACGTGTTTCACAGCCGTTCAGTTTACTGCAGTAAACAATGTTTGGAATACTTTTTGTGACCTCTGCAAGCAACTTGTATTGATGTTTACCCCTCACAAGCAGTGTGAACGCAAGAAAATCAATATCTGCCTCACTGCGTTTACCCTTTACAGTGTATTTTTTCTTACAATGATTACAGACATCACCTGGCATATTCAGAGCTTTTGGTGGAGTGTTCTCTTCTTCGCATCCCCGTTTAACTGCTGGTGTAGTCATCTTAGACTATTAGAAAGTCACAAATGTAGGAAACCTGCATAACGACAATAAGCATGACAAGTTTTACCAAAAGTATGGCTTGCCTTTACAGGTATCGTTGTTTCAAGCCGCGGTACCACAGTGTTATCATTCAGGGGACAGCCAGGCTTGGATGGTTGGCTAACCGCCACGGCGTCACTGACATAGCAATGATTTTGAGGTTGATAATAGCTTCACAATCCGTGGGGAGAAAGGTGACAGTGAAGAAGATGAAGTAGACGTGACCCACAATCAAATTTTTTTTGAATATCATTTGGAGTAGGCAAATGTGCACACACTGGAATTGGGAGGGTAATGTTTAAAAGTCAGATGGAGCGGAACTTCCCTCTGGGGATGTTATAAGATCTCTCGCTTATGGTGAAACCTACCTACAAGTATTTAGATGTCATGGAAATCTGCAACATTGACCATGGACTGGTTTTAGAGAAAGTAGTGTTTGAATATAAGCATCATTTAAAGCTGATTCTATCTTCACAGCTTTGTAGTAACTACAGATTCAGAGCAATTAATACCTTTGCCCATCCTGTTCTTAGATAATTGGCTGCAATTGTGCAGTGGCCAGTTCACACTCTTAGAGCCCTGGATGGACAAACTAGAAAATTGCTCACCCCATTTCAAGGATTACATCCTAAATCTGATGGTTACCATTTGTATTTGCCACACAAATTGGGTGGTCATGCGCTTCTTTCTTGTGATGATATTGTGCATGAAGAACACTGCAGCTTCTTTCACAAGGCTGGAGGAGATGGT
Organism: Dysidea avara; assembly: GCF_963678975.1. Lineage (NCBI taxonomy): Eukaryota > Metazoa > Porifera > Demospongiae > Dictyoceratida > Dysideidae > Dysidea > Dysidea avara. The sequence continues at coordinate 35,261,005 of NC_089280.1, forward strand.
ATGGTTGATCAGGCCTATATCGGCTAGGTATACAAATACCTACCTATTATAGTATAGAAAGTCTGACGAACAACAAGTTATAGACAAATTTATATAGCTAGCTAGCAGTGAAATATTAGATGAACCAAGCTTATACTTGTTACTGGTTGAATAAATGTGATCTTTCAATTGAATCTGAATGCTGATGGCTGCTCAGGAGCAGTCTTTGCCAACCAGAGCAATGACTCAAATACATGGGTCTTGTCCCTCTGCTTTACGCCATTTATGTGGTGAACACCCCTGAAACAGTTGAACATCTGGTCTCCAGTTTTCCTATACTTGCTAGTCAATTATACAAATATCGACATGATTGTGTCCTCATTGATCTTCACTGATTGTTGTGCAAGAAGTATTCTGTGGAGTGTTGTCCAAGTTGGTGGTGTCATGTAACTGCCCAGGTTGTAGAAAACCACCAGGTGAAGATATTGTGGGATTTCAATATCTATTGTGACAGAATTATCAGTGCCCGTCAGCCTGACCTCACTATTACAGAGAAAATTAAAAATCTAGTCACACTTGTTGATGTTGCAATACCTGCTGACAAAAGATTCTTGAGAAGGAACAAGAAAATTACAAAGTATCAGGACTTCAGGATAGAATTGGAATACCTATGGAACAAGAAGACAAGAATTATTCTTGTTGTCATTGGAGCACTTGGTACAATATCTAATCATTTCCATGGCTTTATTAAACAGCTTGACTTATACAGTTTAAATCAATATGTGTTGCAGAAAACAGCTCTTCCAATGCCGTAGCCAGACTTTTATCTGAGTAGGTTTTTAGATGAAAAGGGGACCTTTTTATACGGCATGATTCAGATTATAATTATGGTGTGTGCACCCAGCATACAAAACATGCTGAAACTAGGGGGGTCTGGGGGCATATCCACCCAGGAAATTTTTTGAAAATGAATACTAACAAGTTGATTTCAGTCAATAAAAATAACAACTATTTTAGGTAAGCTCAAGACCAGCTGTATGGATGACATCTGAAAAAAATATCTCTACTGCTACTGTATAATTATACCATATAACATATTGGAATGTCACAGTGAATAAGAATGGGAAATATTGACCACTCTGTCGTGATCAACGGGGGCAGTGGAACAGAACAAGGAGTGTCTTAAACAATGAAATTTATACATTGCATGGAGTTGAAGTATGGATGCTATTTGTGGGCTCTGCATAAGGGGGCTTGTCCACCAAAATTTTTATATTTTAATTAATTTAATGAAAGCTTAGACAACCTCAATAAAGAAATAAAGTAGTTACATACAGCTTTTATAAAGACAATGTAATTGTGACTGTACTATTAGAGTGATTGTTCTATTAGAGTGGTTGACTGCTCTATTAGGGTATCTCAATCTTGCATTGCATTTAATACAAGCACTACTCAGAGCACTTAATTTAGCTTCTTATTAGTGGTATTTAGTAAACTGTAGCTAATGGACTTTTGCTACTGAAATTTTGGACTTGTATACTAAAATTGTGACTGAATCTACGAAAATCGTTCTTATCGCCCAAGACAGGAAGTTTGATTTTTTCACACAAACACAAAGCTTAATGAATGCACTATCAAGTTTCACTGCCACAGTCGACCAGAGTAAAGTGGTCTGCTTTTGCTGGCTGCTTTTTAGAGCACAGTGGCGAGCCGTACGAGTGGTCTGGGGTCTTAATGGAGCCCTGGCCAACCAGGTGATGGCTGTGTGTGGCTGTACTGCTCCGTGGTGTTGGACAATGACCTGTGCTGTAAGTTTCCTTTCATTTTAGCCAGTTCTGAGCCCTGAATGGCCTATAACCTGGCCTAATTCATCCCAGCACGTTTCTTTTCAATTTTTGAACACCATCTAGCTTGCCCGCCTTCCAGGGCCCCCGCCTCCCATCCTTCTGGAGCTCGCCTGATACAGACAACCTCGGTTTAAAAACTATCTAAAATGGCGGAACTTTGCTGTTGACTACTTCTTCAGTGAATGATCAGGAAGGTAAGAAATTGTTGTGAAACGTGTGAAAATTTGGTATGTGTAGCTACCACCAGTGGCCAGCTACAACACACTGAATATTTAAAACCGACGTTTCTCGATACTTTTAAATGGGCGATAAGACCGGTTTTCCAAGAGTCACAATTGTGGACCTTTTTGCTAAAGTTGATTTGTGTGTAACTGGTCTCTCTACAAGCTGATTTGTTTGTAGCTGATCTCTCTGCAGGTTGATTTGTTTGTAGCTGATCTCTCTACAAGTTGATTTGTTTGTTGCTGATCACTCTAAAAGTTGATTTGTTTGTAACTGAACTCTCTGCAATGTGTTTTGTTTGTAGCTGACCTCTCTTCAGGGTGATTTGTTTCTAGCTGATTGCTCTACAGGTTGATTTGTTTGTAGATGAACTATCTATAAGGTGATTTGTTTGTAGCTGATTTCTCTGCAGATTGATTTGTTTTAGCTGAACTCTCTACAGGGTGATTTGTTTCTAGCTTATCTCTCTACAGGTTGATTTGTGTGTAACTGATCTCTCTACAAGCTGATTTGTTTGTAGCTCATCTCTCTGCAGGGTGATTTGTTTCTAGATGATCTCTCTAAAGGTTGATTTGTTTGTAGCTGAACTCTCTGCAAAGTGTTTTGTTTGTAGTTGGATCTCTCTACAAGTGTAGCTGACCTCTCTTCAGGATGATTTGTTTCTAGCTGATCGCTCTACAGGTTGGTTTGTTTGTAGCTGAACACTCTACAAGGTGATTTGCTTGTAGCTGAACTCCTTACATTGTGTCTAGTTTCTAGCTGTTCTCTCTACAGGGTGATTTGTTTGTAGCTGATCTCTCTACAAGTTGATTTGTGTGTAGCTGATCTCTCTGCAGGTTGATTTGTTTTAGCTGAACTCTCTACAGGGTGATTTGCTTGTAGCTGAACTCCTTACATTGTGTCTAGTTTCTAGCTGATCTCTCTACAGGGTAATTTGTTTGTAGCTGAACTCTCTATAAGGTGATTTGTTTGTAGCTGATCTCTCTGCAGGTTGATTTGTTTTAGCTGAATTCTCTACAGGGTGATTGCTTGTAGCTTAACTCCTTACATTGTGTCTAGTTTCTAGCTGATGTCTCTGCAGGGTGATTTTTTATAGCTGATCTCTCTACAAGTTGATTTGTGTGTAGCTGATCTCCCTGCAGGTCGATTTGTTTGTAACCGATCTCTCTACAGGGTAATTTTTTTGGAGCTGAACTCTCTATAAGGTGATTTGTTTGTAGCTGATCTCTCTGCAGGTTGATTTGTTTTAGCTGAACTCTCTACAGGGTGATTTTTTGTAGCTGAACTCTCTACAGGGTGATTTGTTTCTAGCTTATCTATCTACAGGTAGATTTGTGTTGATTTGTTCATTGCTGATCGCTCTAAAGGTTGATTTGTTGTAGCTGAACACTCTGCAAAGTGTTTTATTTGTAGCTGATCTCTCTACAGGGTAATTTCTTTGTAGCTGAACTCTCTCCACAGTGACTTGTGTGTAGCTGAATTCTGTGTAGCTGAATTCTCTACAGGGTGCATGACTTGTTTATAGCTGAACTTTCTTCAGTGTGACTTGTAATGTTCTGAATCTCTATAGTGATATATTTGCTTAACTCTCCACATGGTGACTTGCTTCTTGCTGAACTGTCTATAAGATTAACTGTTTGCAGCTGAACTCCCTACAGAATAACTTGTGATGTAATAAAATTCTATAATAGAGTAAATAAATTGGCCGAATGCTCTATTAGGGTGACTGTTCTATTAGAGTATCTCGATCTCGCATTTGCTACACGGAGTTGCCTTTAGAATCATAACTCAGTGGTTTGTAATCCGATTCTTCTGTACTACTGCAAGGACTTTCTATGAAGATTATTCCAGCTATACACCGATTTTCAGCTCATTGCTCTAAGCGGTTTGCCTAGTAGGCGTGAAAACTAACACTTTTTTATTCGTAAAAATCGATCGCGTAATTGTGACACAAGTTGGGTTTTGTGTCATATCTCCATGGTCTTTATCTCGACTCCTTTCAAACCACCAAAAGGCACTCCTACGATGGTTACTCCATCTACATAGCAATTTTCAACTCATTCCATGAAGTGGTTTACCCTGTAGGCATGACAACAAATCGATCTTGTTTTACGCGAATAATCGGTAATAACTACTGAACCATTCATCGGATTTGTACCAAATTTGATCCTAGGATTCGCCGTTGGACTCCCGTTCTGTGTGCCAAATTTCATGGCGATCGGAGTACGCATTTGTTTGTTATAGCAAATTTTGCAAGTGTGCGTAAAGACGAAGAAGAAGAAAAAACGAAGAAAGAAAAAAAAACGAAACTTTGGCAGCTCGTATCTCCGAAATGGCTAGAGCGATTTTCTTCAAATTTGGAATGTAGACTCCCCTGGCTGGCGGGCAACTGTGTAGCAAATTTGGTTCCAATCGGATAAGTGATCACTGAGATACAAAGGTGTGAAAATGACGTTTTCGTTCTTCCTGTCAATATACTCACGGGTGTGGCGCGCCGGCTTCTTGGCCGCACGACACACTACCGTGTGTCTTGATACAGTATCTTTATGGCCTTTATTTCTCACATACAGACTGCTTTTGCATACAAAGTTTTGATCACATGGATGAGGAAAGACAAACAAATATAGTAACATACGTATATACATGCATATACACACTTTTCAGGAAACGATTTCAGCAAACCAGGCACATGTCCACAGCCGGCCTTCAGCCAGCTGGTGGCACGTGCTTAGTTTAAAGTTTAAAAGTGGTGAAACAAGAGAGGTTGTCTATACCTGTAGATATACTTAGTGGACATAATTATAATCCTTTGATCCCAAGTTCAGCTTTAAAATTCTTAAATTTTCTTTTTACTTGTTAAATAATAAATTGAAAGATCTTTTGGTGTAAGTCAAAAAGTGTTAAGGTTATTGTTTCACATTCGCATCTATTGATGTACTATGAGCTATTTAGAACATATAGCATGCATTTGTTTTGATTGCTAACAAGCAAAATTTGAAATTCTGATTCAACTTATTTGTTCCTTTATAAATGATTACTAACTGAATAGTGAAATATTTTAAAGAGGTTCAAAATGTATTTTTTATATTGTTTGCTCTGGATTCCAAATAATTTTAATTAAGTACATAGCTAGATAAAACTCACTCTATTAATAACTGGCTGACTTTGAGATCTGGGCTGAGAGCAATCCCTGGATTGAGTCACTGGAGCTAATAGTTTAAAGCTAGTACGATGTACCATATTTAACTCATTCCGTTTATAATGCTGTATTAAGGCATCAATACTAGAAAACAATTCATCATTGTTTAAAAAAAACTTTGTTGCTTCATCTTGTAGAATCCTGAGATGTATCACTTCTCCTTGATATCTAGAGAAACAAATCATGTCATATGTACAGCTAGCTACACAGAAGTATAAGGATTTCTTTTCCAATACATACATGACACACCCGTGCACACACACAATCATAATTTGTACTTACTTCTCTATTACGGGTTGGGTCAACCAAGTCGCATCATGCAGTATGATAGTGCAATATAGTACGATATATTAGAGATCAATAAGATTTGGGCTATTCTGGCCAAACAAAAGACCAACCTCACAATACATTCATGGCATCTTCGCAATATTTGTAAGGTTTAATTGATCATAAAATTATCTTCAGAGCAGCCAAAATGCTGCCAATAAATTGCTATAGAATTTAAAAAGATTTTGTATTTAGCAGAATTTTCTACTGACTAAACGTCTGCCTGCCTGCCCGATGCATTCAGGTGAGTGTAACTTGACAACCACTAAGGCTACAAGCTTGATTTTTTTTTTTTTTAGATGTCGATTCAGCCTGACTTGTGCATTTTGGCCATACTGCAGTAGTACACCTGGACTTAACTACTCACCTTCTCCTCCTTTGTTTTCCATTTCTTTTAACTGACAGTACAAGGTGTTGAATTGCAGTAGCACATATGGCTTCCTAACTGCTGTCTATCACATTTGTGACCAGATCTGCAAAAATCTGACACAATAACAATGGGCAAAATATTTGCATAATACTGAAAAAATCCATAAATCTTTTGAACATCTCTTTCTTAGTGAAGGAAGAGACTAACAATAAAAATCTGGATATCATCTTATTCACCTGCTCAAGAGCAGTTGGCAATTCTGCAGTAGACCCAAGAATACACAAATTATGAGCATTCGTTTACATCATAATGACATGTCAAAACAATCGTACGCAATTGATATTTTCACAAATTTTGCCTTCATATCAAGGCCGGAGGAGACAGTCGAATTGGTCAGGCCTGAGCTGGACCAATAATCTGGAGCTGGATTAACTAGCTGACCAGCTACGATATCTACACGTACATCTTACAGGTGTTATTGAAAATGTATGGCACGGTTAGTTACCGATAGTCTCAGCCTAACTAAAGCACAAAACTACACGTACAGTACTTACAATTACATTATAGTACAGCATAGCATTCGTATCGTTTCATACAGAAATGATTGTGAGTTCTACACAACACGTGTGCTGACAGTTGGAATTCATCACGTGTACAGCAGGTGCCTTCTTTGATTCTAAACCAGTACAATTATATCACAATTCAATCTTCATAAAATAATTATAAGCATCTCTTGACTTGTCACTCTTGGCTTCTTTTAATGGGTGAAGGGCTGGCAGTGACAAACTAGTCGCCTCATTCCGTGGCAGGAAGCTGTACTCCCATACATTAAATAATAATTACATAGCAGCCATCTGGATGAGATTTTGAACAGAAATCATTCCTCTTCAACTACCCACTCGTCCTGTCAAGATACTGAGCAAACTCTCACTCGTGACCGTCCACCAGTATAATTATTTACGTGATGATCCATTCACTTCATGGCAAACAAACCAGTATAGTAGTATGCTGCATTTTTGTAGCTAGCTTTTTATTGTAGCTGTGTGAAATCACTGTACACAGCTAGCTGCAAGTCGTAAATAACAAATTAATTATAGGTTATTCTATAAGGTTGCCATGCAGCATGGGTTCCCTGTGAAATTTGGGGGCAAGTTGTTAGCTAGTTTTATTTTAAAATTTAGCATCAATTTTAAGTTATAGTTAAACCCCACTACCAGTACAGGATAACTAGATATCCTACGAGTGCAGGTGGGGTTTAACTAGCTTCTATCCTACACTTTAAAGTAGTCAAGTTCAAAACCAATGTGTTAATAAGCATGTCAGTTGTGTATTGCTTAATTGTTTGCTGAATATGTAGTTTTTGTAATGGTATGGCTTCAATTTTTGCTGAACATGTAGTTTCATAGTGTGTATGGATTCAAATTTTGCTGGACTTGTAGATTTTATGGTGTGGATGGCTTCAATTTGCTTTGATTGCACTTCTTTTAACTTAATGTGTAATTTCCATATATGTACTGGGGTTTAACTACCATACACTCCCAGTTGTTTACTTTGATGTATGGCTTCAGTGGGATAGAAGGCATTTTCAAGCCTGTAAATTCTGCAGCTCCTGATGGTTGCTCCCCCATACCCCTCTTGGACTTCTAATTGCTATAACTAACTGCTGTCTACAATTACCTACCTATTATACATAGTATAGAAAATCTGAAGAACAACAGATGGGCTTGAGCATATTTATATAGCTAGCTAGCAGTGAAATATTACTAAAATTGCATATCTGAGTGACTAATTTTCAAACGTTTTCTGTGGGGGCATGCCCCCAGACCCCCCTAGAATGCTTGTCCTTCACACTTCGCAGAGTGTGCTTTGCACACTGTGCAGCAACTCCTCTTTCATTGGCAGCACCATGTATATAGTAGCAATTTCAACATAAAATTATACAATGCCCTGACCAACTTAATTTTCCCTCCTACAGTCCTGCATATGCAGTAAAGAAAGGTGACAAAAAGGGCACAATTACCCTGTAAATGATTCCCCTATCCATGACGAACACAGTGGTAAAATTTTCAGCTCAGTACATCAATCTGTTTGTAAGTTACAATTGTTTTAGTAAGCCCCTGTAATTAAGTTTCTTATACTTGCTGTACATATCGATTTTTCTGTTGTGGCTACTTTGTAGGGCTGTATAACTCCAGAAGGTATTGGCATATGAGGTTGAAACTTTGCCAAAGGGCACACTTGGCTATGTAGATTATAAACAGGAATTCAAAAAATGTGCTATTGTGTTGGGTTTCTGCAGATCCAGTCACATTAATTTGTTATGAAAACTGTCTGTATTTTCTGTAGTGATAGAAGACATGCTTTCTGTACTGTTCTTTGTCTGTAACGCTGTATAACAGGTTGAGCACAAAGAATAATGGCACTCTACTCTTAAGTTATAAATACAGAGCTATTTGGGTATCTTTGCTGACGACACAAAACTTTATCGCCCCATCTGCTCATCTGAAGATTCCTCCATTCTGCAAGAAGACATTGATTCCGCTTTGCAATGGTGTGACACATGGCTATCCTTCCTTAACCTTCCTAAATGTCACTACAGCACAATTGGACATTCTTCATCAAACACAGAGTATTATTTCTCATCCGAAAATGAAGCAAACATGATCTCCATGGTTGTGGAGGAAAAAGATCTGGGTGTAGTATTTGATAAAGATTTGAAGTTTACATCTCATGTTAATCAAATTGTAATGAAAGCTAACAGGGTATTGGGAATTAGTAAACGTACCTTTGCCTCCAGGGATGCCAACACAATAAGATTATTATACGTTACTCTTGTTCGCCCAATTTTGGACTATGCGTCAACTGTCTGGAACCCTTATCTTATGAAAAACATCCGTAAATTAGAAGCAGTTCAAAGAAGAGCCACAAAACTTATACCCTCCTTCTATAATTTGACATACTCTGAAAGACTCCAAGAACTTAATCTACCCAGCTTACTTTACCGTCGAACCAGAATGGATCTCATTATGACTTACAAAATCCTGAACAATTTAGTATCTGTGGACAAAGACTATTTTTTTACTGTTAATACCAACCCCACCCGATCTAATGGACTCAAACTTTACAAAAATCACTTCAACACTGCTATTAGAGGTCATAGTTTTTCACAGAGAATCGTCAATGATTGGAACACCTTACCCCATGAAATTGTATCTGCACCTAATGTACTGATCTTTAAGACTAAATTAGATGTATTTTTATATGACCGCCGGTTTGATTTTATTTAGATGTACTTGAGATTGGTTTTTATAAGACTTTGTCTTCCTTATATCAATTAACAAATAATAAAATAATAATAATAACTGATAACTGGGGTACACGTTCAAATGCAAAATTAATTTAATGGCATACCTGGCATCATTCTTTCTTTTGACATGGTATGTAAGTGAACAAACAAGTAGAAAGAAAACTTTTAAAGTTGGATTAGGGACCAAAAAAGTAATGAAGAAAAGAATTAGCTAAAAGTAGTGAAACAAGAGAGGTCGCCTATATATATACCTGCAGGAACTACAGTATAGGAATTAAAAGCCTACTAGTATGTCTGTAGGTATAGGCAACCTCTCTTGTTTCACCTATTCCATTGTTTCACTACTTTTTAGCCTTAATCCAACTTAAAATCTTCCTTCTACTTGTATGTTTTATAAATCACCTGACCATTACCCAGATTCTGCATTAGTTTTTGTGTGTAAAATATGTACCCCCCCCCCCCCAAAAAACATCTTTGCTGTAAAAAAAGGCGCGTCCAAGAAACTAAAAGTATCTGTAACCCAATGTAAAACAGATAAGCTGTAGAAAAACACTCCATGAAATTAATGGGTAACTGAAAGAGCTGATATCTAGAGCGGCCAAGAATCAATAATGTTACTACAACTGACTATGATTACCAAAGAATACCTTGGCTGTAGAAGAGGTAAATAAAAGTAACTGGCAACCAAAACAGCTGATATCTGAAGCGGCCAAGAATAAAAGTTAAGTTGATACAACTTACTACAATTATAAACTTGCAACATCAGTTGAATCCTAATCATTCAACTGTGCTCTATACATTCACCCTTGCTACATCCTAAATTAATTCTTTGTAACTCTAATTGGCTGGTAATTTGGCCGCCTTTTTTTCTTTACTCTGACTATTGAAAAAGGTGGCCAAATTACCAGCCAATTAGAGTTACAAAGAATTAATTTAGGATGTAGCAAGGGTGAATGTATAGAACACAGTTGAATGATTAAGATTCGATGTTGCAAGTTTATAATTTTAGTAAGTTGTATCAACTTAACTTTTATTCTTGACTGCTTCAGATATCAGCTGTTATGGTTGCCAGTTACTTTTATTTACCTCTTCTACAGCCAAGGTATTCTTTGGTAATCATAGTCAGTTGTAGTAACATTATTGATTCTTGGCCGCTCTAGATATCAGCTCTTTCAGTTACCCATTAATTTCATGGAGTGTTTTTCTACAGCTTATCTGTTTTACATTGGGTTACAGATACTTGTAGTTTCTTGGACTCGCCTTTTTTTACAGCAAAGGTATTTTGGGGGGGGGGGGGGGGGATATCACTAATTTTTTTCAGTTATATAATTTACAGACCCAATGTTCAAGCCATGGGGGGGTGTATGATGAATTCTGCCTTGTAGAGGTGTTGCAACCAAACAGAAATCTGCTGATAGGTGGTGAGCATATAACATACATTCCTCTAATAGTTATTAATTTTTTCTTAGGACAAGGGCCAGTGGAAATAACTGGTCATGCCAAGCAATAATGGCTACAGTCATGCAGATGTGAGTAAAGCACTTATTTGCAAAGCATGCTTTTCTAGGTGATCTTGGGGAATGCCACCATCTTGAAATAGCAACTCTGAGATTGCATCTGGGATCTGGGAGTGTTTTCAGACAGAGATGTAAATATTCAGCTATATTGTTTAATGACTGTTCTATTAGAGTTTTTTATTGCTTGACTGTAGAGTATTTATTGCTTGACTGTTCTATTGGAGTATATCAATCATTTTGTACTTGTCAATGAATAAAACCTGCTATGACCACTGCCATAGTGCCATGAGGACGACCTATCAACTTGTTTTGCCACTCGTAGAGTTAGATGCTTTGCTAAGGGTTATGAAAGAGATCACAAACATCGTACTATTATTTTATTTCACTACATACAAACACACGCTTACATCATATACAAGCACAAGACGCACACAAAATGTGTAAACACTATACACACATGTTCACAAACATACACCACACATTGGTTGTACTCAAGTTAATATCACATTTCTTGTGAAATGCTCTTGTAGGAGAGATGGTAGTGCCTTTACTTGGTGCTAAAAAGTTCTTGCAGAAAAGAAAATTGTGTTGTAGATACTGATTAATGCCGGTTAATTACACATGTCACTCCATAGATAAGCCATGAGGATATCCAAGCAAGTGTCTTTGGTGTTGCGACTGATGTTCCAAGTTAGTTGTATGTGTGTTTAATTTAAGGTTAAATTCAGTGCCTGCTTGTTCTTTTACAGGTCTCACTTAACCTTGTGTCGTCATGCAGACATCTGAATATTGTGCAAGCTCTGTGGAACAACCCCAACTCATATATACACAACCATTGACAACCACGAGCCACATGCATACATACATTCAAGCAATCTGTTACAAAAGTTGAAAGCCACAACACAAGCTCATACCAGCAAACCACGAACCACATTCCAGCAATTTGTTACAAACTTTGTTGCACCATGGTATGTGCATAATGATCAATTAATGAAAGCCACAACACAAGCTTAATGGTGCATTAATGGAAATAAATAAGTTCCACCTGACTGACAATTATCATGTGACCTATTTAGGGGATATCCCTTGGAAAGACCCTGCACAGTAACACTTCAAGTGAAAAGTGAATGACACTTGATACGCGATTTATATTATTATTGATGGCAGTCCATGTCTTGAGGGAGAAGTATAATATTATTAAACACTAAAATACATTAAGTACGAGTACCGCATTGTAGAGCCATAACCAAGAACAAATTCCATTTGACTGACAATGATCACGTGGCCTATTTAAAGGAAAACTCTTGTAAAGTCCCTGTAACACCTCAAGTGAATACACGTGATATGCGATTTACATTAATTATTGATGGCAGTCCATGTCTTGAGAGGACTGAATACTACTAAATATACTGGATTTCAATGGAGCGACAAAGCGTACTTAACTGATTTGAAACTAAGATACGTAGAGTCTACACCGCTTGAAGAAGAACGTCAAGTGGATATTAAAGAGTCGCCGGCGAGAATACTGATGTCCTCAGCTCTTCGTGGAGGTTCAGTAACGAAAAGAGGAGTGGAGGTTCAGTAAAGAAACAAGGAGTGGAGGTTCAGTAACGAAAGGAGGAGTGGAAAAAATGAGGCTAGTGTACAAAGTGCCACGTACATGTATTCACACTGATTAACCGCACATATGCGATTGGTTTTTATACTGTCAGACGTTTGCACTGACTAGTGCAAGTTCACTGAGACCAAGCTGAAAACTTCTGTGATGGTACCAAGTTGAGTAGCAACAAGTACCAATATTTTCACGCTTGAAATCGTATCTCATGGATGGATTGTCAACAAGGCGTACTCGTACAGATCAAACAGCTTTCAGTATTGTCACTGTAGTACCAATTTAGAAGTCCTGGAACTAGGTGGAAGAAGTAAGGTAATCTACATGATGTTTGTACAAAAAATACTCTTTCACATTACATACTGGTCTTTATGCACAGTGAAACCTGTCTAATCAGGACACTGTGTAGTAAGGTCACTGCTGGGCCAACTTGTGAATCCTCAAACGTATTACCTCAAGATGTGATGAATTCCCCAAATCCATCATTTACGTAAAAAGTGACAGATTTTTAGTTGTATTGTATTTAATGCCGCCCTGTCAATTTTACAGGTACAGGGTACTTGGTCATAGCATGCGGTTCTCTTACTAGCAGTGCTACATACATAACTTGGCTAGAGCTGCTCTAAACGTGGCAACTAAGATCAAGGTTCGGGGGGTAAGTAGACAAATGAATTTTATAATGTTACGTAGTTCTCAATTGTCAGGTGAACGTGGACTGTAGTAACATCAAGGACGTTGTGGATCTTCAGGTCAGCAGTGCTACATCCTAAACTTGGCAACTAAGATCAAGGTTCGGAGGGTGGAATTTTATAATGTTGAGTATTGTTTAGTTCTCAATTGTCAAGTGTATATGGACTGTACACCAAGTGTGCGTGGACTGTAGTAATATCAAGGACGTTGTGGATCTTCAGGTCAGCAGTGCTACATACATAACCTACTCTAAACTTGGCAACTAAGATCAAGGTTCGGGGGGGGGGGGGGGGGTAAATAGACAAAGGAATTTTATAATGTTGTGTGTTCTTTAGTTCTCAATTATCAAGTGTACGTGGACTGTACACCAAGTGTGCATGGACTGCAAGGACGTTGTGGATCTTCAGGTCAGTCTGTGTGTATACTAAGAAATTTTTGTATTATTTCAAGGGTGTGATGAATTTTCAGATCCCCAAATCTGTCATTTGCGTAAAAAGTGATAGGTTTTTAGCTGTATTGTATTTAATGTCCTGTCAATTTTACAGGTACAGGGTACTTGGTCATAGCATGCGGTTCTCTCACTAGCAGTGGTACATACTTAAAGATCAAGGTTCGGGGGAGAAATTTATATAGACAGAGGAATTATATAATGTCATGTGTGATGACATAGAATAAAAATTGGAGCTTACGCACACCATACATATTCCAGAAAAAAGTGTTTAAAAGTAGCGAAAAACAAGCATGGATACTTACGCTATATCTCATAAACGAAGCATGGTAATAAAACAAAACTTTAGACCATTATTAAGCGCACCCTAATCTAGTTCGAGACCAAAGTTGACATTATTTGGAAACACTAAAGTAAAATGGTGGATGTTTGTAGAAAGCGAGGTAGAAAGCGTGTACAACAAAGTGTTGTGCTACAAAAAGAACAGGAAAATGACTGCACTAGTTCTAGCGAAGATTTGTCTGATAAAGATGAGGATTACGATATCTGTCAAAAGCGTATAAGACGAAGTGCCAGTGTTGAGGAAGAAGATATGTTGCAAGAAGAAGAGCAAGACGATTGTTTTAGTTCTAGCGAAGATTTGTGTGATGAAGATGACGATGAAGATGCTTTGTGTAGTGATGATTTTAGTACTTCTATCAGTGAAACGCCCGACAGTTCATCTTCCCGCAAGGATAGGTAGAAAATCCAATAAGAATCACCGATATGTTACAGGAAACTGTAGAAATCCATACAGATTGTCACGCGATTTGCAAAAGGCACTCGGTGATAATGAACCCAGTACATCAAGCAGCCAGGCTATGGCATGCCACGTTGAACAGAGTACATGGAATAAAAACGTTTGTAAAAGCTGTGCTCCAGTACTGGAGAAATATGCTACTGCATTTCGAGAGATGAAAAGGCAGGGAAGTGAACTGAAACGAAGGAAACTGATAAATCCCCATCCTAAAAAGCAAGATAAAGAACACTACAGAGATCTGGTGAAACAAAATGATTGGATAAGGAATAACATATTTGATGCCACAGGTAACTATTTGTTTTGCTGTCGGTGTGTTCATCACGGTTTGGGCATTTCCTTTCAACAGTTAGCTAGACAGAGAAAAATCAAAAAGAAGCAGTTCAGTGAACCACTTCGGTCATTTACCAAATCAGAAGAAGTTATCTCAAAAAATTTAGGTCAGAATGTGGTAATGCCAGAGGGTTGTGACATATCTTTCATGGCATGGTGGAAACAGCTTGATAATTCAAGTACTGTAATGGTTCGGTACCCACATGAACGTCATGGTTCAGCAGGAAGTGTTTCACATGCTGCCAAAGTCGATACAAAACAAGAATTTCTGAACTTCGTTGATTTAAACTCTCAACCAAATGGACGAAGTGCTGAAAGCTCCTCGTCCACCCATTATTTCTTACCTAAATTTAGAACAATCCAAACTCCTAAGGTTGGCGTGAGTAACTATGAAGAAAGAGTGAAGCAATCATTGGTTGGTGAATTTAACCGAGCACAACAGGAGCAACACAAGTCTACCATGTCAAATTATTCAGCAAGTGCCTGGCTAAAAAAGGAAAAACCAAAACATGCCATATATCCCCATAAACTGGATTACTGTGATACTTGTGCCAAGCAAAAAGAGTTATTACGATCCAAGCAAACTATTTTAAATCGTATTCATCAGACAGGTTCTGCTGACGAAGATCAACAAAAGTCTATTGAGGATGAAATGGCTCAGATAAATGAACAAGTGAAAGTACATCGACAGCAAGCGCAACAATCACATGATTATTACAATGAGGTAAAAAGTCGATGCCAAATGGAATGGAAAGAAATTTGTAAACTAGAAAACAAACAGAATAAAAGCAATGAAGAAAATGAAACACTGGAAAATCTTCGACATAATTTTACAGCAGTTCTTAGCGTGGATTTTCAAATGCAGAAGCTTGTTCCATACTGGGGGTTGTCTCCACAGCCTGGCAGTACATATTATTTACAAAAACTGTCACACGATATTTTTGGGGTTGTGGATCATCGAGAGGACCACTCGATGCTATACATTTTTGACGAAACAATTGGTCCAAAAAATACGGATCATACTATATCACTTTTAATGGACTACATCAGGAGCAATGCTGCTTTCCCATCATGGATTAAACGGGTACATATATTTCTAGACAATACATGCAGGGAGCACAAATAAAAATGCCTATTTAATGGGATGGGGAATGGAAACAATAC
The DNA here is from genome assembly GCF_963678975.1 of Dysidea avara. Taxonomy (NCBI): domain Eukaryota; kingdom Metazoa; phylum Porifera; class Demospongiae; order Dictyoceratida; family Dysideidae; genus Dysidea; species Dysidea avara. Next base: position 35,276,816 of record NC_089280.1, read on the forward strand.
AGCAAAAATACTTGGATTATTTGCGCTTCTCGTTTCTTGTGGCTGGCCATACAAAGTTTGATGTAGATCGAGTGTTTTCAATTACATCAAAGGCATTTAACTCTTCTGATGTATTCAACACCAGTGAGCTTGTAAACGTAATGTCCCAACCTAATCATATTACAGCTAAACTAGTGAAAGGTGACTTGATTTACAATTGGCGAGAAAAAATTAGTGCTAAATACAGCAAGTTACCTGGTATTCGTGAACTTCATGACTTTGTGATAGTTACATCTCCAAACACTGGAAATGCCACTATGTTAGTACGTGAAGGGTGTTATGGCGGGAGATCTAAGAAGTCACCTTTAACACTGAACTCGGGGTATACAGCAGATATTAATGTTTTCCCCTTAGAAAGTGATACATATGACCAACTGAAGAAAATGCATGAAATAACTGCTACCAAACTGACGCATTTAACTCAGATGTGCCGAAATTTTATCCCTGAAGAACGATGGGTTGATTATGTTACAAGAAACAACAGTTGTAATTGATTTTCTTTTATTATTGTACTTTCATATGATGCATTGGTCATGCTTCCAATTTTATTCTATGCAAAATAGCTTATGCTCATTGGGGGTATTTTAAGGGTAAAACTGGGACAGTGATGCTCAAAATTGGTGAACTGCTTCATTTAAGGCCAAATATTTAAATGTACTAAAAAACAGTAATTGGCCAGGGTGTGCATAAGCTCCCATTTTTATTCTATGCCATCACATGTGTGTTCTTTAGTTCTCGATTGTCAAGTGTACATGGACGATGAGGCCTGATAAGATCTTGGCATTCTATCTCAGATGATTACAATCTTCTGAATTTCCAGGATGAGGCGTACAGTTGCGATGGGACTAACTACAGTGAAACCTGTCTTAGCGGCCACCTGTACAGAAAGGCCACCTCTTTAAAAAGACCAGCTTTAGTTCCCGTGAGAAATTTATACACTAATTTACCTGTCTAAAGCAGCCACCTGCCTATTAAGGTCAAGAAATCTTGGCCCGAAGGTGACCGGCTTAGACAGTTTCCACTATATCTATCCCATTTTATTGTCAATGTCACAAACAATTAATGTGATATAATTATTTTGTTATGTAACATGTGTATTAATTAAATGACATGCAAGACGAAAGCCACAATGGGAGTGACTACTTGCTGTTAGGGTGGATAATGCTATGTAACAAGCTGGTTTGAGCACCACCAGAACACACAATACACCATGTGTGGTGTGGCAACAAGAATTATGCTTGGAACACCTTCTCTAGTGACACTACGTTCTTGACGCTTTCACACTTGTTTATAAGGCATCTGCCAATTATCAACGCACGCATGAGGAATGGCACTAAATGGAGTTTAAAAGATTTCTGTTTAAAACACCTTCCCTAGGAAACTTATGGTTCTACACGCTTTTACAACTTGTTTATCAGACATTAGGGCTTGTGTCCACATCGTGTCTTTAAAAGTTATTGTAGGGATTAGAGGTTTGATCGAAGAAAATACGCGTTTGAACAAACCAGGATTAGATAATGTCAGTGCTAGATGGACTGTACAAACATGGGTAAGTTGACTGGTATAAGGTAACGCTAGGTGTAACACAAGGTTGAGAAATAAAGCGAAATATGTCTAAATATGCATTTAATACCGGTCGCAAGAAAACTACTACTACGAAAAGATTTTTTTATCACGTAACGCAATACAAACCTATTGAGAGATGTTGCGTAATTCAGGACTAATATTGCAAAACCGTCCCTACACGTAAATAACTCACAGTAGTGGCCACGCGTCTTTTAATTGGGCGTGTGCTTTGTAGTTTCTTGGCCGCACGCCTCACTACCGTGAGTCTTGATATTGCTTGATGGTGACAATGGACGTGTATATCTCCTCAAGATGTGAATCATGGCTGGTGATTATATTAATTTTGATGAAAAACATGAAAGGAAGTAGAGAGTTGGAGCAGTTTCAAATTAAAATGTATACAGCAATAGGGGGAGAGGACGAGTTAACTGAATCTCAATTGGTTAAGCAAAAGTTAGCTCCTACCTCTCAAAATAAGACTTCTGCAATTGTGTTTATAGGAATGGACTAAAACCAACACTGATAAGTTTGCCTGTTGATTGCAACTCAAGAATTATGTATCTTATCTACAGCATAACTCATACACAGGCTGTTACTAACTCTGTATTTTTCTCCTGATTGCTCCATCTTTACTCCATCTTTGGATCATCTTGGGACCATTACTCAAATTATGTAGAAATTTGCACAGTAATGGATTACTGCTATGACTAGTAATCTAGTTTTGCCTCAGGCTAGGCTGTACTTGAAAACAATTGTTCCAAGACAGAGTAAAACTGAGTAAATAAGGAGTCCAATATCAGTCAGTATCAGTTAGTAACAGTATATACTATGAATCTTGCTATGATCACTGCATCAAGTTTATCGAAGTACGTATTAGAACTGAAATAAGTACTGCAAAATTTTAAATCTAATCTAAAACAGCAAAGCTGTGAAAAAAGGGTGCGGCCCCAAATAGGCCATGGTGAAACAAAGATGAGAAATCCAAGGTTGCGGCCAAGAAATGACTGTGATGGTAGTTAACGGTAAAAATTTTAATAACGACAATTCAGGTGAATTTGGTGCTGCTTGCATGGTCTTGGCAACAAATTCACCTATAAATTGTCGTTTTTAAAATTTTTACTATTAACCTACCATCACAGCCATATCTTGGCCACCACCTTGGACTTCACATCTTTTTTCACCATGGTCTTTTTGGGGGGCTGCACCCTTTTCTCACTGCTTGACTGTTTTGGATTAGATGTCACTTCTTTTTGTATTTGTATACCAGCTTACAGCTTTTTAACCTGTCTTTCTTTTCTTTACTACAGAATGAAGAAAGAGATTTCAAGCAGATTTTTAAATATGTGACCGGATTTCACATAACAAGGCTTCCACACACACAAAATCAAACTTACGATTTTAGCAGAAATGGATTGCTGGTCTAATACACTATCATATTTCACACTGTACTTCCTTCAGCACTGACAAGTCTGGTTTCTGTAGCAGCTTTCTTCCGACCCTGTCAAAGCCACGAGTGCGAGATTGGCACCATTAAATGGCCATGGCTTTGTGATAATGGTGTGTAGTGAGCTGGGACTTCACAGAGAGCTCGCCAATAGTGTTCTCAGTCAATTTGGAGTAATTTGAGGGCCATGGAGGGCCATGGAAAGCCCAAACTTGGCCTCTGGATTCCAATCGTCTTCTTACTTCATTTTAATACCCGTATATTAAGACCACCGTCCACCCCCACCCTCCCACCCTATTACTACTACCTGTGATATTATTACCCGCTCGAAAAAAGCTGCTCAAAACAGGGCAAATTTTGGGTATCAGAAATGTATACACCCACTCAGTGATAGCTGGTGAACAGATGAACAATTGGTGCAAATTTTGTTTGCACAGCTGTAGGCACTGGGAAGTTATTACACAATGATTCCTTAAAATCGCCATATCTCCTAACAAAGCTTTGTGCGTTGAAGCCTTGTTTTGTCAAATTCAGTCACGTATATACTTTAAGTATTTTTGGAGAATTTGTACAAATTTTAATATATGCCAATTCTTCTCTACAGGGTGCAGGGGTGGATCCAGGAGCTGGCTAGGGGAGGGGCACAAACAGGGTAAGTTGTAGGTGGTTGCATGCATGGGGAGAACCATATTCTCTATAGTTCAGTGCTGCTTTTTTAAAGCAGCAAATAATCACCTCTTAGTGGTGTCTCACTGTTGATATTTGCCATTTTGGCCTTTTCAGATGGTTGTGAAGTCTTAAAACTGTTTAAAAGGCCCTGAATGTCTTAAATGACAGCAACACGATAATTCTTTTAGAGGTGCTTAGTACGTACGAAGGTGCTGGGTGACTATTTTACAGTTTACAGTTAGTTTGACTTCGGTTCGCTTTGTTCTCAGGTGAATTTGTAATAAATGCTAGTAAAATGTGCATATTTTCGTAAGTTTTAAACTGATCTTGGTTGGCCTGACATAAAATTTACTAGCTGTTTTAATCAGAAGCATGGCTGGCTCCTCCACAAGGTGGAGAGGGGGGGGAATTTGCCCCAAATGCCCCATCCTGGATCCGCCATTGGGGTGATTTGTTTGCAGCTGAACTCTCTACAGGGTGATCTGTTTGTAACTGAACTCTCTACGGGTGATTTGTTTGCAGCTGAACTCTCTACATGATGGTTTCTTTGCAGGTGCAACTCTCTACAAGGTAACTTCTCCTAGCTGATCTCTCTACAGGGTAATTTGTTTGTAGCTAAACTCTCTACAGGGTGATTTGTTTGCAGCTGAACTCTCTACATGGTGGTTTCTTTGTAGCTGAACTCTCTACAAGGTGACTTCTTCTAGCTGATCTTTCTACAGGGTGATTTGTTTGCAGTTGAACTCTCTACATGGTAGTTTCTTTGTAGCTGAACTCTCTCTACAAGGTGACTTCTTCTAGCTGATCTCTCTACAAGGTGATTTGTTTGTAGCTGAACTCTCTACAGGGTGATCTGTTCATAGCTGAACTCTCTTCAGGGTGATTAGTTTGCAGCTAAACTCTCTGCATGACAGTTTCTTTGTAGCTGAATTCTCTACAGGATGACTTGTTAGCTGACTTCTTTACAGTGTGATCTGTTTGTAGCTGAACCCTCTACATGGTGGTTTCTTTGTAGCTGAAATCTCTACAAGGTGACTTCTTCTAGTTGATCTCTCTACAGGGTGACTTGTTTCTAGGTGAACTCTCTACAGGATGACTTGCTGAATTGTCTACCAGATTAACTGTTTGTAGCTGAATTCCCTACAGAGTAACTTGCAATGTAATATAATTCTATAATGGAGTAAGTTATAAACGTTGCTGAATGCTCTATTAGGGTGACTGTTCTATTAGAGTATCTCGATCTCGCATTTGCTACACGCAGTCGCCTTTCGACTCATAACTCATTGGTTTGTAATCTGTTTCTTCTCTACTACTGCAAGGACTTTCTATGATGATTATTCCAGATACATACTGATTTTCAGCTCATTGCTCTAAGCGGTTTGCCTGGTAGGCGTGAAAACTTACAGTTTTTTTATTCATAAAAATCGATCGCGTAATTGTGACACAGGTTGGGTTTTGTGTCATATCTCCATGGTCTTTATCTCGATTCCTTTCAAGCCACAAAAAGGCACTCCTACGATGGTTACTCCATCTACATAGCAATTTTCAACTCATTCTTCCAAGGGGTTTACCCTGTGAGCGTGACAGACTTCGACTTTATTTTACGTAAATAATCAATACGGTCGCTTCCTATCAAAAAAAAAAAATCATAGCATAAGCAATCAATTACCGACATCCTTATGTACGGTAACTACCTATCAATGTCACGCCCCACCTACCCCAAGTCGGGCAGCGGGTGGGGACTTGTAGGGGATTCGTCACCCAAGCTCGTCCCCAGGGTAGGGGCATTTGCAACACGAATAGCCATACTTGGCCATATCAATAGTGATTCCCGGGATAAATAAAACAAATTAGTAGGGGATTTGTAACTCGAAGCTGTCCGCAGGGGTGGGAAATTTTTCATCTAGAATTTGAAATCCCCACCTCTACCCGACCTGGGGTAGGTGGGGCTTGACATTGATAGGTGCATTATTACCACGGAAGGTACCTTCCACTGCAAACATTCCTCAGACACAGATTTTGGCAAAGGTATTCCCCTAGATGTCGTCCTTCTGTGCCTTAAGTTTAATGTCCATAGCTGCCTTCTCTGACCAGTAACAGACGAAAAGGTGCGAAGTGGAAATAACCGATTACCGGAATCATAACTCGTTTACCGGAACTCACATACGCTTGCGTGTATCTAACCACCAACAAAAGGTTATTCCTAAAGCCATCAAAATTTTGACAAAAATCCCACGTAATTTTGAGTACCTAACGGACATCCATGCAAAATTTTGGAACGTCAGAATGCATAATGTAGGAGTTAAGATTTTTAAAGTAAAAATGTATGCACAAATTGCTTGATAATTGAACACACATTGATCATTTAACAGTTCTACAGTTACAAATAGTGGAACAACAAGCTCCTAAACAATTCTAGATCCTTCGCTGTGCACTGTTCTTGATCTCTTGATTTCAGATGTTTGTAGGGATAGTATGGTGGCATACTTCACTTCCAGTGATGAAATTGAGTACCCTAGCTTCTTAACAGTTGGCCTGATGGTAGTACACTATTCTGGACTATATTCTCACCAACCTCTGCCTTCACCGCAGCCGCCATGTCATCTATGAGCATGCCAGTTCAACTGCAATGTTCGATGGTAGCCATACCATGTTTATTCGTGGAAGTTTCATCGAGTCCTGGCCTTGACCATCCATGGCTTGCCTTGTTTCTTTTATTGTTTGGTGACTAACATCGAAGCAGAAATCAACAGTAGAGGGGTCTACTCTCTCAAAGTGACGGAGGACAAATACCACTGATTGTGCAGGGTAAACTTGCATCCAAATACAGCTCCAAACCTACAGTACAGAAGTCAAACAAATTGTAAACCTTTGTCCATTCCTTTATCAGTAGAATTATAACCCTCAATAAACATAAAACAGTCTTTGTCAACCATTCCACTTCTTTGTACCACGGAATTCCACCGTTTTTATTAGTAAAACTCCTGTCCGATAATTGAAACATGCGTTTCCAGTAATTGAGTCAATCCAATAAATTATACTCTGTGAATGTTCATAGGATTCCTACCAAAATGGTACTGAGATCTGCCTTAATAAACGCTTTAAGTGTGACAAATTTTAGCTTGATTAGAGCATGTCTTCGTGTTTTAATGTGGATTTTGCAAAGTGTGCAAAATGAAGAAGAAAAAAAGCGAAGAAATTAAAACAAACTTTTTTTCGCTCATATGATCGTATCTCGGAAATGGCAGAGTGATTTTCTTCAAAGTTGTTATGTAGACTCCCCTAACTGGCCAGCACTTCTCTAGCAACTTTGGTTCCATTCAGGTTAGCAATCACAGAGCTACATAGATGTGAAAATTGTGTTTTCTTTCTTCCTGTTAATATGCTCAAGGTATGGCACGCCGACTTCTTGGGCCGCATGACACACCACCATGTGTCTTGATACCCAGTTGGTGAAAGTGGTACTCAAGTACTTGCTAAGATCACGTGATCAAATGTTCATTAATTCACCGGAGGCAATTTTGTTATCATGAGGAGATCCTGTAAAGTTTGATTTTCTCAGTTAAAGCTTTGCACTTGTCAGAATGCATTTACATGGGTACTTTAATACATGGTAGAGTTGCAACGATACAGTTTGTAGACGTATCGATCTATTGCTTCTGGTGTATCACAATACAGCAATAATTGCACAATACAAAGTGGAGTCTAAGCAATGGTCTATATTGTTTTTTAATGTTGTCTGTTTTTTTTAAAAGAAAAAAAGTGAGCTAATAATTTTTCTTTGAGAAGCACTATATACTATTCAGTTTAACCACAATGTACAATAATTTGATTGTCGGCTATGTTAACAAGCCACAATAATTATGTCTATATAATGACAATACATAATATATCGATACGGTTTGACTTTGTATCGATACAGTGGTATTATCCTAATACAATACGATACGCGATATATTGTTGCATCTCTAATACATTGCATTCCTGTAGCTCGATAAAGCTACAATTGCATGTAAGAAGTTGTAAATATTTGAATTGTCTGCTATAATGAGCACTTCAATGATTTAACACTGTCCAATAACTGAAATGTTTGCTTCCGGTAATTCAGTCAATCTGATAAATGATCTCTTATGCTAATGGTTTCAACCCTGGTACATATATATAATTGTAAAAAAAAAAATTGTGGGTTGCAGTTTGGCTTTTTCATCTCCTTAACCCATAAACCCGTCTAGCTATTTTCTCTACATTATCAACCTATTGTGTGGAATACAAAGAATTGAACTTGCTGTCGTTCTTGGAACCATGAAACACGAAGAATTGACCTTGCAGTCGTCCTTAGAACCGCGAAACACCTTTAGAAGTCGTGGTACTATGACATAGAACGGTACCACATAAGGCTAGTGACAATAAAGTTTGGTCTTGCTGCTTAGGAATATTAAGTTCTACTATGACATCATTGGAGAAGACCATGGAAGCATCAGTCTCGGCGTCAGTTCAGATGACACCCGCACAAGTGAGCGCACAAGTAAAGAGACATAAGCCTGACTCAGACGATTCGCCAGTAAAGGGAGTACTAAGTAACCTGTCAGGTGATATTTGTGGGCATTGTAATAAGCAGTGTACAGAAACTGGAGAACAAGGTCAGGCCATTCAATGTGATCTTTGTGGGGTGTGGGTGCATGCTGTGTGTGATGGAATAAGTAAAGATCAGTACCAAAGTCTGGTATCACTAACCTCAAATGTTGAAAACTCGGCTTACCTCTGTAAACTAAACTCCTGTCAAGCACGGCTTAAACAAATGATATTTGAAACTGTAAAAGTCAATAACAATTGTGGCGAGCTACAATCCAGGCTTGAAAAGGTTGAGGCCAAACTTGACAAAATAGTGCAAGAAGTTGGCTCAAGACTTGATAACCACAGCAAAACAATTGAATCTATCCCAAGTAGCGCTTCAGCTGTTGAAGTTAAGTTGAATAAAGTAGTCAGGAGCTTGGTACAAAATTGGACAGTCACTGCAAAACAATTGAAGCGATACCAGCAAAAGTCCCCGACCTTGCTACTACAATTGCTAGCGTAACCTCGTCCTTGGCTACAGAACAAAGAGAAAAGGAAAAACAACAGCTCAACTTGATATTTCACAATGTTTCTGAGTCCAAATCTAGTGACCCTAATAATAGAAAGAAAGAGGACACTGACTTTGTACAATTGGTTTTTTCAGACATGCTAAGCACTCCTGCTGCTATCACAAATGCCATCAGGCTTGGGAAAAAAGACTCTCATACCAGGCTTCTTAAAATCACTGTAGAATCACCTGATGAGAAAAAGGCTATCCTTCGCAATAAACTTAAACTTAGGAGGGAGGAGAACTCAGATCATGTACGTAAAATTTTCATAACTCCTGACCTTACTCCATCAGAACAAAGGGAAAATAAAGCATTAAGAGTTCAACTAACTCAAATGAATCAAGGTGCAAAGAAATATAGAATAAAAAACGGACAAATAGTGCAGCGTGAGCCTCAATGAGCCACTCCCGCTGCACTGATAATGTAATATTTAATGATTCCAATCTAACACCTTTAGATAACCCTAATCACGGTAAAAATCACATAGTTAAACTTAATATGCACAAGTCATCCACCAACCATATATCACCTGATATAATTAAAGTTATTAGTGTCAACTGTTGTAGTTTACGGTCAACATCCAGACGAGCTAGATTTTGTGGACTTCTACAAGAACACGAGCCGGATATTATAGTGGGCTGTGAATCGCATCTTGACAGCTCTTACTTATCATCTGAAATCTTCCCAGCATGTTTCAATATATACAGAAAAGACAGATCAGCTGGTGGAGGGGGGTGTATTCTTGGGAATTAAAAATACCTTAGTTTGTACAGAAGAACTTAACTTAGATACTACTGCAGAACTTATCTAGGCTAAGATAAGCCTCCATAACTTACCATCTCTTTATATCTGTGCTCATACTACCGACCACCACATTCTGACCTACAATCAATTCTCAAACTCAATGAATCGATAGTTAAATTAACCAGACAAAATCAAAGTTGCAATTTTATCCTTGCTGGAGACCTGACCATCTTCCTACTAAAGTACAGTACAGCCCAAAGGTAACGTCGCGAGTGTACACATTCGAGTAATACTCGCATCTTCTCACGGGATCATTCTTTTGCAATGTACTGTACAATACCTGCGAAATATCGCGTGGATATGCACTAGCCGCGTAAGAAACTCGCCACACATGAGAACACTCACTACTGAGTTTAGTAACTTCATACAACACTTAAATCACATAAACATTTGTGATTGGTCCCATAATTATGTTCGTGCAAGGCTAGCTAGCTAATTATACAGTAGAATGCAATAAGCGCACGCCTGGGCCCGCAGAACGCAATGGCTGGAATATTTACGAAAACGAAAAAAAATCCGTAAATTCTAAAGCGCTTGTTTCACAATGAAAGAAAGTGATAAACCAAAAACCTTGGCAGCACCGTGATCCCAAAAGCAAGAGGAGTTCCAAAATCTTTGTTTCGTGTCAGTACTCTCAAGGAGACAGAAGATATCAGCGTTAGTCTGCCTTGCGTTAGATGAGCGGTTCACTATCGCTTTTTCTCACGTTCGTTTGCCTTCGCCAGTCCCCCGTGGATGTAGGAATAGCCTGGAAGACAAAACTTACCTAGCAATGGATTTGCTTGTTCGTGGAGAATTCGATGGTACACGTTGCATCTTGCCGGGTAGAGGACTGCATCCGTATGATATGATCGTTTTATTAAACGCCTGTAGTTTATTGTCACTGTACAAATCGATTTTTTGCTGTTAGCACTTCATAGGCCCTTCGTAGCACTGTAACTTCGAAATTTCTTGGCTTCTAGAGTTGAAACTTCGGTTGACCATTCCTTTAACTATGTAGATAAAGAAAATATGAATTAGAAAAATGCACTAACTGGGGTTCTGTGGCATTACTTGGCGACCAATCCATCTAGGTTTACGGTAGCTACTGCTAGCTACGGTACTTACTGTAGTCCGTGACAGAGTCGAGTAGGTTACCAAGTATTCGGTAGCTACAATACAGGCATTGCAATAGGAGACTTCACAGCTGGCGGAACTGAGCCAGTTCCGCCTCCCAAGACCATAGGTGAGACCTGTTATCTGGTCTTGCGTGACGCTCTCGAGTAAAGTTAGCTATCGTGGAGCATTACTGTAGCCTTGCTGCATCCACACGGGTCACTCGAGCGCACGTCACGCGCGTCATTCGTGTACATGCGACGTTACCCGTGAGCTGTACTGTAATTAAGCTTTGTGCACCACAAATTGCTCCTGTATTGCAGACCATCTATTCCCGATCTTTGGAACATGCTAGTCTCCCTCAGGATTGGTTGTCAGCTAACATCACCCCTGTCTTCAAGAAGGGAAATCAAAATTCTCCTGCAAATTATAGACCAATCTCACTAACATCAGTCCTTTGTAAAGTAACGGAACATGTTATTTTTCACCACATAATGTCCTTTTTACATCACTAAACACTTTAAATCCTCTACAACATGGATTCAGGCCCAACCACTCCTGCAAAACACAACTAGTTGATTTTATAGATGAGATCCAACGATCTATAAATAGCCGGCAACAGACTGATTTATTGTTTATAGACTTTTCTAGGGCTTTTGATACAGTCCCTCACAAAAGACTATTAAACAAATTAAAATTCTATGGTATACGAGGGCCTCTTCTTCAATGGATCTCTTCCTGGCTAACCAAACGATATCAAAGGGTAAAATTAATGTTGATGAAGAATCATCCAGCACAACAACTGTTAAGTCTGGGGTACCACAGGGTACTGTCCTAGGCCTCCTCATGTTTCTTGTATAATTATATTAATGACATAAATGAAAACATTACATCTTCAGTTCAATTGTTTGCTGATGACTGTGTTATTTACAAGACTGTTACAACACCGCAAGATTCAAAACAGTTACAGGAAGACTTACATAAAATATGTGAATGGACTCACAAATGGCAAATGAAAATAAATGTTGATAAATGTGCTGTGCTGAGGTGTACTCGTTCCCTGAACCCCATACAATATACATATACTTTATCAGGTCATAATCTCAATAATAAAGAAGTCCCATACATACTTAGGTGTAGCGATCGATAACACTATGTCATGGTCATCACATACACAAACAGTAAGTAACAGAGCAACCAAAGTGCTAAATTTTATTAAACGAAACCTAAACAACTGCCCAATCTGATACTCAAAGAACAGCGTATTTAACATTGGTTCGACCAATAATGAAATATGCCGCCCCAGTTTGGGATCCATATTATAACACTGACATTTTATAAGTTAGAAAAGGTGCAAAGAAGAGCTGCTTGATGGATTTTATCAGATTACTCCAGAAATAGTGTTACGTCATTATTGTCCTCTCTTAGTATACCTACATTACAACAACGCCGTCAGTCATCAAGATTAACACTATTCTATAAAATAATTAATAATACACTACCGATCTCCATCCCCTCACATTATCAAAGAACTCAATTTTGTACCAGGCGACATCACCCCAATCATTTCATTCTGCCACAAACAACCCTCAACACCTATAAAATTCATAGTTTTTATCCTAGAACTGTTAAAGACTGGAATGAGTTGCCAATTAATATAATGGAATCAAGAAACTTGAATGAATTTATTTATGTACTTAACCTTCGACCTGCAGTTCGATTCCTGGGGCTGGAGGGATTTTTTTCCTTACTTTGGCCCCTTTTCTGTTACACCTTTTCAGCTATAAGTCACTAAGTCTAAGTCCTTGAAATTAGGTTAGGTAATCCTAAGGCTGCAGCACATGTTGCTGCAGACCTTCAGTGCTGGTCACTGTAAAGCATTAATACAATACAATAATACAATACTACTGTAATTAATTATCAAATTGAATGTACGTATGTATGTATGTATGTATTTGATTGTACCATTTGGGGTTTTCACCCCCTGGGCAAACCAGCTGAGCTGACTGCCCAGTACCTAATCTTAAATCTATGCTTTAACGAAGATGAAGCCAGCCATTCGAGAGATATTCAGGTTAGGCGCAAAAGCATACTGGTTTCCAATACAAAAATTATTTTTATTTATTTATCTAGGACCGTGTCACTTACAAACAAGTACATACACCAACGTGACAGCCCCCTGGTAAGGCTATTAGGTGGTGAAGGCATGATCCCCAAATCAACTCAATTTGTCACAATAGTGACAGATACAACACAATAGTGGCATCATAACTAGTGGTGTAGCAATGACACAGTAATGGGTGACACACTATAATTATGCATACACAACTTGCATGAGATAGCTACACAATACTGTAGGAGTATGCAAGCCAGATTAACCAGATAGAGGAAGACAGCTAAGCCAGCCAGAGCCTAGTAGCTAAGCCAGGTGAAGGCAAAACGATTAAGCATGTATTGAATTGCCTGACACCAGCACAAAGGAAGTTCGCATGCCAGCTGCACAAGACAAGATTGTTTACTTGTATTTTATATGTAACTGTATTGAAAAGAGAGTGGCATGTGTTTTAATGTTTTCTTGAATTGTTTAATTACATATTTTAGCTATGTCAATGAATCCACTGGCAGCTGGCATGGAAACTTGAGACCATTACAAACATAAAAACTTACTTGTAACCTTCTTGTTTACGTGCAAAGTGGCCTCTGGCTCTCCTGCAGTCACTCCAAGGACATTCGCTAATCTTCTCCTTTGTGCAATTTGTAATTAAGCAAGGGTGTGGTACTGGGCGTTGTATAGAATTACACGTATGGTCAAGTCATCAGCACGAACGGGTGCAATGATTATACGGTTGTACCTTCGTTCACAGGCAAATCTATCCCCAGTTACTTCATGTCTCTAGACCTCATAGTTTTTGAGAACATTAATTTTTTATTATTTATGATGTAATTTTAACCGCATTTCGTATTATCTTTAGTACTTGGTTGTATAATTATGCACAGAACCTCCTAAATGAGTGTGTGTGTACACGTAAAAACTGGTCAGTTTGTCAGTAAATTTATCTAAACTAGAAGAAGTAACTCCATCAGCTGGCAGAGAATTCCAATCACGGATTGTGGCTGGCAAAAATGAGTGTTGAAATGAACTAATTCTTGTTTACAGTTGTCTAAACTTTAATCGATGGCCTCTAGTCGATCTTTCAGAAGGGAACAAATCAGAGTTGAAGTCAACTATTATTATTATTACTGCATAATGTACAGACCTCAATCACGAGTATAATGTACATGATTAGCTAACAAACTAAACGTTAATTAAGTAGTTAATAGAGATCAACATTATCAGTTTCCACAAGGTGATTGGGTAGGTGAATCCATAATTGGATTGCTCTTGGAAAAAATGAATGCATGAAAGAATCAATTCTTGAGGGTGAGTGCAGGAATTTCTTGTTGCTACTACGGGTGATACTGGGAACTTTATGAAGGATATGATCACAAGGCATATCTACATACTGATTAATAATTTTATGAAATATAACTAAAATCGAATCATCTCTTCGTCTCTCCAATGATTGCCAATCAAGTTGATTTAGCATAGCTGTAACACTGGAATAACTTCCACTAAATTATTAAGGATTTTGTAGAACATGATCAATCTGGACTGAATTCTTCTGTCTTGTAATGAGTTCCATTTTAGTTCCTGAAGCATGGCTGTTACACTTGAATAAGATGAGTAGTCATTAAAAACAAATCTGGCTGCCTTTCGCTGTACCATTTTATGCTATTCGTTCAGTGGGGTGTATTCTACAGAACGGGACGGAACGGAATAATGGCCTAAACCACGGAATGGAACGCTTTCTCAAATTGAAGCTTGCAACTTACCATTGCTGAAACTGCCTTTACAAGTTATCAGTGGCACCTCCAGTGAGTGATTAAACATAAGATAAAAAGAATTAAACGATAGATTGTGGGTTCGTGTTGGTTGTCATTAGTAATGAAGTATTAATTGTGGGATGAGCTGTATTAGTGATGTTCATCCATGGTTCATCTACAGATATATCAAGAAGGGCACTTTATGTGAGCTGTTTTGCTTATTTTGACTTTAGAAAACAGTCCGGGCCGGCTTTTCAAGTCATATATCAGTGTACAAATAAAGCAAGCAGGAAGACACTGGTAACAGGAAAGAGCCAGCTGAATTAAAACTTGAAGAATTTTGTGCAGTGTGTGAGGAGCAAACATTTTGGCAGACCGCAAGGAGGCTATATTCTGCAAACATCACTGAAGTGTATGCATGGAGTTATTAACGGCCGGTGCAGTGGACTAATGCAGTGTTCAACAGTGAACTGATTTTTTCTGTTGCACAAATTCAAGGATGTGTCTGACTGCTAGCCTTGAATCAGGCTAAATGCCAAAACCGGCTCCAAGACAAACCAGATCTCAATTATAAGCCTTCTAAGCATGTGAAACCATGCCCATAGCCACCAGGCAAACGTGATTTGGACCAAGATGTGTGTGTAATTTCAATGTATCTAGTCAGACCTGAAATGAAACACTCACATTAATTACATACCACCTAAGTGTAACATTTCACATGCTTCACTTCAAACAAAACACTGTTTGTCTATTTTCAAGTGGTTCCCAGTCCAGCTGGTCCATGAAATTACAGTGGGATCACATGTATTTGTTACAGTGCAGGCTGCTCTGTGTTGGATCTACTATAGAGTTGAGATTTCAAGGTAGACTGCCAATGTACCGGCACTGTTGTAGCATATTTAAGTGGGGGACAAATGAATGCAGTATGCTAGATTATTTATGTATACAAATTTTTCATAAAGAAATTGATATCCCATTTTGATTTATACCTCCACTTTGCAACATATTCAAGAACAATAAGTTACCACCCTTTTAATCTCCAACCACTGGCGTTAATTAACCAAGATCTCACCAGTCTTTGTTTTTTCCATCTACAATTTTGCTTTGGAACAATAATTAGCTAAAGGCTCTAATTCATATTGAGTATTATCTGTAATTCACCTTATTGTAGTTGTACTAATTTTATTGATTTTTCTATATGTTTTCTTCATTTTCCTTTGAACTGAGTTGTACAGTATAGGTAAACAAAGATAAATTTTCTCTCCCATCTTATTCTAGGATTTCTATTGACTAAGAAAAATTTAATTGTTTGTATGCAGGCTCAAACTGAAATTGAGAAAATATAAAGAAAGTAAATTAACATTATACAGTCAATTTGCTTTTGGATATTTAATGTCTCCAACCGCAACAAAAATTTGATGAATTCATGCATGTCATCGCTAGTCGTCTGAACATTCTGAAAGTGATACCTCACTCAATCAACCATATATTCTGTTTATTATACTGAATAAAGTCATGATCACCTAACCTTTTCCTGTCACCAGTAACTTTCTAGTTAATTTCTCTGTGGATATTATGCTCCGAAACTGAAGAAATTGAGTGGTCTTCCAAACTATTTATCTTGTTAAGATCAGCAGAAACAACTGACATCCAACCTACGGCTACTGTATTGTAGTAACAAAATTTGCCTTGGTCATGCAATAAATGAATTGAAGAGACCTGCTTGATATATCAGGTAGTAGAACAATCACTATTCACTGCATGAGCCGGACAGCTATTAATATTTTATTATTATCCTATTCCATTTTCCTGGAGGCTCCACTGATAAAATGCAATTTCAGCAATGATAGCGGCTAGCCAAGCTGCAAGTTTTAATTCAGAAAGCATTCCATTCTGTAAAATAGACCCCATCTTGGATTCAACTCACTACTCAGGCTGAAATATCTAGCATTAGTCTACTACTCTGTTAATGAATCATAGATGTTCACACAATATAGCCTCCTTGAGGTATCTGAATGTTTGCTCCTCACACACTGCACAAAATACCTTTAGATTCTGCTTAGAAGGAGTTGATTCACACCATACTTGCTTCCTAGCATAACGGAAACTATCAATGAAATAACAATACAAAAAACGAAACCGGGCCACGCCCCCAAAATACAAAAATAAATTCGGAAATGTATTACGAGTATTGGGAAGACAATGAAAATTTCGTTTACTATTGCTCTTCACACTTCGTGCAAGTACCTTTCTTTAAAAAACGGCCGGCTTTTATATTAGAAGCTAATATACTACACGTGTACAAACTTATAGCGGCATACCTATAGAGCAAGTCTCCGCTATTTTGCAATTTGCAATAGTCACTAGCGATTTCTCCCAATAGTTTTTGTATGGCAATTGTATTGTGGTTTTGGGTTATCGTACGAAAAATGTTCCTGCGGATATTTGTTGTACGGTAGAACAATTTTACGGTCACAATCGCGTTCTCCAGTCTCTGGGGTATATTTTGATGCCAAAGTCTTTGAATTATCTCGGCGGGATGCTCCGCTATAATTTGGCGTTGAAATGAAGCGATGAACGTAAACAGTAACATTTCACAATGCGTACCAAGTTTCTCGCCTCACCAGGATCTCTATCTGTTCATTTCAGCCAGGATTTGGTGAGTTTAGCACTTCACCATGATAATTGTGTGTGAATGTGAGGTGGGGACATCTGTAAAGGTTCCCTAAGCAGATATAATAGGCCGGCTGTTTTGTATAAATGTGACCGGATTTCATATAACAAGGCTTCCACACACACAAAATCAAACTTATGATTTTACCAGAAATGGATTGCTGGTCTAATACACTATCATATTTCACACTGTACTTCCTTCAGCACTGGCAAGTCTGGTTTCTGTAGCAGCTTTCTTCCGACCCTGTCAAAGCCACGAGTGTGAGATTGGCACCATTAAATGGCCATGGCTTTGTGATAATGGTGTGTAGTGAACTGGAACTTCACAGAGAGCTCGCCAATAGTGTTCTCAGTCCATTTGGAGTAATTTGAGGGCCATGGAGAGCCCAAACTTGGCCTCTGGATTCCAATCGTCTTCTTACTCCATTTTATACCCGTATATTAAGACCACCGTCCACCCCCACCCTTATTACTACCATCTGTGATATTATTACCCGCTCGAAAAAAGCTGCTCAAAACAGGGCAAATTTTGGGTATCAGAAATGTATACACCCACTCAGTGATAGCCAGTGAACAGATGAACAATTGGTGCAAATTTTGTTTACACAGCTGTAGGCACTGGGAAGTTATTACACAATGATTCCTTAAAATCGCCATATCTCCTAACAAAGCTTTGTGCGTCGAAGCCTTGTTTTGTCTAATTCAGTCACAAATGTATATCAATCCCGGTGAATCGAGTATCTGAGCATAAACTGCTATTAAGGTTATGGGATAGTGAGCGACTGTCAAACAAAAATTTTATTACGTAAATAAGGCAGGCTTGGTGTTGTTGTGTTGTGTATCAGCTGGTAACAGGCTAAATCGTTGGGAAAATAATAGCATGCTGAATGGACAGTTACAAGGTACAAGAAAACACACGTAACAGTACAAGATAACATAGAAACAACACACTTAGCAACTGGCACATCTGTAAGCGCATGCATAGTTTTGCTGACTAATGGCGATATTTTCCTGAACCAAAAATCAGGACTGTCAAACTAGTTGTTAACATTTTGTATAAACAGACTACTAGTCTGGCTTCTTGTCTAGGTCCTGACGGAGCCATTCCTTAGAAATAATGTTTCTAGTGCTTGTGATATCAATTTAAAAATTAATTTTGTGACCAGTGTCTTGCTTTAAGCCATATTGTAGTCATATTTCAGCAACTATACACATTATCCACAAATCCTCTTCTCAGTCCCTCACAAGTGATGTTCTTCCAACCTTAGAATTGTTAGTAAGTCCTCATGGTTCTTCATTGGTCTGATTTTTGGTTCACAGTTTTCACTAATTGGCATGGGGACAACTATGTTTCCATAACAACATTTGAATTCCATGTCAATTAATGAGAAGTTAAGAATGCATAAATATTTGATAACAATGCATTAAGAAAAATCAAACCCCTAATCATGAAAAATGATCGACAGTGTACATGTGGGGTTTGCAGTATCCCGTAACCTTAATGTGCGAAAAACGTTCTATCCTTCTAGATAAAGGTTTTACAGTTGTGTTCTTTTAATTTATCTTTTATACCAAAAGTTACAGAGGATTTAGTACAGCAGATTCTATGTGTGATGGTGATTTCAGGAAGTATGTCAATTTGAATTATATTTGGGCTTTTGTATACATGTAAATCACTTGAAAGTCAGGATAGTATTTGATGTATTTATGCTAAAGGCATGTACACTGCTTTATTGAGTTGGTGGATTTTTGAAAAGTACACAAGGTGCTTTAATGTTACCATACCATGGGTAGGGAAATTTTCATGGTAAAAATATTTTTGTAGTTGATCTGAGACCACAAAAATAATTATTTTTAACAAAAAAATTACCACAAAAATTTTGGTACCTTAATTATACAGCTACGATCCAGCTACAAAGGTTATTAAAGTAAGTGTAGTATTAGAATAGTTCTTGGGCTTATAATGCATTATTTAAAGGTGTATGGTATTTAAAACAGGGCCGTAGCCAGACTTTTATCTTGGTAAGTTCTTTTAGAAGAAAAGTGGACCTTTTTATATGACATGGTTCAGATTATATCATGGTGTGTGCACCCAGCATACGAAGCATGCTGAAACTAAGGGGGTCTGGGGGCATGCCCCCCCAGGAAATTTTTTTGAAAATAGATACTGAATTTAGTGGAATTTCAGTCAATAAAAATAACAATTTTTTAGGGTAAGCTGAAGACCAGCTGTATGGATGATATCTGGAAAAATATCTCTACTGCTACTGTAATTATACCATCTGCACATGCATGTGTCTAAATATAATATATTGGAATGTCACAGTGAATAAGAATGAGAAAGATTAAGCACTCCGCCATGATCAACAGGGGCAGTGTTGCAGAAAAAAGGGAGTCTTAAACAATGAAATTTACACATTGCATGGAGTTGAAGCATGGATGCTATTCGTGGGCTCTGCATGGAGGGGCTTGCAATTGTCCACCAAAATCTTATATTTTAATGAAAGCTTGGTTTAGAGAATCTACATGTAGTTTTTAAAAGAAAATGTAATTGTGACTGTTCTATTAGAGTGATTGTTATATTAGAGTGATTGACTGCTCTATTAGAGTATCTCGATCTCGCATTGCATTTAATACAAGCACTGAATGGGTTACTCAGAGGACTTAATTTAGCTTCTTAGTGGTATCTAGTAAACTGTAGCTAATAGACTTTTGCTTCTGAAAATTCGGACCAGTATACTAAAATTGTGGACCTTTTTTCCAAGAGGACGGTTCTTCAGAACCCTCCAAACCCCCCCTGGCTACAGGCCTGTAAAAGTATATCACACACGCAAATATAATTCGCAGTGCCTATAAACAGCTGGCATTATTTACAGTTCAGTGCTTCATTTCAGTTTTGGTTGCTGTAATTCCCGAGCTTTACCACTTCGCATCTGAGTCAGCTTGAGTTCCTTGGTCAGCAAGTAATTAATTCTGGTGCCACACCCTGTTCCGGCAATCTGATTGGAGGCCATCAATTTCCAGTAACACAGCTGGGTACATCACCAAAAGTGTATCTAGAAAGATAACTTTGTGATACAGTACTAAAAAAAAATTTAAGTAAAAATACTTTCGTGGGTTGTCTGCACCCACGAAAATATTTTTACTCGAAAATTTCTGAAACAAAAATATTATTACATGAAATTTCTCTGCCTACAGTATAAAGATTTACGCTGCACATAACATAGTTACTGGTTATTCACAAACATGTCTTTTGCAGGTGTTCAGGTGACCAGTAGTTATGCAGGATAGATTCAATGTAAGGAGGACTGGTATTTGAATGTGCTGAGAGGTTGAAGAACTATTCCACTTGTAGCTTGGCACCAACAGTATAATACATTACTAATCATTGTTTGTGTAGGAGTGTAACATTGCGGTAACTTGCAAAATTTTATTTTGTAATTTAAGATAATAAATACAACACTTGTTCTGTAGTAGTGTCGAATAATATTTTAGTGGTTCTACATGTGTTGATCGTTGACATATGCAAATACCATTGCTGAATGATCAATTATAAATTACTTACACCTCTACATTATGAAGTATGAAGGGCTTCATGATAATGTTGGTAAACTAGTAGTACTTCATATCGGTTATTTCACGACTTCACACTCAAGTAAGAATTGAATTGTTTTTGCTGTGTCAGACTTCTGGTAAATACCCTGCGTACCATACATCCCAGTAGGATGGGTTCAGGATGGTTTCGACTGGGAATGCCACTGTGACTGCAACAAATGTGAAATCTGGAAGCACACTACTTGTACACCTACCATCGCTACCTGTCATCAAAGTGTGCAATGAG
Organism: Dysidea avara; assembly: GCF_963678975.1. Classification (NCBI taxonomy): domain Eukaryota; kingdom Metazoa; phylum Porifera; class Demospongiae; order Dictyoceratida; family Dysideidae; genus Dysidea; species Dysidea avara. The sequence goes on from NC_089280.1 coordinate 35,297,934, forward strand.
GAATTTGGAGAACTCAGTTGTGGAATCATTTCTGGAACAACAGTATTCAGCAGTGAAGAAAGGATTTCCTGCTGAGTGGGGTTGGCTACAGCTTTCACCTCAGAAAAAAAATTATGTACTCCAACAAAACTAGGTTTAAAAATATCCTGAAGTGTCAATTATGACAGCATGAGTACAGAGAAACCTGTCTTAGTGGTCATCTGTATAGGTACAGAAAGGCCACCTGTCAACATAAAATTTATTTTGATTTTTTACCTTAAGGGTGCTAGTGCCTTTTTGAAGCCACATAAATGCTGTTCTTTTTATCTTTGATACAGGCATAAAGAAAGCTACAGGAATCTAAACTACTGCTTCGAAGATTGACCTAACTTTCTACTATACAGAGACCAAAGTATAAGATTGTACCTTGTTTCATTCACGCGCTATAGCCTCTCAAAGTTAACCCATACATTTTTTTATTCCGAGATACTGGCTGCTTGCACAAGCATCTAATTCGCTGTGAAGATTCTTCAATAAACTTGTGGAAACTTAGCGCAGGGATTTGTCTTTGCACTTCTTCTTTCTTGAGTTATAAAACAAAGAGTGAGTGCCACGAGCGAACTTTGACTTTCGCGCCCTGTAACTTCATGCTGGATCACAACAATTATAATTCCATGCGCTAAAAGTTTGCAAATTTATCACTGATGGTCCACCAAAAGTTTGGTAGAGATCCGACTATCGTGTATTCCAGAATATCGCCTTTTACAATGCAGTGTAGAACATGCGCACGCCGACCAGTTATTACAACAAATTCTATAAACCACAAATGCCAACTTTATCAAATAACAAGTTATAAATGAAGTTATGAACTAAACAAAAGCTCTTGTTCTTTTTCTTTACACACTGGGATACCTTCCTGTTGGTTGTGGAGTCGCCAAGCCTGCTCTTCGATGGGTAACGCCTCGTAACGCACAGTCAGTATCTTGTAATGGGTGATAAATCCAGCTGGAACATCGTCTCTACCTAAGAACAGGCGTACAATTACAAATATAACTTACCAGCGTACACTATCACTTGAGAAAACACAGGAAGAACGTGTGTTGGCTACAAATCAGCTTGCGTTCGCACATGTCATCAAAACTAGCACTTACTTTCAGGCTAATTCACTCTATTGTCACTCTTGGGCGCCTAGACGATCATTTTCGTGATGATTTTCAAACGTCTTGGCCAATTTCTTTGGCGCAAAACACGGCCGCCTAACACGGATACTTTGAGTATGCGTAATATTGCCAATTATGATGTAACAGCCGCATGTGGTTATGTGGGTTGTCCCTTGAATGGCTTCAAAAACCCGCTAGCACCCTTAAGCGAGAAGTCTGTCCACTTGTCTATTGAGGCCAAGAAATGTTGGCTCAAACTAGTGTTGCACCGATATGGAATTTTAGCCGATATTCTGATAACCGATATATAAGAATGCATTGATGCCGATATCACTAGCCAATCCGATATGATACATAAATAATAAAAAAACACTTTAATAACTTTTGATAAACATTACAAACTCACAAACAATATGTGTTGTTACAGTTACTCTGGTAGAAAGGTAATAGACTGAATCACTGATAGTTCTTTACACAATGTAAACTACAGGGTAAGTTGCTTGTAAGTAGTACCAACTAGAACAAAGTTGTTTTAGTACGAACAATAGCTCCTCTGATAATTCTGGCATAATCCTGTTTCATTTTTCATTATGTAGGTCTCCTGCAGCAGAGAACAGTCGCTCGGATGGCACTGAAGTGGCAGGTGCAGACAGAAATTGTCGGGCTAGTTTTGAAAGAATTGGAAATTCTTGACAATGCTGTGACCACCACATAAAAGGGTCACCTGTTTTGAAATCTATTAAAGGCACACTTAAGTACCTATCTACTTCACTAGTAGATGTGGGCAGGTCTTCCCTGCTATCAGCAACAATTTCAGAAAATACATCTAACAGAATGCTACTTTTTAGTGGGCAAATTCTCTTAGGCCTTGTTGGTCCCTCCATTTCAGTGTTACCTTGCAAACCAGTGTCAAGCTTGGACATTTCTTCCAATAAAATTCTTTAATTGTTGCTTTAACAATATTACTTGAAAAGAATCTGTCCTTAAACCTAGGGTCAAGGAAAGTAGCAAGAGATAACTGCTTGTTTTCTTCAATTCTGTTAAAACGTAGTTTAAGCGAATGAAGCAGTTCTCTTTTCATAGTGCGAATGCCACTGTCATCAGTGTTTTTTTCAAGTGCTCTGGTAAGTATATGAATGTACGGTATGACGATGGAAATAGCTGCAAGGTCTGCAGATATAGACCTAGTGATCTCTTCTACAGGAAATAAAATTTCAATAACTCTTTTCATGACATCCAACTGGTAAGATGAAAGCTGCTGGACACTCCTATTTTCAGCAGCATGTATGCTGCTAATGCCATCTTTTGCTCTTGGACTGATGTCAACATGTAAAATGTGGAATTCCATCTTGTTTGGACGTCCTGCTTCAATTTATGCTGTGGAATATTGAGGCTTTTTTGAATTCTTTTCAAATTGTGAGAAGCAACAGACGAGCGGTGAAAATTCCCAACTATACTCTTGCATATTGCAATGATATCTTTCACTATTTTCTGAGATAGTAAGCCATCATTGATTGCTAACTGAAAAGAATGAGCAAAACACCCAAAATGTGGTAGAGAAGCATCACGCATGGCCTTAGCCATATTACTGGCGTTGTCAGTGATCACTAAATGCACCCTCTGCAATGCTATTTTCCATTTTTCCAGCATGCTGAGCAACTGAGCAGTGATGTACTCTCCAGTGTGGGCTACAGTAAGGAATTGGGCATTCAAAACAGCAGAAACTCGCTTGAACTGGCTATCAATCCAATGGGCTGTAAGATTAAGCAATGCCGTATCATTCACACTTGAACTCCACGCATCCATTGTAAAGCTCAAGTAACTTTCATCATCACAACTGTTGATCAGACTCACAACTTCCTCTTTCATTCCAGAGTATATTTTTGGAATAATCGTTTCAGTAAAATATTTCCTACTGGGGCACTGGTAGCGTGGTTCTAGCAACTTCAAGGCTTGCCTGAATCCCACATCTTCTACCATTGAAATTGGCTGGCAGTCAATCGCTACCATCTCACCTATTTTTCGATATACTCGTTGTGCCCTCTGGTCATTGATATCCCAGCCCTTACTTCGGTCTTGCACTTCGCTTAAAGAAAGTTGTCGTTGTAGTTCTCGTTTTCTTGTTTCCATTGGCTGCTTTGGTTCCTTTTCTGTTTTCCTTTCCAGGTATTTTGAGTGGATTTCCAGGTGTCTTTTACTAAATGGTTTACAAGGTTAGTAGTAGTATAAGGCTTCGTCGTAGAGCCACCTCTGGGAACTTTCGCTTCACACTCATCACAAATAGCAAACTTGCTGTCCTCATCAACAGTAAAGAATTCCCAAATAACTGATGTTTTTCTTCCTAAATCACGGCTAGGGTTTACTGCATTGCTAGGGTTGCTTGCACTGGAACTCGTTATTTCTGCCATTTTCGGGCATTAACAATAGACAATTAAGTGGTTGCAGTGCTTGTATAAATCACGTGTACTTATATCGTATCGGCTAGTGTTGTGTCTTTTGATCCGATACCGATAAGTATAATTTAAGCTGATATATGGTTTAACCGATAGCCGATCCGACTATCGGTGCAACACTAGCTCAAACGTGACCATGAAGCTTAGACAGGTTTCACTGTATGGGATCACTCTCGACAGTACAATGCAATGTGTCAGATGGGCTACTGTAAGGAAATACAAACAGCATACTCTTTTAGTATACCCTGATGTGTTATAGTTAGTAAACAGAATGTGACTTCATTGATTACAATAACAGAGAAGCTAAATACACATCAAATCCAAGTTGCACTAAACCACTCATTAGTACTTTCTACACCGACAGAAGCGCCCACCACAACTTGAGGTCCCAACTTGAGGTTCCTTCGGTCCTTACGGCTTCACTTCAATTCTAGTCCGGAAATGCTATGGCCTGACGTAGCGTCGTTTGGCTTCTCCAAGAAATATAGGAACGGAGCATTACTTGGTCATCTACAGTTCTTCGTTAAACAGGCTATTCTACTCTGGGCGTTCCTTGTTTCGATAACAAACAGTACAAGCGGAGTCCACATAAATTACGGTAACACGCATTTTGCGGAAAATTTTTATTGTTTCAAAAACACACAAAAGTTTTCAATATCGTGTACTGTAGCTACATACTGATTTATGCCAATTGAAAAGGCCGAGCCCTAGACTGTATGTTCTAAAGTCAAAGTAAGCAAAAACAACTCACATACTAGTAAAAACAAGTCATGCATTAAGTTCCCTACTTGATACATCCGAAGATGAACACATTGAGTCAGCTATTCCCACAATTAGTACTTCGTTACTAATGACAACTAACAAGAACCCACAATCGATCCTTAAATTCGTTTTATCTTTCTTGGGGTGAGTTTGATTACCTGCTGGAAGTGCCACCGATAACTTGTACAGCAATGGTAAGCTGCAAGCTTCAATTTGAGAAAGCATTCCGTTCTGTGGTTTAGTCCATCATTCCGTTCCATTCCGTAGAATAGACCCCACCTATTCGTTCCATGGTTAGCCAGCATAGCTTAGCGCTTTAGGAACGATAACTACCAAATGAAAACGATTGTAAGAAGTGTTTTAGAGAGTATAACAGCCCACAGTGTTACTGGGTAGGTTCAACATACTCCATAGTCTGTATGCTTTACAAAGTGCCGATAATTGGCGAGTTCGATAATCAGTTGCTTTTCAGACACATACAGGGTAGTACTAAAAGCCGGAACAGAATGGAACGGAACCAATTGGGGTGCGCGCCAAGTAGAAAAATCGCTTGAGACGGACTTTGCATCGTTTCCAACTGCCACACAGTGACTAAATTGTGCTAGAGTTCATTTCCTTCTACTTATATGCATGCTAGAAATCGCGCTCTCGCAGTTTCTATTTAATGCCTGCCACATGGCATGTTGTGCTCTTACCAATCTATCAAATTCTGTTTAATCCTGATGTAGAATTGCTTCCTTATCATTCTAAAAAGTAAACTACTGTAGTATTTTCATGTTACAGTCGTGTCCAAGTCTTTAGTGACAGCGAGGATGGTTTTCTGAAGTCTGCCAGCATGGGCAATAATTTATGAGAGTTAACCATAGTGTATGTTAGTGGCTGTGAATCGTATGCTTACAGGTCTTACAAAATAATAGTTTAGCAGGTAATGATAGTTTTTCAGCGTAGATGATTGCAAAACGCATTCGTGCAGTGGGTATTAAATAGAAACTTCAAGCGAGCGATTTCTAGCATGCCTACAAGTAGAAGAAAACTAACTTCAGCACAATTCTAGTCATTACGTAATGGTAAGAAACGGTGTACAATCTGCAAACACTATTTTAGCACATATTTGTCGAATCACTTACTGTGGTTGCTGGTGGTATTAAGTATTCATCGAATTGCATTTAGTAGATGCTGGTAGTATCGCTATTAACTATATTTTTGGCAGGTGGTCAGGTTGTTTAATCACGTGATCAGGTGCACGTGATCCCCTCTCAACGCAGGTCGGTGACAAGCACGTAGCTGCTATTGTGTTTTCGAGCCTTTGTTGTAATCTGTATGGCTCGATGTAGGATTTTTGGCCCCTGCAGCTAACTCGAGCCTATCTGGACGAGAGTTCCATAGCCCGTGCTGTGGAGAAGGATCTGACCTTTCACCTTATTCCTTGTTTATTAGGAGTAAGGGAGTATGTGGTGGAATTCGTAGAACGGGGTTGGGAGTGGTGGGGCACTTTTACGCACGACGAGTTGAAGTTCGATCACACGAGCCAACAAATGGCGCCTTCTGCATCACGTGCGTAACTGGCTGGAGGCATGCGTGATTCTTTTTGTGCTAACCACAGTTAAGCTATTAACCTCCATTTAGCACATATTTGTCGAATCACTTATTGTGGTTGCTGGTGGTATTAAGTATTCATCGAATTGCATTTAGTAGATGCTGGTAGTATCGCTATTAACTATATTTTTGGCAGGTGGTCAGGTTGTTTAATCACGTGATCAGGTGCACGTGATCCCCTCTCAACGCAGGTCGGTGACAAGCACGTAGCTGCTATTGCGTTTTCGAGCCTTTGTTGTAATCTGTATGGCTCGATGTAGGATTTTTGGCCCCTGCAGCTAACTCGAGCCTATCTGGACGAGAGTTCCATAGCCCAAAGAAAGCCCATAATGGGGTAGCAGGGGGTTCTAAGTGGCTAGTTGGAGTAGTTTAAACCTTGTCAAAAATGATCATCTTGTTTGAGCTTGGTTTTCCTATCGCCCAGATGAGGTCTTGTCACCTTTGATAGGCACTGTTAAGCGTTAGCGCCATAGGGTTAGCGCGTGTGTCTGCCTATTCATGGCTACCTGGCCACCTCTGTAAACCGTGCCAGCAGCACAGTTTAGGAGCTGCAAATTGCTATTGGTTGTTGATACTGGCCGGTATAGAAAGGAATATAATATTATTTCAAAACGTTAAGTGAATGATGTTGTATCAGTGCCATGCCCTGGTCTGGCGAGCAATCCGCTGTCAGCAGGCTACCCCAGCTTCATCGATACTTAGCTGCGTGACACTACAGCCTTTGTTTGATTGAAGTTTTATGGTCATAGTTATGACTTATGCTAAGACTGCTTGCTATAGGTGTGTCACCAGCGTGGTGCCAAGTTGGCAGTATCAGTATCCGTAGCTATAGCTTGTTATTAGTCTATAATGTACGTGTGTATGCAAGTGCGTTTTAGTGGCTGCATGGCCTGTTGGATTTTTGCACTGTAGTCATGGGATGACCTAGGTGATGTGCAGTTGCGCTCTGTCCCCAGCTCGCAGTGCAGTCATAGTGAGTAATATTGGCTCACCTATTTGTGTACTCTTGACACAATCATAATTGACGTGTTCCCCGTATCCGGAGAATTGAGTCACAGCCCAGTCTGATGTGTCTATGTGTCACTAATCTGATACGGCTTAGGGCGATCTCACATCTCTGTTTATAGTGTAAGTATGTGTGTTAACCATGCCTGGTGTGATTTCAATAAACTAGTGCATGATACCGCTGGCATGTGGTAGTGATCAAATACCTTAGTACAACTTTGTCTTGTTGCCTGAAGTAGTGCTACTAGATCTAGACTCACTCGGTTGCTTTGTTCAGTGGTCACCATAGCTGTTATAGTGTGCTGCTTATCTGTCACATCCTGACTAGCTGGATATAGAATATTCTATTCTGTTTTTTGTTTGTTTTTCTTTTTTTTTTTTTTGATTGCTAGGAGTTCTAGTCAAGGTGTTCCCAGCAAGTGAGCTGTACTAGTCGCAGCTGGTCATCTTGATTATTGGTTATTGATTTAGCTGATATGTGTGTACTGTACATGTGTTACTGAACATCGCTGCCACGTCTAGCTACAGCAACTAATATAGTCTGGTGCTAACGCTCAAGTTGATGACTGACTACACTGTGCTGGTCACTTAGCAGGTATAGTCATATGCTCTTGGTGTAGCTGAAGCGTGCTTAAACTGTGGCCACAGCTGCTGCAAGTCCTGCCATTTAGTGGTAGTGATTGGCTGATGTGTGACTGTACCATGCTACGAATGTAGCCATCCTGTCATTCAGTTAAGTGCAGTAACTGATATGCTACTGTATAGGCAACTGAGTAGCCATTTTGTTTACTGCCATCGATGTTGTCATGTATAGCTGATACATATCTGTAGTGAACTGTGCTATACCACTGTATAACTGTCACATATACTGCAAATGACACTGTCAGGTGCTATCGTTATAGCTGATGCAGGAACTAGGCCTTTATGATCAGTGTGGGTGAAGAGGAGTCTTTAGAGCACATGGTTGGACATGCTAAGTATGTAAGATTTTGCAGAGACCAAAGCCCAACCTCATGCGATTGCTATGGCCACTGTACTGCATTACTGACATAGTTGTCTCACTCACTGTGACTGATACTGAGTGATAGTGATGCAGTCAGGTGAGAAAGCTCATAGCTGCCCTGTGTTGTTACTATCTGTAAGATCTGTCGATGGTGCAGGTACAAATAACGCAACTAATGTGTAGCCGCAATCGTGATGTGGTCAGGATTATCTATCCTGGCATGGCTGTTACGTCTGCAACTAATGCGTCAGGTGTTTTCAGTATGCAGTTGAAATTCCTGACACTTCTGCTGTACATTATTCGTAGCAGTCTATCTGATGTGTGGATGTAGGATCATGACAAAGCCAGATGTCACATCTACTACAATTGATGCAGTCAGATGTAACAATATACCTGATATATGTGACTGCGCAGTGCTACTGATGTAGCTGTCGTGTCCACTGAAGCTGCAGTTGATGTAGTGAGCATGTGTGGTTACACTGGTGATATTTCTGCTACCTCCATTGTAATTGATATAGTCTGATGCTAACAGTATAGACTGTACAGTGCTACTGGTGTAGCTGTCCTGATCATGATGCAGTCAGGTGATGATATAGCTGATATGTAGCTGCCCTGCTGAAGTTTCTACTACCTCCGCTGTGACATGTTCCTATGTAACAATATAGCTGATGTGTGGCTGTTGCTACAGTGCATGGTAATAATGTATAGCAGTACTATGGCTGTCCCTTTTTTTTTTTTTTTTTTACCACTGATGTAGTCAGAAGCTAGCAATATAATGACTGTACAGTGTTGTTGACATAGCAACTACAGCTGATGCATGCAGTATAGCTGTCGTGTAAGTGTGTGATGACAAGAGGTCACGTTCACTGTGATTGATAGTCAGGTAGCTGATGTATGCATGATTGTACTGTGATACCAACATAGTTATCACATTAATTTTACTAGAATTGATGTTGCATCATTCATGTTTGAGAGCTACCAATGTGGCCCGTGTTTGAGTACTATGGATGTAGTCCACGTTTACTGATGTAGCTCATGGTTGAGTGCTATCGACATAGCTCACGTTTGAGTGTTACTGGCGTAGCTCATGTGTGATTGCTACTGACGTCACTCATGTTTGAGAGCTGCCAACTTACCTCATCTGAGTGCTACTGACATAGCTCATGTATGGCTGCAACTAATGTAGTTCATGTCTGGTGCAGCATCAGCGATGTAGCTCATGTAAGCATGTTTGAGTACTACCAACGTGGCTCATGATCATGTCCACATAATGCTAATGATATAGCTCATGTTTGAGTGTTACTGACATAGCCCATGTTTGAGTGTTACATGGACGTAGATCATGTTTGAGTGCTACCAACACAGCTCATGTCTGAGTGCTACTGATGTAGCTCATGTTACCAGCTTACCTCTTTTGAGTGCTATGTACCAAGTAGCTCATGTACGAGTGCTACTAATATAGCTCATGTTTGAGTGTTACCAAACATAGCTTATGTCTGAAATTGAGTGCTACTGATGTTCGTAGCTCATGTTTGCATGCTACTGATGTAGCTCGTGTTTGAGTACTGCTGATGTAACTCATGTTTGTGTTTGAGTGCTACCAACATAGCTCATGTCTGAGTTTAGTAGCCCGTGTTACCGACTTGTATAATTACCTCTTTTGAGTGCTACTGACATAGCTCCTGTCTGAGTGCTATTGATATAGCTAATGTTTGAGTACTACTGACTGCTCGTGTTTATGTGCTACCAAGATAGCTCATGTCTGATACTGAGTGCTACTGATGCTTGTAGCTCATGTTTGCTTGCTACTGACATAGCTCGTGTTTGAATGCTACCAGCGTACCTCTTTTTGAGTGCTACTGATGTAGCTCATAATTGAGTGCTACTCACTCTTGAGTGTTTGCAATGTAGCTCATGTTTTGAGTACTACTGATGTAGTTCATGCTTGAGTGCTACCAATATGTTTATGGTGGAGTTCTACTGTTGTAACTCATGTTTGAGTGCTACCAACATAGCTCATGTGTGAAAGCTTTTAACTTACCACATTAATTATGGGTGCTACCGATGTAACTCGTGTATGGGTGCTACCGATGTAGCTCATGTCTGGGCACTACCAATGTAGCTCATGCCCGAGTGCTACCGACGTATAGTAGTTCGTGTTTACGTGCTACCGACATAGCTCGTATTGTGAGATGTAGACTCATGTTTGAGTACCAACTTACCTCATTTGGGTGCTATCAACATAGCTCATTTCTGGGTGTTATAGCTGCTCATGTCTGGCTACTAGTGATGTAGCTCATGTCTGAGTGCAACTGACAGCTCATTCTGAGTGTTACCAACATATTGAGTGCTACCGATGTAACTCAGATTTGGGTACTGCCAATGTAGCTCATGATCATGTTTGAGAACTGCTGACATAGCTCGTTTGAGTGCTATACCGTCTTAACTCATGTTTCGGTGCTGCTGACATAGCTTATGTGTGAGTGCTACCAATGTAGCTCATGTTTGAGTGCTACTGGTGTAGCTTATGCTGTGTGAGTGCTACCGACATGGCTCATATTGTGAGATGTAGCTCCTGTTTGAGTACCAACTTGAGTGCTACCAACATAGCTCATGTCTGGCTACAGCTACTGATGTACCTCATGTCTGGGTGCTACTGACAGCTCATGTCTGGGTGTTACTGACATATTGAGTGCTACCGATGTCACTCAGGTTATTACCGACGTACCTCATGTTTGAGTGCTACCGATGTAGTTCATATGTGACTGCTACCAATGTATTTTTCTACAGTTGTGACTCATGTTTGAGTGCTACCGACATAGCTCATGTGTAAATGCTTTTAACTTACCACATTTGAGTGCTACCGATGTAGCTCGTGTATGGGTGCTACCGATGCAGCTCCTGTCTGGGTATTACCAATGTAGCTTATGTCTGAGTGCTACTGATGTATAGTAGTTCAGTTTGAGTGCTACTGACATAGCACATGTTCAAGTGCTACTGACATAGCTCATACTGTGAGATGTAGCTCATGTTTCAGTACCAACTTACCTCACTAGAGTGCTACCAACGTAGCTCATCTCTGGGTGCTATACGTGTCTGGCTACTAGTGATGTAGTTCATGACTGGGTGTTACTGACATATTGAGTGCTGCTGATGTAACTCAGGTTTGGGTACTACCGATGTAGCTCATGTTTGACTGCTACTGACATAGCTCATGTTTGCAACATAGCTAGTGTTTGACTGAGTGCTACCAGTGTAGCTCATGTTTGAGTGCTACCGTTGTAGCTCATGTTTGAGTGCTACCGTTGTAGCTCATGTTTGAGTGCTACCGTTGTAGCTCATGTTTGAGTACTACCGTTGTAGCTCATGTTTGAGTGCTACCGTTGTAGCTCATGTGTGAGTGCTACCAACATGGCTCACATTGTGAGATGTAGCTGATGTTTGAGTACCAACTTACCTCATTTGAGCGCTACCGACATAGTTCATGTCTGAGTGCTACTGACAGATCGTGTCTGGGTGTTAATAACAAATTGAATGCTACTGACAGCTCAAGTCTAGGTGTTAATGACATATTGAGTGCTACTGATGTAGCTCAGGTTTGAGTACTACTGATGTAGCTCATGTTCGAGTACTATTGACATAGCTCATGTGAGAGTCCTACCGATGTAGCTCATGTGTGAGTGCTGCCAATGTAGCTGATGTTTGAGTGCTATTACCGTTGTAGCTGATGTTTGAGTGCTACTACCAATTAGTGTAGCTGATGTTTGAGTGCTACCAACGTAGCTGATGTGAGTGCGACTGACGTAGCTGATGTTTGAGTGCTGCCAACGTAGCTGATTTTTGAGTGCTACCGACGTAGCTGGTGTTTGAGTGCTACCGACGTAGCTGGTGTTTGAGTGCTACCGACGTAGCTGATGTTTGAGTGCTACCGACGTAGCTGATGTTTGAGTGTTACCGATGTAAGTGCTACCGACGTAGCTGATGTTTGAGTGCTACCGACGTACCTAATGTTTGAGTGCTACTGATGTAGCTGATGTGAGTGCTACTGAAGTAGCTGATGTTTGAGTGCTACTGACGTAGCTGATGTTTGATTGCTACCGACGTAGCTGATGTTTGAGTGTTACCGATGTAGCTGATGTGAGTGCTACCGACGTACCTAATGTTTGAGTGCTACTGAAGTAGCTGATGTTTGAGTGCTCCCGACGTAGCTGATGTTTGAGTGCTCCCGACGTAGCTGATGTTTGAGTGTTCCCGACGTAGCTGATGTTTGAGTGCTCCCGACGTAGCTGATGTTTGAGTGCTACCGACGTAGCTGATGTTTGAGTGCTACCGACGTAGCTGATGTGAGTGCTACCGACGTAGCTGATGTGAGTGCTACCGACGTAGCTGATGTGAGTGCTACCGACGTAGCTGATGTGAGTGCTACCGACGTAGCTGATGTGAGTGCTACCGACGTAGCTGATGTGAGTGCTACCGACGTAGCTGATGTGAGTGCTACCGACGTAGCTGATGTGAGTGCTACCGACGTAGCTGATGTGAGTGCTACCGACGTAGCTGATGTGAGTGCTACCGACGTAGCTGATGTGAGTGCTACCGACGTAGCTGATGTGAGTGCTACCGAAGTAGCTGATGTGACTGCTACTGACGTAGCTGATGTTTGAGTGTTACTGATGTAGCTTCCAATCCACCTGTCCCCAACTGAACTAGGCCTAGCTATCATTCCCCTTTTCCCTCCCTCCTAGGGGCTATACTTTAAAATGTGGGATCCAACCAGCTTAATTTGCGGTCAACCAATCCATAAATTCCTTTCAAAAGAAAATTCCAGCAACCTTACCCTAAAAAGGCCAGGTACCCTCTACGCTTACCTCCAGGATGTACTATATTTCACTCCCTTCCTGTGTGAAGGGAGGAGAATGAGTATAAAATCGATGACTGGTTAGTGGGGACTTCCGGTGGTAGGTGATAACTCACTCGGCGAGACAATACTGGAGCATCTACCGATACAATCAGTTGTGATCTGTGTGTGCCACCGCGGCTAGAGCACTATTGATCAAACTAGTGCCGGAAACCTTCTTGAGAATCTTCCTGGTCACATTCTGACGGTTATCACTGTGGTTCGCGGGGTAAACGTAGAAGTTGATACCCTATTATTCATCACGATATCATTCCGTTTGAGGTAGAGATGAAGTATCATTGCTCTCCGTCTCGCACTTTTACGCACGACGAGTTGAAGTTCGATCACACGAGCCAACAAATGGCGCCTTCTGCATCACGTGCGTAACTGGCTGGAGGCATGCGTGATTCTTTTTGTGCTAACCACAGTTAAGCTATTAACCTCCATTATTAACTTGGCGAGCGCCCCGTTCCGTTCCATTCCGTTCCGGCTTTTAGCACTACCCCTAAAATTTAAGTTTCTGACGCGGCGAATTTTATGACCACACCTCTTTGTTAAACACGTCTATAAACTAACTATCGATGTAGCTATATTAGAATATGCATTCGTCTATATAATTCAGCACTTACGTCATACTGAGTGTGTAACTCGAGGTGTAACTAGAACCATGTTCCTTAGACTCACTTGGTCTGACCAGATATATTCCATCATGGGTCATAAAAGGTTTAAATAGCTCTGTTGCTTCTTTTCTCGAACAGTTAAAGTAGCCCTTAAAGTCCAGTAATGCAGAAGTTGGACGGCGAGACATTTTTACTAACTTGGGCCAGATTCCACCCACTTTTAGCCCCTTATATGGGATGTGTCTATTTTACGGCGAACTTTTCAAACTCGTGACTAGTCTCGTGCCTTGACCACTTTCATAAGAAGCGTGCCATAATAGCCACAGATGGATCCCTATGGCTTCAGACTCGTCAACCCACTGCTTTTTTTAACCGTAAACGGTTTGTAATGATCAAGTAGTTATTCCTAGTCACTCCTCTTATAAAAGTGGTCAAGAGACAATCAGCGCTCACCTACCCAAGCACAGAACTTTTCTATTATAGAGTCCCCAGACCCTCGGATAGGAGCACGCGTTTAATGTCTCTATCTAATCGATAAGCGCCGTGCAGAGAAATCTGCCACCTGGAGTCTTGCTTGATGCATAAACAGGTACTGCGTGCATATTATAGTGTAACTGTGCATAATATTGTGATTGTCCTTCACTATACTGTAGGCTGATTTCGTTTCGTTTCGTTTCGTTTCCCATTTCGATTCCGGTTTTTATAACTATCCCTGCGTTGAACCTATTCAACGCAGTGGGTGGGGTCTGGGCAGGAGACTAACTCGTGACTTACTAAACCGCAAACCGGAAAAATATCGGAGTGTCTATGTCCACCGGTATATACAGTGTATTTCAGGTTGGTTGTCCACGAGTGCAAAATGCAAAAATATCACGTGAAGTGATTCAAGCCAATGAGAAACCAATAATTGTTTTTGAAATTTGAAGATGCCGTTACCACTGTCCGAAGATCTCAGGTGGAGAATTGTAATGTTGTATCAGTACAGACAATACAGTATCAGTGAAATAGCCAGCTTTCTGGTTGTAAGCGAAAAGTCTGTTCAGCGCATTCTAACTAGATTCAATAACACTGCTGGTGTAGGGGCTACAAAGCAACGTCATGGGCCTGAAGTGATGCTGGGTTCGTTTGGGGAGATGATCCTTGTTCAGTTCTTAATGGAGCATCCAGGTGCATACCTCGACGAGCTACAAACTGAGCTTTACCAACGTGTTGGTATACAGTGTAGCATGACGACGCTGTGTCGAACCTTTTCCAGACTTGGACTAACTAGAAAAAAAACTACGCCATGTTGTTATGAAGCGTTCAGAAGAATCCCGTGGCGAGTTTAAAGAAGAAATGGCTAGTGTGCATGCTGACATGATAGTCTGGATTGACGAAACAGGAACGGATAGCAGAGACTGTCATCGTCGCTGCGGCTACCATATTCGGGGAACGACACCCGTTAATCACATTCTGAATGTTAGAGGGCCGGAAAAGAATTTCAGTTATCACAGCTATGTCTACTCGTGGCATAGAAAACATTCATGTGGTACAGAACACAGTGGATGGTGACACTTTTTTACATTTTGTACAAAACTGTTTAGTACCCATCCTTCAGCCATTCGATGGGACCAATCCTCGATCAGTTGTTGTAATGGATAATGCCAGTATCCATCACATCGACAGAGTTATCAAGGCCATCTATCAAACTGGAGCAATTGTCCGATTTTTACCTCCTTACAGCCCTGATCTACAACCCTTGGAAGAAGTCTTTAGCAAAGTTAAATCATTTTTAAAGAGAAATGAAATAGTTTATAATTCTTCTGACACCCCCAGCCTAATTGTGACCTTAGCTTTCACCACAGTAACTACTGGAGATTGTATCAATTACATTAAACATGCTGAGTACCACACTTAACTGTAAAGAACACAAACACTCAATATAGTGCACACATCTTACAGTACAACATTCCACAGTAGCTAACTGAATTAAGAACATAAAACACTTGAGTACACCTGCAAAAAAATCATGTATATATCACAAAATCACCATGTGGCAGAGTTCACTTAATCATCTAATTTCTCCAGCTGCTTCATAATAGATACCCTGCGTATCTCAAATTGCTCTGTAGTAATTGCTCCTTGTTCAAACATATTATGTATGAGCTCTAACTGTTGAAGAAGTTTACCTTGCATGTCGATCTTTCGCCCTGGTGAAATACCAACTACAGGACTCACTGCCTTCTCAGGTGTTGAAGGTGAATTAGAAGTAGACTTCATGGCTGTGGCAATTTTAACAGCCATTTCACCAACAGACTTAATCACATTATCTGTTAATTTTGTTTTAGTACCTTTGGGTTCTTTGGGTTTTCCCCAAATAAACCCAGCAGGAGGAGTATCCCAACTCTGGTGCCGTTTATTCAGCAACGTTTCTGCCCAAAACTTGTACTGTACCATGTTATAATGGTGCCCATGCTTTTCCTTAAGTTGATCAGCCATATCTGCAATTTTGGCATTTCTCTCTTCAAGTGAACTCATCTTTGACTTCTCCTTATGTTTTATATCGTTGTCATCTTCTTCATCATCGCTTGCAACATTTATAACACCAGGGTTGGATCGCTTCCTTGAGTCAATGCCTTCACACCACAGCTTAAACCCTTTACTCACAACCTTTTGCATCATCTCACCCATAGCATCTGTTTCACTAAAACTTATCTTCTGTGCACCCATCATGTATCCAATATCAAACTTCAAATCAAAGCACACCACACCCTTTCCTAACTGCTCTAACACTTCTTCCTTCAGCGACCTCAGGGTGAAGGAACTGAGGTGCTGCAAACGCAAGTTAAAATTTTTATATTCTCGTTTACAGTTGGGGTTAATCACTTTAATCATCACCTGAACTCCTGGAACCTCCTGATGAACTGGGGAACAAGCATTATTGGGTGTTGAACAACTAGTGGTTTGTGTCACTGACTGGCTGCTCAGACGGCTATCCTCACCACTACTACACTGGTTCACAACTGCATTGTTGGCCGACATAACAGACACTCGCGAGATGGTACTAGTACCAGGTTGTGTTGTCCCTTGTCCTGGGGCTGTCTGTAGTTCTTTAACATAAGAGAACAGTTGTTTCTGTAATTGACTGAACAAGGCAGAAGCCTCAGCAGAAGCGGCTTTCTTATCCATCAGTGACTCCGCGCCAAAATCGATCACGCACTTGTAGTTATCACGTGATGTTTGTGTGTTTGTTTTGTGTTGGACAACCAACTGGAAATAGACTGTAAGAGCCACCTATCAGCTATTGACACCGATGTGGTATGCCCGTATGCCCCAAGCATTCAACTTTAGGGCACGCGTCTAGTAGTTAATTTCTCCAAGCATTCGACTTTAGGGGGGTCGAAAAGTAGAGTTAACGTTAGATTAGGGTTAGGGTCGGGTTCAGCTTTGGTTTCTTCTTTAATAAATTTTCTTGGGCAGGAATTGCAGTGAGTGGACAGCGTAAGGTAAGTACGGCTAATTCCGGACACTTAGATCGTTCTCTGGGCCTATAATTTGGTATGCTAATGCAGTGTCCTATGGCCTATCTACAAACCAAAATTGAAGCGAATCCGCTACTCCACCTTGAAGATTGACACGTATTTGTAGTAGTCTGGCGCGGCCGCCCCTTCGCAAACAGGAAGGGTCTGGAGACTCTAGCATTGCGTACTTGTGAGAATGGAATGTAATTAGTGGGAGAGACGAGAGCTGTTTTTAGTAATTTATTTGGAGTCAGCTCTACTGAAACTGATGATAAGGTACAAGTAGTCAATAAGTTTTCTGTGTGCGACAGTCAGCTCGTGGCACTGCAGAAGGTTTGTATGAATGTTTTGAAAAGGCCATGAACTATATGGGCATTGAAGATAGCTGGAAAGCTAAAATGATTGGTTTAGGTTGTGATGGTATGAGTGTTAATTTAGGTTAAAAGCATGGCTTACAAGCACTTTTGAAGAAGGAGTTTCCATGGGTAATATGTTTTTGGTGCCTTGCTCATCGATTGGAGCTGTCTATTAAAGATGCTCTTGGTGGTATTTTCTTCTGCAAGTTTACTACGTTTATGAAAATCACCAAAAAAGTGTAGAGAACTGGAGGAAGTAGTGCAGAATTGAAAGGGTGTCTTGATTCCACAGAGATGTCCAAAGAGGGTGGTACACGTCCCCTTCATGCATGTGGCATGAGATTTGTCACGCACAAGGTAGCAGCACTAGCTGTACTGAATAGGATTATCGATCACTTTGGAGCTTATATCAGCCATCTAACGACACTTATTGACGATCCCAAAGTCAAGAGCACAGACAAAGCCAAGTTATGTGGTTACCTGAGGAAATTATAATTTTAAAGTTCTAGTTGGGTGTGCCTATTTTTGTGACTTTCTTAAACCTGCAAGCATCTTGTGCTAAGTGCTTCAGGAAGATGAACTGTGCATTGTTCAAACTATTGAACAAATTATGAAGACCAAGAAGAATGTTGACAAATTGAAAGGGACAGAGTTTGAACATTTGCCTACTGTAAGGAAAGTACTTTCAGGAGTAAATGAAGATGGAAAGTACCAAGGAATTGATGTTTCTGGATATGATACAGGTATAGAGTATGTTAAGTCCAACTGGATTGCCTGGGCAAACAAAGTCGAAACTTGCCTAAAGGATCGTCTTTAGACAGAACACTTAGATGTACTGTCCAATGCTATTACTCTATTGGCAACCAATGGTTGGGAACACCAGTAAAATATAGGTTTTGGCCATGCAGCTATTAATGACTTGTGTGAGCATTTTTCAGTGCCACTTGAAAATGCACAGGTTAATTTGTCATTGGTACAAGAAGAATGGGATGACATGGTTGAATACAGCACAAGTTATCTAAACTTGGTTCAGGATGACTACAAAGTAATTTGGTGGAAATTGTTTAATTGTCCTGAAATGAGGAAATGTGTTAGCATTAGTTGAACTGTTTTTTTGCCTAATGGACGGTTGGAAAGAGTATTTTCCACTCTGAAATTTATCAAAAACAATCGTCGGAATTATCTGAAAGAGGAAGCACTGGACAGACTTCTTCGCATCAACATTGAAGTACCTGCTCTGTCTAAATGGAATCCAGAAACAGCTGTAAAGCTTTGGTCTGATGATAAAGTGAGGAGGGTTACTCAAAAAGACAAGAGAAAACCAAGAAGTAAGAAGGATCCTCAATCAGCCAGTACTTCAGTGTCTGATGAAGAACCAGAAACAAGGAACTTTTTGCTAGATGAGTGGGTACAATGGATATCAGATGGTCTTGTGGAGGACAACATTCCAGGATCTGATTTGCAAGAAGAAGCTGATCATGATTTACCAATATTGCTGTGACTCTCTCTGACTATGAATCTCAGTCTGATGTGATTTTTCCGTGATCTAACATTTTTATGTATGACACTATGTATTATATACATGTTTAACTTTTTTATGTAAACTGGCATTATATCTATGCATGAATACAAGGGAAATAACACAGTATTATATCCCGTTTACATCGGACTGAGAAATTTGCAATTTCCACATGAAAACTTAGCAGATGCTGTAACTATCACATCACTGGGCTGCAGGAGTACATTACATGCTATCATCAGTGGTGTATCAGTACCTGCAATTAAATTCATATTCTGAGTACATAATATACAGTATATCAGAATTTACAAATTGAATATATGTGTACCGGATTTGCGAAAAGGTACCTTTTTCACACATAAAATTTGACCCATTGTTTCAACGTTTAAACTTTGTAACGTTTGTGTCATTGCAAGCACATGTCTGTACTATTCCATGAGTATGCCTACATTATGTGGCTATATTCAATGGCAGATCCAGAATGGGGCATTTGGGGCAAATGCCCCTGCCCCCCTTCAAGAAATTGCATACAAGATCGAGATACTCTAATAAAGCAGTCACAATGTTCATGAGGCAGTGTAGCTTACCTATGAAGCTATATATAGGATTTATTTTACATAACAGACGTGATATATTTGGTAAGGATAACTAGCTATTATTGTCGTGACCTTTTTTTTTTTTTTTTTTTTGGTCTTCAACTGGTTTTCAGCAAGTTTTTTTGGTCTTCAACTGTTTTTCAGAAAGGTGCCCCCCCTCTTTCCAAACTCTGGATCCGCCCCTGATATTTTAATATTAACAGAAAGTCAATCAGTGCAAGGAGTCACCAGTTATGACATTTTGTTTGCTGGTATGTCAAATGTGTGAAAAAGATACCTTTTCGCAAATCTGGTCACATATAGTGTACTATAAGATGTTAAGATTGATGGCAGTTACTCTCACACACACACACACACACACACACACACACACACACACACACACACACACACACACACACATATATAGAGTTATTATTCAAGACATCACAATTACATTATCATGCATGCATGAAGAGATATATCATTTAAATCAACATAATGTTATTGATAGCATGGAGTTCCTTGGAATAGCTGTATGGAAACAAAAAAAACATGAAATTATTGTTAAATTTTGTTAAGTACATGTTATTATTTATAATTGTACAAAGTGCATTTTTATAAAAGCTACGAAGTGCTATAGGCAGGTAAGGACATTGTTACACCATACACTTTGCCTGAAATGCCATCTCAGAGCATCAAATTTTGAAAAATTTCCTGGGGGGCATGCCCCAAGACCCCCTAATTTTTACATGCTGATTATGCTTCGCACAATGTCATTTGCATAGTTTTAACGTGAACTGTAGAAAAATCAAATGGAGGGCACATTTGGGTTATATATTTTGTTCATGTTTTGCGATGGTTTGAGGAAAAACACTGCCGTTATGAAGATATTAAGAGTACACTGTAAAAATGACAAGAAGCATACGTTGTTTCAGCAGAACTGTTAATTGCTGTTTGAACATTCTAGATGTTTTAACGAAAAGTGACTGCTAGTGTAATGACAATTTTTTACTTTAACAAGAAAATGATGTTACAGCAACAAAAATTCCGTTGTTATTTTAATAAATGGAGTGTTTGCTGTTTTTTTGCAGCAGGGATAACAACTTCTTTGTTAAAATGAAAAATCCTTTTTTACAGTACGTAGTTACAACATGTCATTTGCAATGTGTAATTATTTATAATAGTTGCTTGTAGAGGTGTGTGTTTATTGTAAATGTATAACCTACCACAAGGATCTTCATGATTTAAAAAACCCAAGGCGAAGCCGAGGTTTTTTAAAGCCACAAAGATCTGAGTGGGCAGTCTCTAACTGACCTAGAAAATGGTGTGGGTATATTTATACTAGTAGTTGGATGGAATGATTGTGGGTTTAGTAAAACATCATGTCATCATATCTATACTAGTAGATTGATTGATTTTGGGTTTAGTAAAACATCATCATATCATGTCATCATATCTTGCACAAAATGTATACCCACAATCACTTTTCACATTGTTGTATACAAAAGAGGGCTCACTGATCTGCTATGCCTCCATAGCAGATCAGTGATTAATAGCAATGCTACTCAGCACATCAGTGATCAATAGCAGGGTTCTGCCCAGAAATTCCTGAGTGGTGGCCTAAAGTTAACATGAACTGATATGCTGTGTGTTATATTAGGGTATAATTATATTACATGTGTATCAGAGTATCAGAGATATATATAAGAATTTTTCTGGTCAGATTTAAGAGGGTACTGGTCGAATTTTAGAGGTACTGGTCACTTTTAACCACTGCCGAGAGATATATATAAGAATTTTTCTGGTCAGATTTAAGAGGGTACTGGTCGAATTTTAGAGGTACTGGTCACTTTTAACCACTGCCAACCAGTGTGGGCAGAACTCTGCAATAGTGAGGTGTGCTGACTCCCTCAAATGGAGATAGGAGGTCTCTAATCATTTTAGAGAACCTCTTCAGCGGTCTCTATTGGATTTTAAAGACCTCATTATCTCCCAAAGATCAAAGGGTTTATGTATACCATTTTCTAAATATATATATATTAGACTTCCACAATGATGAGACATGTGGCAGTCACCAGTTCATCACTAACAGTTTTTGCAAACAATTGTCCATACTGTAGACATGGAAAACACCTTTCTTTAGAATACTTTACAGGATCTTAAATATTTTCATTACGTACCAATTCATGTGGGCTTGTCCTACCCCCTGGTCTCCAGTGTGTTGTACTAGTCCTGTGGATTATGTACTGGCTCCTTGTCACCTTAGTAATGATCTTTTAACAAGAGGGTTTGTGTGTTCTCTAAGATATTATTAGTGGTCCTTGGTGTGTACATACTGCATGAATATTGAATTTCACCAGTACATAATTTCTATCCCTCTCACCTGATCACAGATGCAGTGATGGTAGAGGATGTACAGAGAGTAACATTGACCATGTTGGAAGACAACCTGTGTTAGGGGACCTCATGTGATCAGTTAGATACAACAGATGAAGGAATAGAAGTAGCTGACCAATAAAGGACATCTTACCAGTAGATTACTGTTCTCAAGATGACAGCAGCAAATCAGATTTTTGTAATTTCAATATTACACATCAATCAGCTGCAATGCAATTGGTAATTTTTTATCATCACCATATATGGTATAATAACAGGGAGTCAGATTTGATATTAACATCACAAACATGTGGCCTCCTGAAGGACTCTTTAAATTCCAATACTTTAGCTATTCTTATACACCACAATGGCACCAAAGTGTTTAGCTTATTTAAATTGAGGATAACATGTACAGAAAAGCAACTTTGAAAGTGGGTAACTGGAGCAGTAGTAAAAGTCAGACAAAACAGATGTAGTGGCCTCAAGCTTGGAATTCTAGAAATCATATAGTAGAACTCTTGCTCCAAAATTGATTTACAACACATTTTGGTCCCAACAGTTCTGTCTCAAAAATTATGCAATACCCCAGAAAGAGATAAACGTCTTCATAAGTCCATTATGAAGACAATTTCCATATTTTTATACATTGAGTGTTAATTTAGATCGTTTGGCAAACAGGCTGATCATTATTGACTATAGCTACAGACCCCTGGAGGATTGGGTAATGATAGCAGCAACATGATTATAATTTGGTAGCATGCATCTTGGAAGTTTTAGCTCCTCAGAAACTCTGTGTACACTAACTATATAATAATGTCACTGGGTCTGGGAAACTGGTCATATCACCCATGACAGCAGATTTGATTTTCCAAAGCTACTGTACATGGTCATGTATAAACTATGAAATTTCATAACCAAACCCTGAGTGGTCTGCTTTTCCCAAGCACAGTGGCAATCCGTATGAGCAGTCTGTGGGTGGATGTACAGCTCCATAAAGACCTGTGCTCTAAATGACAGCCAGTTTTGAAACCCAAACAGTTCATAACTTGTCTAATTCATCCCTACACCTTCCTCTTTAATTTTTTTAAAACAACCACTTGCCCTCCTCCAGGCCCCCTCCTTTTGGAGCTGTCAATATCAAGTCTAAAATGACAGGAAACTTAAATGTTGGCTACTTATACAGTGGATGATCTTGAAGGTGAGAAATTGGTGTAAATTTGGTACATGTAGCTTCAACCATTGGCAAGCTACAACACACTGAATACTTAAAACTGGCATTTCTTGATACTCTTAATAATAGATGATAAGATCAAATTTCACAGACTGGGTGACACATACCAAACATTGTGAAGCCTTCCAAGTACAGCTAGTAGTATACAGGTAGTTGATGGGTGGACTGTTATGATTCAATACATTATGTATTAATAATATTAGTACATTACATACAAAAATATTTCTATTATTTATACTACAAATTTTGCTGGTTTTCTTTTCCGTCTCTTGTAGTAGAGGTGTGCAAAACACAGCAACAACACGACGGCCATTAAAACATACAGCAGTATACACAAGCTGAGATCTGTCACACTAAATGATGAAGGCTCCATTGATACTGCAGTAAAGTGAGATCCCCTGTCAGTTTGATATAACCACAGTTGGCCTGTTATGAAGTCTATTGTCTTAGGATTGGTGATATTTATTGTTCCCAAGCTGTAGAAGTCTAGGAGGTAAAAGAACACAGCTGTGTTGTTCCAGTGGCTGGATCCATCGGTGTCATTGGCATAGCAAGATTGGCAGAGCTGTGGTGTAGGGAATTGTACTTTAGGATGGGCTGGGTCTGTGCTGATGTCATTGGCTAGTCTCTTGTTGACACAATTATGAGCTTGCCACAGCCACAAAATGGCTGACACATCATCCCCAGCTTCGTACAGGACAACCCTCGCCATTTCACTGAAGTGTTCACGACATCTCTCGCAAGTGAAGAAATTCTCCACATAGTTTTTAGCAATCAGTAGAGCTTACCTGCTTGAGGTATGCCATGGTCTGTAGTGAGGTCTGACCACAACATTTGTGATGTGTACTTGAGGCATACACTGTATAGTCACTGTGTGTATTAGTGTCCACAAGCCACAGGGATATCCACGGAAATGTGGCTCAGTGCCAACACATGACCTCCATTGTGGCTCCATGGGTAGCACTAACATCGACGGATCAAGCTGCACACATACACACACACACAGACAGAGGTATGGTGTTGTATAGTGGGTGAGGTACAGTAGACCCTCATTTCTACATAATGTAATATTAAAGTAATTGAGTTTCAGAGCTCCGTACATTAATGAATGTAGTAATGGACATTCAAACACATTCACTTATCTGAACACTTTTGTCGTATCTGGTTCGCGACGAGGTATCCAGTGAAGACGCTATCTCTGTCTCATTATTTGGGTGACTGAATTATCTTCTATATATATAAAGCTGAAAAGCCGTCTGTCTGTCTGTCTGCATTCCATTTGAGTTCACGCATTCTTCTCGCCAGTTGCTGTATGTGCCGAAGCGGTTTTGGCACCAAACAAAGCGCTCATCATCCAGGAATAACCTAGCGTTTAAATGAAGGCTCTAGCTGCCATCTTTCGTGGTTTACAGTGCATTTAGTGCAAGGGTGTAGAGCAAAAATTCGCCTGAATTCTTTCTGTAAACCGCATGCAAACCGCAAGTAAACACCTATTGCCATTCAACTTAAGCATGCCTTTATAAACAATATTTAACAACACTATAACCACAAGTGAAATTTTGTGCAAGTGGTAGACTGTGAAGCTAGAAATTGGAAGGTCGTGAGTTCAATCGCAGTTGTTTATTTTTTTTCCCTTTTCCAAACCTTTTGGTTACAACTTTTTTTTCTTCAACCTTTTTTGCTACTACTTTTTTTTTCGTTTTGGCAGCCTTTTTGGTAACAGGTTTTCTGTTATGTTCTTTTCATGCTATTTTTCTCTTACTCTACAGTGAAACCTGTGTAGTAAGGACACCTTGGGACTAACCAAAAGTATCCTGATTATCAAGGTTTCCTATTTATTAGGTCAGTTTACATGTTAAAGGATACTTTAGGACCATTACCAAGTGTCCAGATTATGCAGGTGTCCTCCACTGCATTGGTTGATAATATTAGTACAGGTGATGACAATAGATAATAACAGTCAGTAGTAGCTAGCTTGCTCAAAATATCATAAAGTATAGTAGTGCTGTAAATGCTAAAATCACTGGTAGGGAGACTAGGGACATCTCACTACATAATTGAGCTACATTCCTGTCAAAACCACAGACAAAATAAACTTCATATTTTAATAGTTAAAAAAAATGCATGCTACATAGCTACATGGCGTTTAATGCTTGGTGTCTGTTTGTGGCATTAAAATGTTTAGTCCTGCACGTAGGGCAGGTACCAATGCTAGTAATGAATAAGTTCAACATTTATACAAAATGCTTCCATATAATGTACACCCATTACATAAAATTACATCATTAATAATAGCTCATTCTATGACACTCTGGAGATAAAAATAAAATATAATTTATGTTACATTAAATAAAACAGTTGCAGTGTTTTTCTCCAAAGATTGGTGAATCATCTGCCTTGCAATAGCAGCTGCTTGCCACATTGGTACCCTTCTGTTATTTATTCTGTCATTTGTAGGCTCAGCACATCCAACATGTTGAGACTTTGGAGTAATTTCAGTAACACCCTTCTTAGATTGATCAATTAATTCCAAGGGATACAATAATTTAATAGAACGCTGAATATGTCTGTTTCCAGATAAATAAATTTCTGCTGTGCAGATCTCTCCATCATTGCTGTAAAACAACCTATCAATTTTACCAAGTTTCCAGTATCTTCTGGGGACCTTCTCATCTTTGATGATGACAACTTGCCCTATGTGGGGAGCTGCATTTATCTGATTCTTTTCTTTGCGATGGTACATAGAAGATTTCTCTCTTAAGCTAAGTAAATATTCATTTCTTCAAATCTGCCAAAATGAATTCAATTGTTGTTAGCCCTTTCTCCATGTTTCAAGTAAAGATGTTGCTAAATACTCATCTTCTTCGTCATCTGAGTCTGCTGTTGACAATAACAGAGGCTGAAAACGGGACATCAGAAAGTGTGCAGGAGTAAGGGTAAAACCTGAGTCAATCTCATCATAAACATACGTAAGTGGACGTGTATTCACTATTGCCTCCACCTCAGTAAGAATTGTGATTAGCTGATCAATTGTAAAACATCTTTGACCCATTGCTTTCCTCAGTGACCTTTTAACCAACCCTACCAACCTTTCATAGAATCCACCTTGCCATGGGGCCAGGGCCGTAGTAAATTGCCACTTCACTCCTCCTTCAGTTATATAATGTTTTACTTCATCATCTAACAACCTTTCTCCACTGTAAGTCTATGGCTGTCTTTACCACCTTAAATTGTGGGGCATTATCAGAGATCACTGATTGAGGTTTCCCCAATCTTGCTACAAATCTTCTCAAACTAGCTAGAAACTGCTGGGGGGTTAAATCCTTTACCCATTCTAAATGTATGGCACGGACTGACAAACAAGTAAATAAACAAACCCAACTCTTAATCACTTCCTTTCCTTCCTTTACTGAGATATGTCCTAAATAGTCAAGACCCACAAACTGAAATGGCATAGACTGAGCCACCCGTTCTCTTGGCCATGGCGGCATTCTAGGTAGACTAAATGAAGGTCCTTCGTGCCGACGGCACACCAGACAACGAGACAGCACTAACTTAACTTCCATTCTTCCTTTAATGATCCAATATTCCTAACGCAATGAAGCCAATGTGTGAGATACACCAGCATGAATTAATCTCTCATGAACATACTGGATCAAAAGTCGTGTAAGGTGCTCCTGGCATGGCAGCAATTTGGGACATCTAGCTCCCTCCGGAATATCTGAATTCTGAAAACGTCCGTGACATCTCATAACACCAAATTCATCAATTTTCAGTCCAAGTTGTATTTGTAAACAATTCCTATCCCCTCTCCTAATAGCAGTAAATACATCACAAAATTGTCTACGTTGAATCACATAAAGCCACAATAAGGTAGCTGCTCTAATCTCGCTGAAATAAAGTGATTACTCTTTTATCTCCGTAATCACCCTCTTCAAAACAGTACACTTCTGTAAAACTCTCTCCTATAGCGATTGTGAACACCTGTTAAACACCCTTTTCTTAACAAACTTCAGACATAAAACTGTGATGCGGAGCAACTTACACAATGATGAATATTTAGTTTCATCAATTTCAAAAGGTGATACACAGCCTTGTTCAACAACTAAGGCTGCAGCACATGTTGCTGTCAGACCTTCAGTGCTGGTCACTGTAAAGTGCTAATAATAATAATAATAACTGCGTCCTTCACAAGATTAGTAGCTTCATACATTACTGGAGATCCAACCACTTTAGCCTGAGACAAATACTATTCCAATCTGTCAGGTGTAATATTTGGAAAATTCCAGGTGGGCCAATTATCTTCCCACAATTGCAACCAATCTGGCCCATACCACCACAAACTGCAACTTTCAATCTCAGTAACACTTAAACCTCTTGTAGCAAAATCTGCAGGGTTCTGACAAGATGGAACATAAGCAAATACAAGATCTTGGTCCTTTCGAATTTCACTTATTCTGTTTTGTACAAACACGGGAAGCTGTTTAGTAGATTTGATCCAGTGTAAAACACACTCTGAATCACTAAATACCATCCTCTTAGCTATCGGTAATTTCAGCTCTTTGGTAACAAACACAATTGCTCTAACCCCTATCATGACAGCCAAAAGTTCCAATCTAGGTAATGATACTTGTCCCTGTTTCCCATTGGAATGCTTCTTTACACCCAGCCGGAGCAAGCCTAAGCTTTGAAAAAATTAAATTAGTCTTTACCGACTTCTTGCTAACAATTCTTAAATAAACAGTAGCGGCATAAGCCTTTGCAGAAGCATCACAATACACTATTAATTGGTAACTCACGTCTTCATCAGACTGTCCAATATACCTTGGGATTTGCAAAGTACACAACTTCTGCCAATCTAGAGTCAACTGTTTCCACTCGTCAGATAAAGACCGAGGTAAGGTCTCATCCCAGTTCAACTTATTGATTGTCCACAATCTCTGTACAAACAACTTCCCGGAAAGAGTAATAGGACCAATCAGACCCAATGGGTCATACATCTTGGAAACATCACTCAAAACTTGTCGTCTAGTAATATCAACTCTATCTAGACTTCCTTTGAAGGTAGGTATCTGTAAATAATCTTCAATTCGATTCCAAATTATACCAAACACCTTAATACTCTTTCCAGATAACTTCTCTCCCTCTGGCAAACTGTCAAGAAATTCGTTACAATTTGAAGTCCACTGACGTAGATTCATTGAAGCACTTCCAAATATACCTTTAGCTTCACTATAAATATGTAAAGCCTCTTCCGTTGAGTTGGCTCCAACACAAACATTATCCACATATATGTTATCACTGATAGCCTCCACCACAGGCGAATTAAAGCTCCTCAAATGAAATCTCAATGTTCCTTCCAGTTAAAAGGGACTACAGATTAGGCCAAATGGCACGCGACAAAATCGGTAAGTAGATAGGTTTCCCTCAACCTTCTCCAGTTTGGTGGGATCAGTATACTATAGAAATCTCATCAAATCTCATCACATCTTTCTCGTGTTCTTGTACTCCTATCTGTAAAAATGCCTTCTCAATATCGGCAAGAACAACAATATAATACAGACGGAATCTAACTAAAACACCACACATGTTCGGTAAATTAATAGGTCCTCTGTGTAGGCATTCATTAAGACTCACAACATCTTTCCTTACTTTTACAGTAGCATCATACACAATTCTAACCTTTTTAGTTGTTTTCAATGGAGTTATAACAGGGTGGTGTGGTAAGTAATGTCTTCTGTTTACATCCTTCTTTGGATGGTCATCGATCAATTCAATAATTCCAGCCTGGTGTTGAGAGTGAATAATCTCACAATATTGTTGCAACAATGTTTTATCAGTTTGAAGTCTACGAGATAAGGATTTCATTCTCCCGAAAGCGATGTCAAAATTCTCTGGTAACTGAACATCAGATTTCCATGGCAACGCAATATAATAGCGACCCTCACGATAACAAATGTTGTTGAACTTCTCCAAAGCTTTATCATCTTCCCTAACATGTATTGGATCATGTATACCAATGGTCTCCAAAGCCCAAAGATCACTTAAAGACGGATGTTCATTCTGGGCCATGACCAAACAAGAGGAAATCTCATTGCTACTCTCTTCAGTCTGATCGGGATATTTCCCTGTAAGTATGTACCCCAACTTAGAAGATATCAACAATAACCCAGAAGGGAGAGCAATTCTGCCTCCATCCACTATACTCCAAAAGTAATCTGACCCAAGCAGAATATCAATGGTAGCTGAACTAGGTTGAATGGGAATATTGTCAGCCATCTTGTCAGGAGTAATTGCCTTTAGAAATTCAATATCTGCCTGGTGTAAAGGACCTCTTAGAATAGGACCAGTGATCTGTGGTAACACATTAGCATGTAAAACTATAGTCAAACCCTCCTTTGTGGTTAGACTAAACTCAACAACAAAGGTTTCCAAATTCTGAGGTTTCCTTGTACCAAAAGTTGATACAGATAGAGCTTCTCTTTTCTGTGGCTGTAACTTCAGTTTCTTTGCCATCTAATCTGTCATAAAAGTGCGATGGCTAGCACTGTCCATCAAAACATGAGCTTGTGACTTCGCTCCATCAGTACCACACACAATTACCTGGGCCGTTTGTAGCAACACCCTTTCACCACTAGTCAACAATGCATTACTTACAACTGATGCTGTATCAGATGGTTTTTGTTCAGATTCTTGAGGGTGGTTGTCTTCAGATGAACTAAGATTCACAGTGGTATCATTGTTGTGACTCACACTTGACCTTTCACACTTGGTAGGACAAATACTTCTGTGATGTCCAACCTTCTTACAATAAAAACAAGACTTCACAGAAACATTTGGACATTGTTTAGATATGTGACCAACTCTAAGACAAATAAAACATTGTCCTTGCCTTTGTAACTGTTTCCTTCTATCAAAAACATCAACATGTTGGTCACATGAGTCATTAAAATGTTCACCTTTACAAACAATGCAAGGTCTTGTTGCTTCATAAGACTTACTTTTATACCTTCCAGTACTGGTATTTGTGACAAATGTATCAGTAGAGCGTGGAGTCTCAATAGAACTGTCTCTCACTGACTTATAAGGACTCACCTTTCTCACACTGGCACCTACAAATCTTGTATTAGATTCGTAACGTTGAGCATTGGTGAAATGGTAATATAACGCTCTAGCGACTTCCTGACCAACGGAAGATTCCATGACTCATCTTGAGGTTTTGATTCCTCCAGCTTAACTATGACCTGTGTGGGAAACTTTGATAACACTTGTTGAATGAGGACCTTCTGGTTGTTAATGTCCTCTTTCACTGCTTCTAGTTGCCTTAAAATCTTTTCAATACTCTCAAATGTAGACTTCAGATCACTACTCCAGTTTGTTGCTACTGGAAGAAACTGTAATTGGGAATACAATGTGTCAATGATCACCTCCCTTTTCCCAAACTTATCTGTTAGGAGCCTTATAGCAGTATCATAATTTTCATTGGTAACAGATACACCACCAACAGCAGTAGCAGCAGCACCACGCAGAACACCTTTCAAATAACTAAACTTTGTAACATTGGGTAAGTCTTGTTCGTGAATGGTTGACTTAAAAATATCCCTAAATTCCTGCCAATTAAGGATATTTCCATCGAAACTAGGTAAATTTAACTTTGGAAGCTTAATTTGAGGGTTAACCTTATCCCTTTGTTCTGTATTTAGTAAAGGTTGGGACCGTCCTATCCCAGTCTGTGTACTCTTTCTTGTTTTCTTAAAACCTGTGACAAACGTCCTTGAAGACTGGCCACTGTTTCATTCGAGTCTAATAGCAGTTCAATTAATCCATCAGCGGCCCAACAATATTCCTTCTCTTCCTCTAATTTCTTGTCACCTTTCATTTTATCTAGAAGCCTAAGCCACTCTTCGTTACACTTCTCAAGACGCACGATATTAGTTGAAAGCCGTCGAATTAGATCCTCCAGTTCTCGTTCTTCCTTCTCAAGGTTAGACACATCAATTGGTAAAACGACTACATTTCTTGCCTGTTTGATGAAGCCTTGAAGACGTGCCTTCGTCGGTCCAATAAGATGCCGAAACTATCTTATTTACAGTCAAAGCAGCGCGAGTCACCCTTGTCTACAGTTTCGTTCCTGTTTGGCCTCATCACGTCGTTGTTGACCTCGTCCGTATGACCTCCCATCCAGGTAGGCAGACGCTAGGCGAAGTCGTCCCGGGTTTCAGCACCACTATGTCGTATCTGGTTCGCAAGGAGGTATCCAGTGAAGACGCTATCTCTGTCTCGTTATTTGGGTGACTGAATTATAATGAATAAGTTCAACATTTATACAAAGTGCTTCCATATAATGTACACCCATTACATAAAATTACATCATTAATAATAGCTCATTCTATGACAACTTTATCAATGTCCCAGACCACTGGGGTTGGAGGGTCTACTGTACTGTGTAGCAGGTGTATGATATTAAAAATAATGGTAACATCAAAATACACGATAGTGTGTTGTGCGGCCAAGTACAACCAGTGCAGGTACACAACAGACAAGTATGTACTTTACAGGAATCAAGAAAATGCCATTTTTATGCTTGATAGTACCTACACAATTTGTACTGTGGAAACTCTATCAGGGTGGGGCACCTTTTGTTCCAAATCCACGCCACCACTGAGATATGCGCCTTCAAAGTTCATCTCAATTCCTTCGTATTTTTCTTCAGCTTCCTCCATTCACACCACTTAGAGTGTGCTTTAGTCGATTTACTTCAAATTTAGAGGCCAGTAAGAGCATCATGCAGTAATAATGAAACAAGAGATGATGGTAGCTATGAGGGAAAATCCCTAAATTGGCATGTTAGGGATTTTCCCACATTGCTACATAGAGAATACACATGTGATTGTGACTGCTGTATTAGAGTATCTCGATCTCGCCACAGTGTTACTCAGTAGATTAAGCTGGGGGCATGGTACAATACCTTGTTTTCTACAGAGCCAGATCATGGCCTTAGCACTAAAATGTAAAGGAGCATGGCTCATTGAAAGTTTTTATAAGCCCAGCTCCCAATACAACCAACTCTACAGTCCATTAAGTGCCTCAAATAGTTTTATGGCATCTAAATACACTCCTTCAAGGAAAGTGTCAATACGAAAAATTAACCCCTTGGTACGGTTCCCGACATGAAGAAGATGAACATTTAATTGAAGATAAAAGAAACATTCGGTGGAACCATGAAAGGCACATTCCACTAGTGAGTTTGTTGTTATGGCATAAAATGGTGGCCGTATGTTGTTTCGTTTGGCTCTGACCTTGTGACTGTGGTCTGGCAAGCTGTCAAATTATCAAAATTTGAGTTTTGACAATTTTCTTTAAATCAATATCCAGCCACCTGTACGTGTTTTCTTTAACGCTGTATTTGATGCCAAATGAGACTATAGGTGATATTCATAGTGTATCATATTTCTGTGATGGTGTTTAGATACAGTATTTATTTGCGTTGTGTGTCACTTTTAGGGGGAACACTACTAAACAGTACAGTTAAACAGTACTACCATACCGTTTGATTACAAGTTAGTAGAGTATGTGACTTTGTAGCATGTTGCTTACTTTAATGTCCAGAAGCTTGACCCAGTCCCGGGATAGCATGAAGCCAGCCTGTTTACGACTGTTCAGTTGAAAGTTGATGTTCTGTAAGGCATCTCTAGTGGGACAATCAAGTAAGGCAAACACCTGTAATGAGTCAGAGAGATAAGATGTTTACAGCTTTGAACAGTTACAAAGAACAGTCAAACAATTATGCTTTTGTGAATTATACTCAGTTTGTCACTTTGTCCCACGAATACTTGGTCATTTATAAGATGACAACACTACACTCATACAGGTGTACCTGTTCTAGTAGTTGTACAAATTGTGTTAGTGTAGAGAAGGCTGCTCCAGACACAATGGAGTGTAGAAGGACCTCCCTACGGAACATGTAGGCTACAGCAGATTGTAGGTCCATCAAATGAGGCCTGTGAGATGATAACAACATGTGATGTATACTCAATTATCAGATCACTGTTCTATTAGAGTATTTATCAACAAGTGTACATTCTGTAGTGTAAGTGTGTGTTCTATTAGAGTAGCCTCTGCATAGACTTTATTCATTTAGACCATGTGATTCCATACAAGCACCTTTGTTTACCATGGTGATGGTCATGTGAAGAGTAACTTCCTTTTTGCCATTTTGACTGCCTGAAGTGTGTGAGCACAATGGTTACTACGATATCAATGATGGTTTAGACACTCACAATGGCAAATATCATCAGCCCTTTACAATAGGTTATAAACACTACGGTATGTTCATAAAGTCTACATAGAAATCAATCACTTAAATCAAACTGGCATACACACAGGAATTCACATTCTTCTCTTCTATACAATGAAGAAAACTTTAAAAGTTTTAGAGCAGAAACAAAACAATTCTTTATAAATTAACGTGTAGGTGATGATATGCTGGTAGTGCATAATAGCTGACTATACAGAAATCACCCATAATTTCCGTTTTGACTGGAATTAATTGTAAAGTCGCTTCTCGTGCTATTATTATTAATTTGTAGCACTGTCTAACAGGAGAAACATATCTGAGGACAAAGTGAAATGGCTTCTTTGCTTTTTTTCTTTTTGACTTATAGAACTTTGCGTGGGCAAGATCAAAGTAAAAAGTGTACTTTAAATTTCATAAAATACACTTTAGGGCAAACAGTGCTTTATTACCCACAAAGAGTGTTTTATTGCTTTGTGGGTAATAAAGCACAATTGCCCACTTGCTTTAGTGCAGACTAATAGCCCGCAGCGCTCACGCCAGTATGACTAATCACCCAAGCCAGTGAAGGAAGATAGTCCTCGCCACACTGAGTGGTCAATCACCCCAGCCAATACGAGTTCTACTACTGGATTGCTTTTATAGACATGATACCTAAATGCTTCGATGATGGGTGGGAGAAGGTAATGTTGCTGTTACATTCATAATGTAAACGACAAGTCCTGGAGATATCATGGAAAATTTTTTTTTTCCAGTTTGAATAGAATTACAAAACGAACACAGTAAACAGATACAAAGACATTAAACAGATGAGTCAAGATGAACCTCTACCAAGCGCAGTTCAGAAGAGGTAGTGGGGCACTCCACAGGTCTCACAGAAATAACTCACCATGTGTCACAATAGAATCAATTGTGGGTTATGACCCAAACCTTCCAAAATACATGATGAACATCTATCATGCCAAACTATGATGAACTAAGCGTGAGTTACTTTGTTAAACTAGTTTGTGTGCATTCAGGCTGCTAATAGTTTGTGCAACGTATGTTAATTACAAGTCCTAGTGTATGGTGAAGCTACACGACTAGAAAGTTCCATAAATCATTTAAAGCATAGCCTTGCTCGTACTATATGATAAATAAAGCACTCGGCCGCACGCCTCGTACTTTATTTTTTATATAGCATTTGCGGCAATGCTTTAACATATACTTTAAAATCCTAATTAACAGGCGCATAGTCACAGCTGGCCTGCCCGGCCGGTGCCTGGTTTATCTATCACTCCGTACACACCCATGTAAGCAAATCCATTTAATGGTAAAAGCAGCCAGCATATGATAATTAAACACTAAACAGAGCTTGCATTAAACTTCAGCAAGTCAGCTTTGCACTGAAGTGATTTCTTTTTGCTGGTTTGAAATACGGATGTAACGACTTTCTACAACCTTCGTGAACTACCTTCCTGTTGGGCTCTTCAGGTATTTAATGACAAAAAAACACCACAGCTAGCCTACCAGGAAATGAGTAAGCTACCAGGAAAAGCTACCAGTAGGCTACCAGGAAAAACGTATGTCTTCGACTTGAAAAGAGCTACATACACAAACACAAACGAAACTGAAGAACAACCTTGGCTTTGCAGAGAGAATTTGCAGGTAAAACATGATAGACAAATTAGACAACAGTTGAGAAAATATCTTTTAACTAGCCTGCATGGGATGGGAGAAAGCTTTAAAAAAGAGAGCTGGAACCTTGTTAGCAAGACTGTAGGTTAAATCACAACCATTTTTGGCTCGAGCATAGATGAGTACATGAACCTTTTCGTATCCACACTTTTTGCTTCGACTTTTATTACAGGACATAGCTTTGGTTAGGCAAACATCTTTCCAGAGTGTTTAGTAGTGATAAAGCTTTCAACAGCATGTGACCTTAGCAAAATCATGTAATATTATGTTTTATCACCGCATCAAAATTCTCACAAACTTAAATTTTATAGTGAATGATCCCAAACACTAAAATCCACTTTACAGTAATAGCATAGCATGGTACTATATATAGTATAGCTGCATCATGAATATCTGATCATGTTAGCAACTATTACGTATATTTGCTACATAACAATTAAGTACCTCATTCATATATCAAATGGTACGGTAGTACCGTTTAAGTAGGGATCCCCCAAAAATTTTGTGTGTGGCGCCACCCAAAATTCCTCCTTTGAAAATCATCCTAGAGACATCTTACAGGACGAAAATCACCTTTACGGAATAGTACTAGTCCATATGATATATAACACAGCATTCATTATAATAAAACATTGACAGGTGGCCGGATATAGAATTTTTTAAAAATCGACAAAACTCAAATTTTAGACTGACTGACCACAGTTGCAAGGCTAGAGGCCAAACAAAGCTCCCACAACACTTATATCCTTACACCCCAACACATGCAGCTACCCTATGATTAACTGGGTTGTGCCACCACTGGGGGTTGGCTGTCATTATTAACAACTGATTAGATTTCACACACAATCGACAAATCCTACCATACAATAAAAACTTGGAATAAAAAATGGGGTGGGGGCTTGCAAATTCATAACAAACTAACAAAAAAATTCAGAGCAGTCCAGCCCAAGACTACTCTAGGAAAAACCTGGTGGCTTTTTTTTTTTTTTAAACCACCAGGGAAAAACCCAAAAAGCACCACCCCAATGTATGCATAAAACACGTGACAATTAAAAACAAAAAACAAGTTATGTCCAATCACAATCAAGTCCATAATCTTTTCATCCAATTCATCATCATCTACCTAACAATCTGTTAAGGAAAATAAGGAAGGGAGGGAGGGGCTAACCTACTTATGTTGTACACGTGGCATAGATTGAATATAATGCACACTACACACATATAAATACCCTTGCGTCACGTGATGACATGATGCAATACCACACCCCATTCATTTGGGAGCTTATTTTCCTGCTCTTTAACTTTGTTCAGACGCTAGAAAATACACCTCCCACAACACTTATATCCTTACACCCCAACACATGCAGCTACCCTATGATTAACTGGGTTGTGCCACCACTGGGGGTTGGCTGTCATTATTAACAACTGATTAGATGTAGCAAAGAAAGCTGTACGAACAAAGATACAGACCTAGGCTCTTGGAGACCTCCAGCCTGCTTTCCACACTGTCTTTTATGTAGCCATCCTTGGCATTTTCTGACTTCCACCTCCCATGTCTTTTGAAAAGGCGGTCCGGCACCTTCACATTTGCTGCTGCAGTTGCCCCACCTGCTCTTAAACTATGCAGACCAAATTCACGAGCTGGAAAACCCAGAGCAGCTATCTTCCTATTGAAAAGGTCCCTCAAGCAGGTCACGCTGATCCTTCCGGATTCCCTCAATTTCTCACCACTCTTCATCTTCTGTATTGGCCTGAAGAAATATCTTTGGTCATCCTGCGAAATGTGGTTTATGGCCATGTAGCGCTCCAACATAGCTACTGGGCATGTACGCGACTTAGTCCTGGCCACCAGCAGCTCGTCTCCTTGTCTTAGCTGGTCAGTCTTGCTACCGGTGATGCGTATCTTCATCATCTCCCCTGATACTATACAATCACACGGTCTAAGCTCCAGCACCTCTGCAGCACGCATGAATCCTGAGAAGCCTAGCAGGCAGGCTGTAGCTAGTCGTAAATCTGACAGTGAGCCTGACCTCTCTGCATCCTCCACAATAGCTTCTAACATTTCGACTGTTGCTGGTTCCTTCTTCACTACCGGTTTGGCCAGCGAACGCCTTAACCCTTCCAGCGTAGCTTTAACAAAGGAATCTGAAAGCAATGGGGGCAGGCCCGCGCTTGAGTGCACCCAAGACACAGCATTGCAGGCTTCCTCAGCTGCTGACTTGGACCCCTTCGTCTCACCAATGTATTGCAAGTATAGGGCAAACTCGTGGGGCCTTGCAGGAATTGGCGAAAGGTTGTGACCAACTGCCCACAACTTCCATCTTCGGAATGCTCCGAGGTATTTCTTCACCGTATTGCTGGCACGGCTGTGAAGGATTGTTTGTGGCAGTCTACTAGCCAGGTCTTTCAATTCTGGGTCTTCCAACTGATCAATCAGTTTCCAAGCTCCTTGTGCAAGAACACCTACAAAATTAAATATGCTGAATGCACATAATAACAGAGCTACCACCATGCAATTCAGACAACTTGAGCTGTGACAAATCAATTGACTTGGTTAACATTGAATTACAACCAACACAACTTGACTAACATTAAACTGCAACCCACCCAACTTGACTAACACTGATCTGTGACCAACACATCTTGAATACATTGGGCTGTGACCAACACCACTTGACTACATTTAGCTGTGACCAACATAACTTGACTACATTGAGTTGTGACCAACACCTTTACTACATTGAGCTGTGACCAACACGGCTCGACTACATTGAGCTGTGATCAACACAACTTGACTAACATTACTGTGACCAACCCACTTGACTACATCGAGCTGTGACCAACACAACTTGACTGCATTGAGCTGTGACCAACACAACTTGACTAGCATTACTGTGACCAACCCACTTGACTACATCGAGCTGTGACCAACACAACTTGACTACATTGAGCTGTGACCAACACAACTTGACTACATTGAGTTGTGACCAACACAGTTTGACTAACCTAATTTGAAGCCAACAAAACTCAATTACATTGAGCTGTGACCACACAACTTGACTACATTGGGCTGTGACCAACACAACATGACTACATTGAGCTGTGCAGGCCCGTAGCCAGGGGGGGTTCGGGGGGTTCTGAAGAACCGCCCTCTTGGAAAAAAGGTCCACAATTTCAGTAAAAGGTCCACAATTTTAGCAAAAAGGTCCACAATTTTAGTATACAAGTCCAAATTTTCAGGAGCAAAAGTCCATTAGCTACAGTTTACTAGATACCACTATAATAAGAAGCTAAAATAAGTGCTCCGAGTAACTCATTCAGTGCTTGCATTAAATGCAATGCAAGATCGAGATACTCTAATAGAGCAGTCAACCACTCTAATAGAACAATCACTCTAATAGAACAGTCACAATTACATTTTCTTTTAAAAGCTACTTAATTTACATGTAGATTGTCTAAACCGAGCTTTCATTAAAATATAAGATTTTGGTGGACAAGCCCCTCCATGCAGAGCCCACGAATAGCATCCATGTTTCAACTCCATGCAATGTGTAAATTTCATTGTTTAAGACAACCTTTGTTCTGCTACACTGCCCTGTTGATCATGGCAGAGTGCTCAATCTTTCCCATTCTTATTCATTGTGACATTCCAATATATTATATTTAGACACATGCATGTGCAGATGGTATAATTACAGTAGCAGTAGAGATATTTTTCCAGATATCATTCATACAGCTGGTCTTCAGCTTACCTAAAAAAATTGTTATTTTTATTGACTGAAATGCCACTAAATTCAACCTTTTAGTATCTGTTTTCAAAAAATTTTCTGGGGGGGCATGCTCCCAGACCCCCCTAGATTGGGTGTGCTTCGCACACCCAGTCTCAGTACCTTTATTAATCATCATGCAAGTAAAGGTCCACTTTTGGTCAAAAAGAACCCCCCTTTCAAAATTCCTGGCTACGGGCCTGCTGTGACCAACACAACTTGACTACATCGAGCTGTGACCAACACAACTTGACTACATCGAGCTGTGACTGGCTACATTGGGCTGTGACTAACATGATGTGGCTAACACAACTTGACCGACTGAACGTTTAGGAGTTGGTAATGCCCAATTGACATCTACCAGATAATGAGGATATACTTCCACACACAGAGTGCATATCTACCAAGTATCACTTATACAACCTTTTTTTTTTTTTTAATTTTTTTTTTTTTAATTTTTTAATTTTTTTTTTTTTTTATAATTACCTATCGTTTGTGTTAACACCATAATTTTATTCTAAAACTCTAGTCTCATGGCAATAACTGGGGTGTTGGGGACAGACTAAAACAAGCTAGCGTCCAGGACACCTGGCAAAATCAATTCTTTGTCTTGGGGCAATTCAATCCATGCTGCGACAAATTCTGCTGGCTCCATTCCATTTGGAAACAACAGTGGCCAGAAAGGGGATGACAACCACTTTGGAATGATTAACGTGCCTTGGGACCTTGTATTCTGAGCATGTCTAATAACCCTAGGTATTAAATGAACAGGTGGGACCCACCAATTGTTATCCTCCGCCCAGCTACAGGTAAAGGCATCGACTGCTTCTGCACCCAGTGTCCAGAATCTGGAGTTAAACCTACCGAGTTGAGCATTCCTTGGGCTTGCAAATCTATCAACAGTGTGGGGGCCTCATATGCCATCTAACCATTGAAATACCATTGGGTTTAGCATCCAATCATCATAATCCACGACCCTACTATAGTAATCTGCTAACTCATTCTCCTCTCTAGGTATCCACTCAGACTCAACTCGGATGTGGCTATTGGCGCAAGTAGCAAAAATGCTCAAGGCCTCAGTTTGCAGGAGGGGTTTGGGACTACCATGTTGTACGATCCTCACCACATTTTGATTGTCAGTAAACCACCGTATTCTTTCATTCGTCCCATGCTGTACGATCCTCACCACATTTTGATTGTCAGTAAACCACCGTATTCTTTCATTCTTAAGCTTGTCTTTAAAGGACTCTAGCACCATCCTCACTGCATGCAACTCGCGCCATGTAGAACTTTGTGCTGCCTCTTCATTTGACCACTGGCCATTGGCAACCAGGTTCCCATGCTCAACAGTGTATCCCCCATATCCTGTAGCACTAGCATCTGAATAAACCACTCGGACTGCCGATGGCTTAGGCCAAATATCCTGCCCATTGAAATCTTTTAACCTGTCAAGCCAGAATCTTACTTCTTCTAAGGCCTCTGCCGATAGTTCCAACTTTTGGAACCAGGACAGTCTGGTATTCAGAGTGGCATACATGCTCCACGTCATCAGGCGGGAGACGGGACCCAGGCCGAGGGACATTGAGTTTATCTTACCAATCACACTAGCCAAATACTTTGCTTGCACATACCTAACACTCTGTATCTCTAGCAGCCTAGTTTTAAGAGCCCTTATCTTGTCCTCAGGAATGGCAAACTCGCCTTTAGAGAGATCTATCAGGAACCCAAGCCATTCTATACTATTAGATGGTGTCCACTCGCTCTTCTCCACATTGACCACAAGTCCAGCCTTTTCAAGGTCTCCTTTGACAAGTACACTCTCATGCAGGGCCCTCTCAAAGCCTTGGACTGCCACAATCCCATCATCAAGGTATATTATGGCTTTCAATCCACGTCCCCTCCAGTATCTAATTAATGGCCTCAAGAGCTTTGTAACAAGCTGTGGACAGTCCAAAGGGTAGCACAGCAAAAACAAAATAGTTTAGAACACCCTTAATCTCCCACTGGAAACCCAAAAACTTATGGTAGTCTGGGTGCACATCAAC
Organism: Dysidea avara; assembly: GCF_963678975.1. Classification (NCBI taxonomy): domain Eukaryota; kingdom Metazoa; phylum Porifera; class Demospongiae; order Dictyoceratida; family Dysideidae; genus Dysidea; species Dysidea avara. The sequence goes on from NC_089280.1 coordinate 35,338,749, forward strand.
ATGATGATAACCCGACTTGAGGTCGAACTTGAACATATACTCACCTTTCTCAAACATTAGGGCAGCAGTGCGTAGGTCCTCGTATTTAAAACTAATAACATGCAAAAACTTATTCAGGTACTTTAGATTAAGAACTACACGTAATTTACCTGCTGAATTTGCTACAACAGAAAGGGGGTTACACAGGTGTGGACTTTCTCGGACTCTAATAATGCAGCGATTACTAAGAAGGCTCTCCACAGCCTCATTAACAAACTCTCTGTGTAGTTTAGCTGACTGGTGGTTATGCTGTGACCAGGAAGGGGGGATAAATTTTAAAGGTAGGCGGTACCCATTCTCGATACAATCCAGTATGGGGGGTGGGGCATGCAACACATCTTTCCAAAAAACAGATCTTTGCTTTAGCCGGCCCTGCACATGTGTGATTTGGGGCTCTGTACTGTCTGACTCCCAAAACCTGGTTGCCAAGTCTCCACCCTTATAGTGGTTCTCCACCACCATATTACAATCATCTCTTAGCTCAGCCCCATTATTAGATACAGGCTTGTCACCCTTCACCCTACTGGCATGCTTTCCATCACTCTTTATGTCAGTGGTGACCTTATTGACACTTTTGTTCAGTACTGGAGAACAGGCTTCCTCTCTACTAACACATGCTGTGATGTTCTTGGGATGACATACAGTGCTATCAACACATTCACAAAATAAACCTGATCCCATGCACATATCATCTACATCCAACTCATCACACATACAGACATCATCAACACATGCTGGTACCTTCGACTCAGAACTGGTGCTTACCACAGGCTGTAACAAAGGATACGTTCTTGGTGGTGCTGAACAAGTTGCTTGAATGTGGCCATACGCACCACAGCGAAAACATGGCCCCAACACACGAGGCTTAAACTGCCGCTGAGGCACTGGTGGTGGCAGAGCAAACCGTTCTCTTCTACCATACTCCAGGTATGGGTCAAATCTATATTCCTGGTGGTGCTCCTGTCTTGGCCTCCTGTACTTACCACCACCACCACCACCACCACCACCACCACCACCACCACCACCACCACCACCACCACCACCACCACCACCACCACCACCACCACCACCACCACCACCACCACCACCACCACCACCACCACCACCACCACCACCACCACCACCACCACCACCACCACCACCACCACCACCACCACCACCACCACCACCACCACCACCACCACCACCACCACCACCACCACCACCACCACCACCACCACCACCACCACCACCACCACCACCACCACCACCACCACCACCACCACCACCACCACCACCACCACCACCACCACCACCACCACCACCACCACCACCACCACCACCACCACCACCACCACCACCACCACCACCACCACCACCACCACCACCACCACCACCACCACCACCACCACCACCACCACCACCACCACCACCACCACCACCACCACCACCACCACCACCACCACCACCACCACCACCACCACCACCACCACCACCACCACCACCACCACCACCACCACCACCACCACCACCACCACCACCACCACCACCACCACCACCACCACCACCACCACCACCACCACCACCACCACCACCACCACCACCACCACCACCACCACCACCACCACCACCACCACCACCACCACCACCACCACCACCACCACCACCACCAAGATTAAGGACACCTTGATTAAGGACACCTTGATAATCAGGACACCAAGATTAAGGACACCTTGATTAAGGACACCTTGATAATCAGGACACCTTAATTATCAAGGTGTCCTGATTATCAAGGTGTCCTGATTATCAAGGTGTCCTGATTATCAAGGTGTCCTGATTATCAAGGTGTCCTGATTATCAAGGTGTCCTGATTATCAAGGTGTCCTGATTATCAAGGTGTCCTGATTATCAAGGTGTCCTGATTATCAAGGTGTCCTGATTATCAACATCAGTTTATATACTAAGGGATACTTTGGGACCTTAACTAAGTGTCTGGATTATGTAGGTGTCCTCAAGTGTCCACATTAACAGTTCCAGTGGATCAAATTTTAACACACCTGAATTGTTTGATGCAAATTAATAGTGATCACTTTCTTCATACAAGTTTTGATCATTTGAGAAGTGAATGTCCACATTAACGGGTTCCTATATGTTTCATATTGACCATATAAGGAGGTGTTCTGTTGTGTTGTTTGTATAACATTTGTCGTAACATTTTTGAAGGTTAAAAAATGACATTACTGAAGTGAGAACCAGTAATGAAAAGTTGAAGGTGTGTGTTCATCAGAAAGAGTCACAATTAACAGAAAAGAACAAACAGTTTAAACACATGAGGTTAGTAACATTATTATGTAAGTCACTACTGTTAAATGGTTCTGTTTGTAGGGAAATGTTTAATGAAAGACTTCAAATTCAAACATCTAATTTGTTAAGTGTTAAAAGAGACATTTCTACTGCTCGTAATCAATTACAGTCTCTTTCAAGAGAGCAATGTGATTCCATCTCTTTTGTGGCAGTAAAAATTAAACTGACATTAACAGAAAATCAGTCAATTCTATTGGAGAGAATATCTCAGCTGTCCACCCAGTATGACCAGCTCTGGCAAGTCAAACAAAACATGGACAGTGATAATAAAAGACTTGTGGACTCCATTAAAGAGAGTGAATCTCAACTGAACCAAAAAACGGAAGAGGACAAAATTGTATTGTCACAATTGAGGAGGGAAATTAATGGTAAAACAATTTTGTTTTGTGTTGTGTCTACTGTACACATCTACACTACACTCAGACATATTGTGTATGTGCATGTGCCCATAATCAGACATTACATTACAACCTGTACTTCAACTAAGACCATATTTTGCAGTAGCTACTTATTTTGTGTGAACTTTTCACTTGCGTCCAACACTATTATGTATGGTACACCTGAGAATTACAAATAGTAGCTGTGTTTTGTACCATAGAAAATTCTTTGCTGTGTCATTTATATCCCAACTCAACATATAAGTTTACTTGGTCCTGTTGTGTAAATGTTTGTTCCCATGTTCTACAGATCTCAAGGAACAACTGACTCAGTCCAGTAGTGATTTGGCAGCTGAAAAACTTGTCAAAGAGAACTTGGAGCTCAAGTTGAGGTATACATGTAGTAGCCTTTGTATTAAAAACACTACTGAATTGTGAACAACCGTTACATTATCACAAATTAGTAGAGCTATAGTCATAGCCAAGTAACCTAATTTCTTGTCTAGGCTTAATAAGAGATAGCTGCATTAAATTTCTCACTGGGGAATGTTATAGTTGGCTGATTAGGGTCTTTAGACTACACATTAACAACTCCCTAAATTAAAAACACCTAATATCAAACAGTACAGTAGTACTGTAGGGATCCCCCAAAAGTGAAACATGCCACCTAAAGATATGTGATGAAAATCACCTTTACAGACTAATATTAGTCATCTAACATCAAATATAGCATTAAAAACAAGGAAACACGTATAGGCAGCTGGATATAGAATTTTAAGAAACTCAATTTTCTTGTTTGACTACCTGCCTGCCTGCTAGCCTGTCTGACCACAGTCGCAAAGCTGGAGGCCAGACAAAACAGTGTACGGCCACCATTTTACACCACAATAACAAACTAACTAGTGGGATATGCCTTTTGGGGTACCAACGAGTGTGTGCCCTCTTCATCTTGTCTGTCCTTTATCTTCAATCAGGCTGTTCATCTTCTTGTTGCAATAAAAACCATATCAAGGCGTTAAGTTTCCGTACCAGCACCTTTCTTGAGCAGCATACTTAGACACCACGAAATTATTTAAAGCACTTACACTTGGTAGATACCAATAACTTCACAATAGGTACGAGACAACGTCCATTATGTATCACTGATTAAGATTGATCGAGCACGGGGACCATACCTCTTAATAATCTATTTACCTGATCACAATGAAACATCCCATTATTATTATTGGTCTGGCATATTTGTAATGTGAAAATATGAAATCATGACACGCCCCCTGGTAGTTGGTAAAGGCTGACTTGAGATACTCTAATACAACAGTGAACAGTCACACTTGTATGGTTGAATACTGTATATATATTTTTTAAAAAAAACAAGCAAACTAGTAGTAGGAATCCAAACAAAATAAGGTAAGAATGAATGACAGTATTACAGCATAGCTTGATGGGAAAATCCCTACTTTGGCATTGAACAAAATGGTTGTTAAAACAAAGGGATTTTCCTACTAAGTTATGCTGTAATACCATCATTCATCTCTTACTTCACTACTTTCATTGCTTGGATCCTACTTTATTAACAATTTCTAACATAGATGTATACCATCCCAGAAGGTTCCCAAGTATCTATATGTCATTCTCTTTTGTAGGACAGTGAAGGGAGACAATTCTAAACTTACCAAATTGTTATCAGATAAATCATCTGAGCATGCTAAAGAAACAGAAAGGTAAGAGGACTCTCTCTAGTTCTTAAACACAGTTTGTGAAAGTTGTTTATTCTTTAGGCTCCAATTGATGGCCAGTCAGCTAGAAGCTAAACTAGTCAGCTGAAGCAGAGTTGGCTATCATTCAGTCAGAGTAGAGTGACGCCATTCAGACTCACCTCAGTAACACAATGGTATAATGTCTTTGTACTTGTGCAGGCTGCATTCACGCATGTGTGAGTGTGTGTAGTGTGTGTGTGCATACATGCATGTGTGTAGTGTGAGTGTGTTGTACGTACACGCATGTGTGTAGTGTGTAACGCGCACATGTGTGTGTGCATGCACGCATGTGTGAGTGTGTGTAGTGTGTGTGTAGCACACGTGTGTTTGTGTGTGTGTGTTTATTGCAACTGCATGTGTGGACCACAAATACAGTATCTTGTATACAATAGACAAGAAGGACTATTGACTGTATTGTATTGTTGTATGGTGTAGGTGGAGCACTTACATAACACAGTCCATTTGGAGTGCAAGGAGAGGATTGAGTTAACTGAGGCTCTAGAGCAGGCAAGAGAGCAACTACTAACTTACAAAATGAAGGACAAGACACACCCCAAGTGCTAACCCCACCCCCACAACAGAATTACCATGGCAACACAATGTCCAGTTTAAATCATAGCCAACAGCGTATTGCACAAGTAACAGGACGAGTAAGCAAGAGTGACTACAGACATTCTAAAAGTGGACGCTTTTAGTTGTACGTATTGTGTGTTTGTCTCATTACAACCATATTTCATTTATAATTTAGTAGTGATTTAGAGAATTACATTACAGTCTGATCCAAGAACATTTCCAGTTTTGATAACCATACATGGTCTGTGGTAACTGTAGATTAGTTGACCCACTTTTGTTATCTGCTACAGTGCCATGTAACGGACTATTTTCTTTTTCTTTTAGTTATGGGAAACTATAGTTATACTTGTAATAAATGACAAAACATTGTCCAGGCACAAAATTATTACACATGCTGTGATTGAACACCTGCTATCACAAAGTGAGTGATATCTGGAAGCAGCTTTGAAGAATTAGTGAACTGAAAGATATAGTGTCTATGGGATTGGAGTTTTAGTAGAATAACAATTACGCATGACCAGCACTACATGGGCATGACATTATTGAATTTTAGGTCATTTATTGTTAATTTTATGTTTCAGATCAGGAAAGTTAGCCTAAACCAATGTGGGAGGGTAGCTCATAATTCATTACAATTGTACAGGCACCTGACTGTTTTATTAGAGCTAGCTGAATGTTCTATTAGAGTATTTTGATCTGTTGTTGATCACTATTCTGCCACCTCATAAGAAGTCAAACAGTTAAAACCCTGACTCTTTACCCCTTCTAGCCTACCTTTCTCTGTGCCTAGCAGAGTAAACAAATCAGTTTATTACTTCCTTACAATCATTAAACATTGAGATGATGGAATAATGGTGAATAATTATATGATGTCATAATAACGACCAAATTTGGATGAGACAGCAATGCAGGTGGGGGAAATATAAAACTAACAATAAGTGGTCTTAACTGGCTGAAGGGTGCTCTGTACAGTTTGTGTAAGGAGATGGTGAAACAGGTTATATCTTTTACGGTAATGGAAATAATTATTATGGTTGTTAATTAAGTGTGTGGCTTATTACTGAATCTTTAGCACCTGTGCATCAGGTAACAGACACGCCCCTTGCTATTCTACACCCCCATGTTTAAAATGTATAGAACTAGTTTGCTATTTTTTCACCCAAAAGGTATGAAATTTTTGATGGGTTACTGTAGTAATTTTGCTAAAAAGAGGGCTTGCAGTTTTTTGATAGCAACTTCGGATGACAAATAGCATGGAAGTGAAACGAAAGATTGGTGGCAGTGTCAAACTAGAAGTTGAGTATCTGATGATTGATTTTGAGAAGCTAAAAGACAAAAAATAAAACACACAATAGTTGGTACTGTTTTGTATTATATAGTGTATTGTATCATGAAAGTATCAAGGCTTTAGTGTGTAAACTGTATGACTAGTTCTAGTTTAAAGGGAAAATTATAACTTGTATTCTACAGCAAATTAGCAGTTGGGTTTGGACTAAAGTGTGCTCTAGTGATAGCTTTGATTATATCCAGTAAGAAAATACAGTGTATTTGCCCAAATCATTTGTGAGTTATGGTATTTCATGGGAGCTGTACATGAACTCTACAGAACACCCTTAAGGCAATCTTATTCAAAAATTAGCTTTTTTTTTCATTGTAAAATAATTTTAGTATGGAGGTACTTGTACAAAAATTTCTTACACGAATTTTTTTTTGCACAAGATCAAACTACTCTAATAGAGCAGTCATCCACATAAATCATACGAAAATATTATTTTTATCACAAAAATTTTTTGCACGAAAATAAAGTGAATTACAGTACCTAAGAGAAAATAGCTAGCTATCACAGACTGTGGATCTTGTGGTACTTTTCTGTTTAAATTTCATGAATAGCCCAAAATTACTGTTTGTGTAGCCCCCAAATAAGCAAAATCATACACTTCTCCACAATAAAACTTTCCATATAGAAATAGTACTCCTCATGTCATGTATTTGTACCATCACAGATTTGACCTTGGTGATCTTAATTGTCATTCTAACACAGAAAATTGATCATTTCTGTCTTTAATTCCCTGAGGCAATAATTAACTTGCTAGAATGTGGTATCAAAATAAAGGTCTTGTTGAAAGAAACAACTTTGAAGTCAATATAAAAATCACAATCACTAAAACCTTTTAATACCTTAGACCGTGCAAAGTTAATTGTATGATTCTGGTACTACCAATTGACCAACATTGACCAACACTGATCAGGTGATCAGGCTTGTGTTTTTATGCAACTTTTTGATGTGGTACACTACATTTATAGCAGTACATGGAATTACACTGTATACAGGAAAAACGAAGTCGATGTAGAAAGTTAGTGTATCTTTATAAGAAAAGAGTGTGTACAAGACATGAAAATTTTAAACAGATATAAAATATTATTATGATGATCGCACAATTCATTCAGCAACCAGAAACATATAATTAACTTTTCGTGGCCTCATACTGCTACACCCCCAACTGTACACATTCATGTATGGCCACCACTACACAAACTACAAAAGATTCTACATTAAAATCAGTATTTTGGTATTGTTGGTATCTGAGAATTACTACTAATACACAATAAATACTCCCCATTGATAGGCTCCTAATTTTTAAATGAAGTTTCTAACTGACGTTTGTCATATACGGTGCATTGAAGAACCAAGATTGCTACACTACATTGTAAGCCACATGAAGAACAGTCCAGTAGCACAGTGTGCAATTAAGCATACAAGTTCAATAGCAGGATTTTAGAAATCATAAACAAAAAATTGAGGGTAGGATTTATATTGACACTATTGACTGTTCTATTAGAGTATTTCAGCTTTTATTGTGTCTGCTTTCTGGAAACAGACTTATAATTATACATAAGTGTGTTGAAGTACACTGAGAACTTGGGAAGACACTGGGGTAATGTGAGACCATGTTATTGCCTTGTTGGCTTGGAGTGTCTGGTAAAGTGAGGAATGGGTGAATTATGTGCATGTTCTATGTCATTGTGGTCCATCTAGAGCTCATAGGGACATGTAATTTGGTCTGGAGTTCTTCATTACAACCAACACTCATCCATTTTGTACCACAGGCATTTCCCACCCAACCACCCCCTGCCACCCTTTCGTGAGGACATGTGGTCCAACAACACCTCTATCTAAAATGTTGAGAAATTGTAGAATTTGCTGCTAGAAAGGCCATCATAAAAACGTCTTCATCTTAGGGAAATTTCACCTGTGTAGCTGCTGAGTTATATGAAATACCATTCATCATGGAATTTGTTACCAAAAGCAAAATCAGGTCACCTTTATTGAACTTGTTAACGTACTTAAGTTATAAATCTCAATTTACTCCATGCATATAAGGAAGCCTTGCGGAAAGTCCACACAGTTTTGTAAAATCTCCTTGTGTAATAAAACTAAAGGAGTTATGAAACCATGAATATTCGCTGATACATTTTAACCATATATGGTAGTGTAAATATAATGGCAGAAGTCAGGTAGCTAATGGTGTCCAATGCACAGTTACATGTCACATAATAGCTGACCAGTTGATCTAACATAGCTATATACAAAGTGTTTGATTTCTTTTATTCATAAGAAGTTTAAGTGAACATATAGGTACACGTAATTTAAGATGAAATAAGCAATTTAATGCCATCAAATTTAATGCACTGAAGTTGTTTCAACAAATAGTTACAAGATGACAAAACACTCTAATAGAACGCTCACATATTACACGGTGGTTACTTATTAAATACTCTAACAGAACGTTCACACGAAATGAGTTAATATTGACGTTTCTCACCTGATGGATTTGGCTCCTCCTTCCAGGATCAACTCATGGTCGCTACTCGTAGCCAGCTCAACACTTCCTTCAGGTAAGGTAGAACCAGTGACTAGCTATAGCCCGCGGACTCGTTGCGCGTGAAGATAGCTAAGCAAGAAGAAGCGATGCTGCTACATCAGCTTAAAGTTATAAAGGCAATTAAGCGCATGTAGCGCTTATTGTAAAAGGGCGGGATAGTTGTTACCTTCCAGCTGCTATTTAGTCGTTGCTAGGACGTGTAAAGTTGACAGTTGAAATTGTGTTGAGTCGGTAGAGTAGACTTAGCTAACTCAGTTTTGGTTGAAAGCTAGTAAAAAGGCCAGTAGAAATAAAGTTTTCCAATAGGCGTTCTTTTAAAATACTTTTCGCTGGCAGCGGCACCTTTTCATAGCTTAGAACCGCTTTTTCAAAACTTAGAACTAGCCAGCTGGCTGAGCCGCGCTGACTACTGACCCCCGCCACCAGTTTATATCCAATGAGACTCCCAGAAAACTAAATTAGGATGTGGAATAATTGTTTTACTCTCCGCTATGAAAAATTTTATTGCCAAGTGCCTTGTTGCTAGCTAGCTGGCCACTGAGTAGTTAGAGTAATAACTTAGGCTACTAGCTAGGTCTATTAGCTAGTCATGATAGTGTGTTACTAGTTGAATACTAATTTGTTACCTAGTTAGTTAGTGTAGCTTAATAGTCAGTTAGTTTACTGACCTGTTAGCTAGTTAGTGTATTAGGTAGGCTATTATGTTGTTGGTTGGTGTTGTTGTTACCTGCAGCTGGAGCAGCTATAAAGTGAGTCTATGTTGTGTAATGTAAACTCAGAGGTGGAGACTGAGCACTGTTCAACTGAAGTTTGGGAAATGTTTGTTTGCGTTGCGAAAAATTATTGCAGCTCTGGCTTTGTTGCCAACTGAAAAATTGCTTACTTTTGAAGTTTCGTGCTGAAAACCACCTTTGCTAGCTGAGAAAAATTGCTTTAAAAATTTTTAGGTTTTCATTGTAAACGTTAAATATCCGGAGAACTGCACAGCTGAGTTCTTTTCTTCAAATTTGCAATTTTTCTTGTATACCTCTAGTATCCGGACATCACCGGTGTCACCACATGAAGTGTTTCTTGTAAGTGTTAAAATGGCTGACCTCCTAGCTGTGTAGCCAACTAACCAGTTTAGCTATGGCTGGAGTTGGTGTAGTGTTACCATGCAGCAGCCGGCTAGTTTGATCCATTCTGCTCTACTCCATCTCTGAGCAACTGTCACGAGGGAAGCTAGTCTGGTAACATATTCTAACAAGTCCACACATTCCCATTTCTGCCCACATCCTTTAATGGAAGTGACACAAAATTTTCATCATGGCTATTTCCACCTCATGGATTTGTAAATCTGCAAAATTTTCATTATTGTATTAGTGAGTTTGTTGAAGTGTCTTGCTCAAGGTTTTCAGCCATAATGAATAATAACCGCCCGCCATCATCATTTTAGGAAATGTTTGAAATGACAATCAACTTGGTTTGGTGTTAAATAAAACAATTCTTATCAACTTTTACAATAAAATGACAACACGTGTGTGGCGGGATAATAGTTGTAAAATAGTACAACAACATAAACTAAACTGAACTACTAAAAGTGTTACCAGAACTCAACTGTCAGCTTCTCTTGTATTCCTTGACTTCTTCTCTTTGTGTTGATTTCTTGTTCTATTGATCTAATCTTGTCCTTAATTGCTGGAGGGTAACTGGGAACAACTAGCTCTTGTATCGTATTATTGCCCCTCAGGGCTTGTAAACATCTTATCATGGCTTCCCCACTAATGGGGTTGCCCCACATCCTCAGCTCCACTAGTGACTTGTTGGTGGTTAGTAATGTAAAGTCCTCAGCCACATCATCAGTAATGGCGTTGTTGTTAATGTCGAGCACCTTCAACTTGTTAGTATCCTTCACTGCAGTGAATAGTGTTCTTGCTGCAATGGAGGATAATGAGATATAGGACATGTACAGTCTTGTTAGCATAGAGGAGAGATGGGTCAACATGGTGTAGAGCTCTTCACTCTCCCCAATTGTGTGGTTACCACTAATCCACAACACTTCTACTTTGCAGCTGAGGACAATGTCACTGACGAAGGAAGAGGATGAGTTGGTGAGGCCATTATTCCACAACGACAAGTTGGTGATGGTGACGTCATTGTTAATTAGGTGTTTGTGCAAAATGTGAAGGCCGCGATCTTGGATATAGCAGCTGGACAAGTAGAGCCTCACCCACTGCTTGTGGGAAGAGGAGGTGAGGAAGAGTGACACACACTCGAGATCAGTAGCTGATAGTCTAGTGGAGCGAAGATAGATTTCTTTCTTATTGAAGATTTCTGCCTCTTCGATGGATTTACACATTCGATAGTCTCGTGCGTCATGGAAACAGCGGAACAGTCTGAAACATTTTAATTGCTCACGAAGGAATTTGTTGGAAATGGCGATCTTGTCGTCTCCACCAGACAGGAATTTCTTGAAGGAAGATCGTTGTCCATTGCTAAGTGTGACATAAATGGAGAACATGTTCGCGTGAATATCGCTCCAGAATTGCTCGCGAAGAAGACGATACTCTTCGTCTGGTCGAAGGTCAGTTATAATATAGTTAGCCGCTAGGTATTCCTGTATAGTTAAATGGAGGAAGTTAAATGTCGTTGTTTCTCCTGTTAGGCCGAAATGTTGTACAGCTTGTAGCAAACCAAACCCATTAATACCCTCAGGGGTAGCTATGACGTCTGGGCATGCAGCCTCGATCTCTTCATAAGTAAAAACTAGTTGGTTGTTATTGAGTGCTTGCAATGCTAACTTGGAAAGTTGTTTAACTATTTTACTGTATGGTTCTGGCAGGTCAGCTAGCTGCTTGATGTCGTTTTTAAGTGGACAACCAGATCTGGCAAGATGTCGACAGATGGTGAGACAGATGAAGTGATGGTATATACTGGAAGAATCACTGGGAAGGGGAATACCCATTTTATACAGGAAAAGCAGGATTACTATGTTAAACGGCACCAAACAGAGGCTGCTGATAGTGAGATGGTCTTGCAAGTAGCGGGTAAGCTTTTCAATACTTTGTGGTTGTCCCTTTAAAGACTGTTCAATGTAGAGAGACTGTTCCTCCTTGGTGAAACCTAAGATGTCAACTTTGATGGTTGCCTGTTGTCGGAGGGACACTGAGGCATGTGGACGAGATGACACCACTAATCCACAGAGAGGTAAAATGTTACGATTTATAATCTCACCAATTAAACTGTTTTGTCGTAGATGTTCTGGAAACTCGTCAAAGCCATCGAAAAGAAAAAGTAGATGTTTTCCGCCATTTTCAAACAGGTAATCACTACATGCAGCCGCAATTTCTTTAGCTCTCCTGTCTCCCTTGCAGAATGACAGAAGAAGGTCACTGATTGATGTAGCTTGTTGAACAATGGGGTCACGTAGACAGACTAAGACTAACAGTGTAAATGTTTGTAACAATTGTTGTTTACCCCACCTGTAAGCTATTTCACGTAACAATACAGACTTGCCAATGCCTGGTGCACCCTCCATCATAATAAATTGTGGATCTTCTCGTTCTTCTAGGGGGGCTAAAATCTTTGTCACCTCTTTGGTCACTTTACTAACATGCGGAGCATGGTCATCTAGCTTAGTGTGGACTAACTGTTCATTAGCTAGTGAAGTGACATCACCTTTGTGAACTAGTTTAGCAACTTCAAAAGCTTGGTACATCCTCTGTTGTCCTTCATGATGGACTAGCAGTAGTGGCGTAAAGCTGTGGGGCTGACCTGGTGGCCATGTATCCTTGTCAACCCTGAACCGTGCTTGTGCGTTAGTTGAGGCCACCCTATTAGATAACATTGATACTGCCTCAGCTCCTACAGGACAGACACAAGGTATATCATGGAATACACTATACACTGTACCTTTGACAGTTAACTTGTCATGATGGACAGGCTGTACCTTGCTAGCTACATCTTCACCAGTCACAACTATAACAATACTGACTAACTAACTTGTTACTACTACAATAGTCAGTCACCTTTCTCAGCAGCTTGATCACTGGACACAGCAGGTGACTGGATGACACTTAGGAGCTTATTCCAACTAGCAGAGGGCTCCACTTCAAGCCACTTCTCCAACATTTGATTACAGCACCATTTGACGTTAGTAGGATAACCAGCCTCTATACTCTTCAATTCTCCACTGGGTAGACCCAGTAGTGTTCCTATCACTTTCCAGTCAGCAGCATAATCTGGAGTGATGTAGTGATAGAGATCCTTCAGTAGTGGAGTACTGGTAGCTGTAAGGAATAATAATTAATTATATTAACGGGAGACCAAATAATATCCGGATACTGGTACCGCCCACTCTTTGATTCTCGGGAGAAGTGTTTAACTACACGTACCATATTCCGCTGTTCTGAACTGTTCTAGTCCCTTTCCGTTACTCTGATCCATGAGTGAAAGATTACAACAAAGCTGCGATCGTGATCGGTTTCGTTTCCGTTAATGTGGAGGGCGTGGCTTACAACTATCAGTAAACACATGTGCACGCAACATGTCATACAATTCATGAGAGAATAACCACTCACCAGTTAATATTTCGTGTGATAACGCTCCAGTGATGATCACTCGAGTGGTTGCGCCACAAACGATTCTGCGAGATTTACAAATCTTTTCCTTATTTCACTCGATTTCAGTGAAATTTCTAACTTATTGGTTTCTTCGGACAACGACACCTGTCGGTACGCCAGGCGGTTCTGGTTTAAATGGCAAAGGGAACGTATGGAGCAGTCAAAGTGAGATCAGGATTGTATAAGGAGTCCACAAGAGTTGTAGTAGATTTGATTTGATTGTTAACTGGTATGGATAGCCACCCTTTAATATTGTATGTTTATATGCCAATTATTTCATGCACACACAATCTTATAAACAGTACATGAGGTTGTTAAAAAGGCAGTACACCAACCCATACAAGTTCTTTTCGTAAAGTGTGACTGCATCTGCGAAAACTGATCTTAGGCCTCTATTTGGTGATTATTAGTTTCTCATCCACTGCCCACATCTGTCTTAGGCTACCGCATGATAAGGCCACTCCAATTGGTAATTATGTTTCTGGTCCACTGCCCGCATCCTTTTTTGGAGAATGTAAAATTTTGGAAAATTCCCACATCAAAATTGGGTTGCAACAAAAATACTAAATCAAACTGCTTAAGTATAATAATTTGCCTTTTAGCTATGTGTGAAAATCTGCAATAAATGGGCATAGTGCATAGTACAGATCAATATACTCTAATAGAACAGTCAGTAAATTACAATTCCCAGGTAATGGAACAGTAATAGGACAACCCAATTTTTGACTCAGAAGGTTGCTATCGATGTTCAACATGGCAATGCTGCTTCTGTAATGGCAACAATTCCATCATCACAGGATTGGGCAGAGTTTGCCTCTCTGTCCATTGTTTGATCGTGAAGACCTTTTATTGTATTATTGGTTTATATTATTTTTAAAGGCAGCTATATTCAATGATAAATTTTTTTTTTTTAAATCACAAAAGTACTCTAACTGAGTAGTCACTTCATTGTTGCTTTGTTGCTGAATTCCGCCTGCCCGCATCTAAGACTAAACTTCAAATGACCAGAAACATAAAAACAAATTGGAGTGGTCTAAGTCATTATTTACTCTGTGCATGCTCAGAAGAACACGTGATACCAAACCATCATAATTTTTATTGAAACACGATGATGTTTTTAAATTAACACTACAGTGTGCCAGGAGTGCCTTGGCAAATTGCTGCAGTGGATTCTATTTTTGACTGTTTTTCAAGTCAACTGAAATCCTGCTAGCTCGATAGAGCATGATTGCAATTAAAAAACCAATGTTAATTTGTGGGAGGAAAGAAGGAGAATTTGGACAAGGTCTGTACATCAATGTATTAATATTATAATGGCCTAATGGTAATGCCCTCCCGCCCGCAGCATAATAATTAGAAAGACTGGATAAGAAACTAATAATCACCAAATAGGGGCCTTATCATCCAAGACAGAAAGTTCGATTTTTTTCACACAAACACAAAGCTTTATGAATGCACTATCAGATTTCACTGTCACAGTCAAGTGGTCTGCTTTTGCTAGCTGTTTTTTTTTTTTCAAGCACAGTGGCGAGCCATACAAGTGGTCTGGGGTCTTGATGGAGTCCTGGCCAACCAGGAGATGGCTGTGTGTGGCTGTACAGCTCTGTGGTATTGGAAAATGACCTGTGCTGTAAATTTCCTTTCATTTTAGCCAGTTTTGAGCCCTGAATGGCCCATAACTTGGCCTAATTCATCCCAAATCATTTCTCTTCAATTTTTAAACAGCATCTTTCCCGCCTTCCGGGCCCCCAGTCTCCCACCCCTTTTGGAGCTCGCCTGATACAGCCAACCTCGGTTAAAAAACTATCTAAAATGGCTGGAAACTTGTAGTATGTTCGCGTTGAGCTGAATCCTCAAAAACATTTAATTACCCATGGATGCAATTACACACGATCTTGAAATTTGGCTCATTTGTAGTACTGCTTGACCTGCTAAAAATATTTCAAATCTTGTTCAAATATTTGACATGTTATTTACAGCCAAGAGTACATAATAAAAATAGTGAGGGAGAGTGTCTAACTGCCAATACAGCCTGTACAAAATCACTGCATATTATTGAATAGACAATGATCTTTGAACAAATTACTGATGATAGAGATCTGTTAATGGGTGTTGAGTGCTGTTGATAAGGTAAAGCTTTTGTTCTGCCAATGTGTGGATGCTCTATACTACACAGTAATTTTGGCTAAGTTAGACACTCTCCCTCCCTATTTTTATTATGTACTCTTGTTACAGCCAATCAAAATTTTCACAATACATTTGGTATGTAGAAGCCATATAAGTATAGTGTCCATTACAGCCGTTTCCTGGACTTGTAATGGAGCCAAACCCTACGTGTCTGTTATTGACACCTTTGCTGTTACCAATAATCATCTGGTTGGCTGAAATGTTACCTCTGTTGAGAAAAAATCCACTTTTAATTTTAATTTTAGCTGTTTTTCAGGATTTAGCTCAACATGAACATACTATAGCTATTGACTACTTTAGAGGATGATCTGGAAGGTAATAAATTGTTGTAAGATGTGTGCAAATTTGGTACGCGTAGCTACCATCATTACAACACTCTGAATATTTAAAACTGGTGTTTCTCGATACTTTCAAATGGGCAGTAGGACTGGTTTTCCCAGAGACAGTCACAAATAATTCTTTTCATGGCATAATAACTTGTGTTTTATTGCATCATTTCACACTTGTAGTGATCTTCCAGAGGAGACTCACGTGAGCTCATAGAAATTTTACAGAACAATTAAAAAATTGTAGGAGGTTTCATTGAAAACTAGGTGCCAATCGAAAGCTTTTTTGTAATGGCATGGTAAACCCCATGGCCCAGTGGTTTGATGTTAATATAAAGGGTGATTGAAGACGTCATCATGTGATGAAGAGCTTACTGCACAAAATAGAGGGCGAACACCAACAATGGAAGAGAATAGCACTGGAAATTGTATTCAAGCTTTTCATAATCCCATAATTTAGGCATAATAGGTTAAGCATCAGTTCAGATGCAATTAACGTTAATTGTTTTTGATAGCACTTAACATTTGTCTTACCTTCTCTGGTGATCTTCTAACAGGGGTAAGTAGAATTAGGGGAAAATGGGAAAGGGACAGGAGTGGGAATAGGAATGACCCATGGAAAATGCCTGATAAATGTTATCATATAATATACAGGTGGATTTTACAGCACAAAATTTCTTTATTTGCAGCATTGTTTGGAATCATTCGCTGATGAATTGATCGAAACACTCTAATAGAGCAGTTACCTGCTTAAAAATACTCTAATAGAGCAGTCAGATCACTAACTATCCCACTATGCAGCTAGGGACCTGCATTAAAGCCTGCACAGTAATTTATGGACTATAGCATAGATTAGGTATACAGTATAGACTAGCTAAGTCATCAACATTGAGAGTTAGCTACTCCCTTGAAACCATAACATTAGCTATAGCATGAATAGGTTTACAAAGGATTCTAATTAACTGACAGTTCCTGCATATAGGTGTGGGAAGTTGTACCTGCAACCTCAGAATAATCACATGATGGATATGTGATAGTTGTAGTGTGTAGTTGCCAAACATACCAGTACTACATGCAGTCTTTGAGGCCTATACCGTAGACTCCAGTTATTAGGTGCACATAGTTATTAAGCACATATTGTCTGTTAAGCACATATTGTATAGACTTGTGCTAGACACCTGTTTGTTAAGCGCATATGGTTGAAATCGCCTCTGCAACTTCGTACTACATAGAATTGCAGCAAAAAATTGTCAGAACACATCAGACATGTCACAGCACACTTGATGCCTCGCCAGGCCCGTGTCTAGCAGATACTGCCGCCTGTATAGTTGTAGCTACCTGACTTCTAACTAAGGATTTCTGCTTCCACAACTGGAGCAAACTATTTAACTGGTGCTCAAATCACTTGAAAACTGTAGTGGGCACAACTAATACCCTCCTATATAGCAGAAACTTCTTACCGTAATTTATTAGCGCATGCGCTTAACAAGCACAGTAAATTTCACAATTAATTCCTCCGAAAATTATAAGCGCATGTGCCTGATAACCAGAGTCTACGGTAATAGGCACTGTCAGTTAACTAGGATACTTCATCAGTACTAACCCTCTCCAGTATTTACTCTTGATTTTGTTGTATAGCTATTAATTTAAAAATGGATCCAAGCAATAAAAAGTGTTGAAACAAGGGAGAGATGAATGATGGTATTACAGGTGGAAAAATCCCTACTTTGGCATTGAGCAAATCATTGTTACAACATGCCGATGTAGGGATTTACCACCAAGCTATGCTGTAATACCATCATTCATCTCTGTGGCTCTATCTCAGCCAAAGCAGAAACAAAAACATTGGAAAAAGTGGTATTACATACCATACGCCCTCCTGCCCTGCAATTATATAACTCAAATTAAAACAATTTGCAGGAATACACACACATACAATAATTAACCCACTGGCTACTCCATAACTAATCATTTGGGCCACTGCTCTAACTGCCACATCTATTGATTATCATAAACGACAGAAGTTTGGAGTGACAAAAGTTTGGTGAATCGAGGAAATGCACTATTAAAGTTTATTTGCCAATCAGCTAGTTTCATATTAGCTGCATTCTAAAGTTGTCAAACTTTTGTCTGCCAACTTTTTTTGCGTGATGATTTGCCAAACTTATTACAATAAGTCTCACTAAACTTTCATCATTTACTGTACTCCGAATTACCCATCCACCCGGCCAGAAACCATAACTGAATATGTGACCCAGTCTGGGAAAATAGGTCTTATCACCTATGTCAGCAGATTCAATTTTTCACCAAGAACACACAAAGCTACATGAATAAACTATCAAATTTCACAATCAAAATCAGCTAGACTTGAGTAGTCTGGTTTTGCTGGCTGCTTTTCCCAAGCCCAGTGGTGATCCGTACATGTGGTGTGGGGCATCAGTGGAGCTCTGGTCAGCCTGAGGGTGGCTGTAAAGCTCCATGGTGTTGAATAAAGACCCATGCTGTAAGTTTCTTTTCATTTAAGCCAGTTTTGATACCTGAATGGCCCATCACTTGGACATTTATCCCTATGCCCTCCTTTTCAATTTTTTTAACAGCATCTTGCCCTTCTTCTGGGCCCGCCTCCTTTTGGAGCTTGCCTGATACAGCCAACCTCAGTTTAAAAACTATCTAAAATGGCGGGAAACTTAGTTGCTGGCTACTTGAACAGTAGATGCTCTGGAAGGTAAGGAATTGGCATAAAATGTGTGAAAATTTGGTGCATGTAGCTTCAACCATTGGTGAGCTACAACACACAAAATACTTAAAACCGGCATTTCTCGATACTTCTAAATAGACGATAAGACCCCTTTTTCCAGACTGGGTCACATGTACACTAATAGATGAGGCGGCCAAAACAAACAATATCCCCAAATTCAAATTGCTATATACACTGACTCCTTTTTATTGCTTGGATCTTTAAAATATTAACATACTAGTTTGTTTGGTGTTTTGTTATAGCACACAGCTAAACATGTGTGATTGTTCTATTAGGGTGACTGCTGTATTAGAGTATCTCAAGCTTTTTGTGAAGGGGTGGCTGGTGCCAGACTACAATTAGTAGCACACGCATACATGATCATGTGATCTGGAGATCTTTAGTCGTACCGCAGTGAGTGCAACACATCACAAGCTAAGAGTGTAATCAAGAGACAAATAATTAGCACAAGGTGAAGCTGATCACGATCATGAGTACTACGTGTATATCATACAGTATGATAATTAGTCTTACTTGGCCAGACCACTTTTTCTCCCACAGTGCTTATCAATTAGAAAGTGCCTGCTCTACTGACCCTTTTTAGAAGATACTTAGTAAAAATTAGTTACAAACATTTAGAGTTGAAATCCTTAAAAACTACACAATTTTGCATGAGTGTTGGTGACCCCTTGAACAAACAGACTACAGGGTACAACCACTAATAAACTACATAACTACAATCACTTTACATGCTACTACAACTACAAGGAGGGGAATACAACTAAATTAAGGAAAAGGAGATTGTCATCAATATCAATGTCCTGAAGTGCCCAATACCTCAAAATCATTCTGGCTTTGTTCAACCATACAGTAGGTTTTAGAGGCACAGCACTACACTCCTCTAAGATCTATGATTTATAACGCAACAGAAAGTTGCTGAAGCAGGGGAGTATGCCAGGGCCTAGCTGTAAGCTGAAGACAAAAAAGGTATTGGTTTGATTTGATTTATTGTTTTAGCTCCTTGCAATCAGCTAAGCTGTTCTTCCTTGCAGGAGTGGTAACAACACTTATAGTCACAAAATACAAAACAAGACATTGCTATATAAGGTAACTACCTGCTGACAACAGCTGCCCTCCACCAACTATATTTATAACTACATATGTGGCTTGCTACACTGCTTCTCTGAATACTGTGACTGTTCTATTAGAGTTTCTTGATCTTGACTGCTCTATTAGAGTATCTTGATCTTGACTACATGGTTCCCCGGGGTTACATACCATTTTATACATGTTGTACGTTTTAACTCTATAACAATTTACTACAGTTACAATCCAACTAGTTTTAATTTTCTTTCTTACAGTCCACTATATATAATAGTATATTATTATAGCTATACGTAGTTCTTATTTTTACATTTTGTCCCTTCAGCTCACTATTAATTATTCCAGCTTCATTTCTCTAAAATTGCTTCCAGTGTTAATCTTGGCACACACATACTATACATGTCAAGTTTCCCTGGGTAGTATCCTCACAAGTTAGCCAGAAATTCCTGCAGTTTTCCTCTTTACTGGCACTTTGTCACACAAGCCCTCTCTTTGCTTTAACTGTTTGGACAATCATGGCAATATACAGCACAAAATGTACTTACTTCAAACACTAGGTGTACCCCCGGTCTCATGTTATGCTATTTGTAAAAATTATCCACTGCTAGGAACCTATGCAAAAATATTTTGAGTAAAGTGAAATGGCTATAGGCCTAAAGTGCTAAATAGCAAAGGTAGTGACAGCCCTCGAGCTTGGATGTACATATCAGACACCCCAAAAGTCAATCCCACAATCGAAAGTTCCTGGCATGTGTTGAAACATAATGATGTAGGAATAACGTTCTGGGAGCTATTTGCCCACACAATGGAAACCACAATCGATCATCAGATGCTAGTGTATAAAACAAATGAGGTGAGTGATCTGTAGTTCTTTCACCTATCAGGTGAGTGTGCCCTGAGTGATATATATCACTTATACCACAACTGTATCGGGATTTTCTGATATATACACCCTTACCCCTCAGGGTTCATGTGTATATATCAGCAAAATTCCTCACAGCAGTGGTTTTACTATTACATATGTAACACCTGATGAAGGGATCTAGATACTTTGGCACCTTATTTAATGACAGGATTATGTAAGTGTCCACATTAACAGGTTCCTGTGTACAATGCTATAATATTTAGTGCAGAAACTGACTTGGAAAATCAGGCCTTCACTATGACACCAGTGGTTGGTACAGGTACACTTTAATAAAATTCTTTCAAACAGTTTTGTGTGCTGCAGAACATTGTGCAGTATTGTATAGAGCTAAGCTATACTCACTGCATGATGTGCCTACTTTTTCACAGACACGTGCTGGTAACATTGTCTAGATTGTTGGTGGAAGAATCATGGAGGAAAATAGGTCAGTGTTTGTGTGTGTGTGTAACAACTTCTAACTGTCCATGTCACAATAAGAATGAAGTTCAGGTGGTGTTCACATGTTTTCCTTTGAGACACAATACAATTTCCTAAGCCCACGACTGATATAAATAATAGTGCACGTGTGATGGTTAAAATATTTCACATGGAACTGTAGAAAAATCAAATGGAGGCTCAATAAATATTTGGTTCTATATATTTGGTTTATGTTTTATGATGGTTTGAGGAAAAACACTGCCGTTATATATGAAGATATAATGAGTAGTATGCAACATGTCATTTGTGACTGTCTCAGCAAAAACTTACACAAGCATATACGTATGTGTATTGAGAAAAATGAAATTTTAAAAAGTGGTGAAATTATGCGTGTTAAAAAGAAATTTTTATGCAAGTTATAATCGAGCCGTTACTCAGGAAAGGAAATGTTAAATCAATTAAACCATCTTATTCACCTACTCATGGGGAGTTTGAAAATCTTTGTTTCATTTCTGAAGCCCCCATAGCACGTGTGTTTGTTTACAATGCGGTAGACGTAAACAAAATCATTGCCATTTCTTCAATAAAACTGCCTTCATACGCCTATGCACAAGTGACTGCAGGGCTAAAACTATACCTTGGCTGATCTGCCAATCCATGGTGAACACTGTAAGCCAAATCCCAACTTTGTAGACTAATCCAAATGAAAATTATGGCTGGTAATGTAAGCACCTGTAATTTATTTTTAGTATAGTCACTTACCAATCAATTTCCATGCTTTCCCTACTTTCTAGCGCTGTAATTCCAAATTACTCACCATAATTGACTGAAATTTTGGTGAATCATTCCTTGGACTATGCAGATATGCTGAGAAAATAAAAAGAAATTCATAAGTTGTGTGAACTAGATGGGTTTTCACTGAGACGGTCACATATGCAATGTGTAATAATTATTTATAGTAGCTGCTTGTAACAGTGTGTGTTTATTGTAAAAATATATTAGACTTCCACAATGATGACATGTGGCAGTGACCAGTTCATCACTAACAGACAACAACTGCAAATAATTGTCCATACTGTAGACATGGAAAACATCTTTCTTTAGAATACTTTACAGGATCTTACATAATTTCATTATGTACCAATTCATGTGGGCTTATCCTACCCCCTGTGTGTTGTACTAGTCCTGTGGATTATGTACTGACTCCTTGTCACCTTATAGTGGTGGTCTTTTAACAAGAGGGTTTGTGTGTTCTCTAAGATATTATTAGTGGTCCATGGTGTGCACATACTGCATGAATATTGAATTTTACCAGTATGTAATTTCTATCCCTCTCCCCTGATCACAGATGCAGTGATGGTAGAGGATGTACAGAGAGTAACATTGACCATGTTGGAAGACAACCTGTGTTAGGGGACCTCATGTGATCAGTTAGATACAACAGATGAAGGAATTGAAGTAGCTGACCAATAAAGGACATCTTACCAGGAGTAGATTACTGTTCTCAGGATAATAGCAGTAAATCAGGTTTTTGTAATTTCAATATTACACATCAATCAGTTGCAATGCAGTTGGTAATTTTTTATCATCACCATATATGGTATAGTAACAGGGAGTCAGTTTTAATATTGACATCACAGACATGTAACCTCCTAAAGGACTCTTTAAATTCCAATACCTCAGCTATGCTTATACACCACAATGGCACCAAAGTGTTTAACTTATTTAAATTGAGAATAACAGAAAAGCAACTTTGAAAGTGGATAACTGGAGCAGTAGCAGAAGTCAGACATACAGATGTAGTGGCCTCAAGACTGGAATTCTAGAAATCATGTAGTACGTAGAACTCTTGCTACAAAATTAATTTACACAACACATTTTGGTCCCAACAGTTCTGTCTCAAAAATCATGTGATACCCCTGAAAGAGATAAACGTCTTCATAAATCCTGAAGTGTCCATTATGAAGACAATTTCCATATTTTTATATATTGAGTGTTAATTTAGATCATTTGGTAAACAGGCTGATCATTGTTAACTAGCTACAGAACACTGGAGGATTGGGTCAACAGCATTATAATTTGGTAGCATACGCACAGCAAAAATAGTGCTCCAATACTACATATTCTAACCCCGTCTTTATTCAGTATTGGAACAACTATTTTTAAAAATTCCTTATAGAGACAAAACAAACCTCAAATCTATAAATGGCTCTAATGTTATTCACTATTGGGGGCTGTGATCTGTTTTTGTTTGAGCCAAGGTAGAATATTTGGAGTATTAGTTCCAACACCAAAACATAGACGGAATAAATACAGTCAGTATTTGTGTATGAATTATGCTGTGACGTCTTGGAAGTTTTAGCTCCTCTGAAACTCTAACTATACAATAATGTCACTGGGTCTGGGAAACTGGTCTCATCACCCATGACAGCAGATTTGATTTTCCAAAGCTACTGTACATGATCATGAATAAACTATTAAATTTCATAATTAAACCTAATCTAATCATGAGTGGTCTGCTTTTCCCAAGCACAGTGGCAATCTGTATGAGCAGTCTGTGGGTGGATGTACAGCTCCATAAAGACCTGTGCTCTAAATGACAACCATTTTTGAAACCCAAACAGTTCATAACTTGTCTAATTCATCCCTACACCTTCCTCTTTAATTTTTTAAAACAACCTCTTGCCCTTCTTCAGGCCACCCCTTTTGGAGCTGTCAATATCAAGTCTAAAATGACAGGAAACTTAAATGTTGGCTACTTGTACAGTGGATGATCTCAAAGGTGAGAAATTGGTGTAAAATTTGGTATATGTAGCTTCAACCATTGGTAAGCTATGACACACTGAATACCAAAAACTGGCATTTCTTAATACTCTTAATGATAGGCAATAAGACCAATATTCCCAGACTAGGTGACATATACCAAACATTGTGAAGCCTTCCATGTCAGTACAGCTAGTAGTATACAGGTAGTTGATGGGTTGATTTTAATGATTCAATACATTATGTATTAATAATATTAGTACATTACATACAAAAATATTTCTATTATTTACACTACAAATTTTGCTGGTTTTCTTTTCCGTCTCTTGTAGTAGAGGTGTGCAAAACACAGCAACAACACGACGGCCATTAAAACATACAGCACTATACACAAGCTGAGATCTGTCACACTAAATGATGAAGGTTCCATTGATACTGCAGTAAAGTGAGATCCCCTGTCAGTTTGATATAACCACAGTTGGCCTGTTATGAAGTCTATTGTCTTAGGATTGGTGATATTTAATGTTCCCAAGCTGTAGAAGTCTAGGAGGTAAAAGAACACAGCTGTGTTGTTCCAGTGGCTGGATCCATCGGTGTCATTGACATAGCAAGATTGGCAGAGCTGTGGTGTAGGGAACTGTACTTTAGGATAGGCTGGGTCTGTGCTGATGTCATTAGCTAGTCTCTTGTTGACACGATTATGAGCTTGCCACAACCACAAAATGGCTGACACATCATCCCCAGCTTCGTACAGGACAACCCTCGCCATTTCACTGAAGTGTTCTCGACATTTCTCGCAAGTGAAGAAATTCTCCACATAGTTTTTAGCAATCAGTAGAGCTTCCCTGCTTGAGATATGCCATGGTCTATAGTGAGGTCTGACCACGACATTTGTGATGTGTATTTGAGGCATACACTGTATGGTCACTGTG
This sequence comes from Dysidea avara, assembly GCF_963678975.1. Lineage (NCBI taxonomy): Eukaryota > Metazoa > Porifera > Demospongiae > Dictyoceratida > Dysideidae > Dysidea > Dysidea avara. The sequence continues at coordinate 35,363,714 of NC_089280.1, forward strand.
TGTAGTAGTGTCCACAAACCACAGGGGTATCCACGGTAATGTGGCTCAGTGCCAACACATGACCTCCATTGTGGCTCCATGGGTAGCACTGACATCGACGGATCAAGCTGCACACATACACACACACAGAGAGGTATTATATAGTAGGTGAGGTACAGTAGACCCTCATTTCTACAATAAAGTAATTGAGTTTTCACTTATCTGGACACTTTATCAATGTCCCAGACCACTGGGGTTGGAGGGTCTACTGTACTGTGATACAGGTGTATGATATTAAAAACAATGGTAACATCAAGATACACGATAGTGTGTTGTGCGGCCAAGTACAACCAGTGCAGGTACACAACAGACAAGTGTGTACTTTACAGGAATCAAGAAAATGTCATTTTCATGCTTGATAGTACCTACACAATTTGTACTGTGGAAACTCCCTCAGGGTGGAGCACCTTTTGTTCCAAATCCACGCCACCACTGAGATATGCGCCTTCAACGTTCATTTCGTATTTTTCTTCAGCTTCCTCCATTCACACCGCTTTGAGTGTGCTTTAGTCAATTTACTTCAAATTTGGAGGCCAGTAAGAGCATCATGCAGTAGTAATGAAACAAGAGATGATGGTAGCTATGAGGGAAAATCCCTAAATTTGGCATGTTAAGGATTTTCCCACATTGCTACAATGCCACGTAGGAGTAGATATCATCATTTCTTGTTTCACTACTTTTCATCACTAGAACCCTACTTCATTAATTAATTACAATATTTTTATTAACTTATTTTATTAGAGAATACACATGTGATTGTGACTGCTGTATTAGAGTATCTCAATATCACTACAGTACTACTCAGTAGATTAAGCTGGGGGCATGGTACAATACCTTGTTTTCTACAGAGCCAGATCATGGCCTCAGCACTAAAATGTAAAGGAGTATGGCTCATTGAAAGTTTTTATAAGCCCAGCTCCTAATACAACCAATGCTACAGTCCATTAAGTGCCTCAAATAGTTTTATGGCATCTAAATACGCTCCTTCAAGGAAAGTGTCGATACGGAAAATTAACCCCTTGGTACGGTTCCCGACATGAAGAAGATGAACATTTAATTGAAGATAAAAGAAACATTTGGTGGAACCATGAAAGGCACATTCCACTAGTGAGTTTGTTGTTATGGCGTAAAATGGTGACCATGTGTTGTTTCGTTTGGCTCTGACCTTGTGACTATGGTCTGGCAAGCTGTCAAATTATCAAAATTTGAGTTTTGACAATTTTCTTTAAATCAATATCCAGCCACCTGTAAGTGTTTTCTTTAACGCTGTAGTTGATGTTAAATGAGACTAAAGGTGATATTCATAGTGTATCATATTTCTGTGATGGTGTTTAGATGCAGTATTTATTAGTGGTACGAGCCACTTTTAGGGGGAACGCTACTAAACAGTACAGTTAAACAGTACTACCATACTATTTGATTACAAGTTAGTAGAGTATGTGACTTTGTAGCATGTTGCTTACTTTAATGTCCAGAAGCTTGACCCAGTCCCGGGATAGCATGAAGCCAGCCTGTTTACGACTGTTCAGTTGAAAGTTGATGTTTTGTAAGGCATCCCTAGTGGGACGATCAAGTAAGGCAAACACCTGTAATGAGTCAGAGAGATGAGATGTTTACAGCTTTGAACAGTTACAAAGAACAGTCAAACAATTATGCTTTATACATAGTTTGTGACTTTGTCCCACAAATACTTGGCCATTTATAAGATGACAACACTACATTCATACAGGTGTACCTGTTCTAGTAGTTGTACAAATTGTGTTAGTGCAGAGAAGGCTGCTCCGGACACAATGGAGTGCAGAGGGACCTCCCTACGGAATGTGTAGGCTACAGCAGATTGCAGGTCCATCAAATGAGGCCTGTGAGATGAGAACAACATGTGATGTACACTCAATTATCAGATCACTGTTCTATTATAGCATTTCATCAACAAGTGTACATTCTGTAGAGTAAATGTGTGTTCTATTAGAGTAGTCTCTGTATAGACATTATTCATTTAGACCATGTGATGCCATACAAGCACCTTTGTTTACCATGGTGATGGTCACGTGAAGAGTGACTTCCTTTTTGCCATTTTGACTGCCTGAAGTGTGTGACCACAATGGTTACTATGATATCACTGATGGTTTAGACCGCGGCAATGCTTTAACATATACTTAAAATTCCTAATTAACAGGCGCATAGTCACAGCTGGCCTGCCCGGCCGGTGCCTGGTTTATCTATCTATCTATGTTAGTCCGTACACACCCATGTAAGCAAATCCATTTAATGGTAAAAGCAGCCAGCATATGATAATTAAACACTAAACAGAGCTTGTATTAAACTTCAGCAAGTCAGCTTTGTACTGAAGTGATTTCTTTTTGCTGGTTTGAAATACGGATGTAACGACTTTCTACAACCTTCGTGAACTACCTTCCTGTTGGGCTCTTCAGGTATTTAATGACAAAAAAACACCACAGCTAACCTACCAGGAAATGAGTAAGCTACCAGGAAAAACGTATGTCTTCGACTTGAAAAGAGCTACATATACAAACACAAATGAAACTGAAGGACAACCTTGGCTTTGCAGAGAGAATTTGCGGGTAAAACATGATAGATAAATCACAACCATTTTTGGCTCAAGCATAGATTGTTAGTTTGAGTCACACACACACCTTTTTTTATCCACACTTTTTGCTTTGACTTTCATTACAAGACATAGCTTTGGTTGGGCAAACATCTTTCCAGAGTGTTTAGTAGTGATAAAGCTTTCAACAGCATGTGACTTTAGCAAAATCATGTAATATTATGTTTTATCATGGCATCAAAATTCTCACAAACTTAAATTTTATAGTGAATGATCCCAAACACTAAAATCCACTTTACAGTAATAGCATAGCATGGTACTATATATAGTATAGCTGTATCATGAATATCTGATCATGTTAGCAACTATTACGTATATTTAACAATTAAGTACCTCATTCATATATCAAATGGTACGGTAGTACCGTTTAAGTAGGGATCCCCCAAAAATTTTGTGCGTGGCGCCACCCAAAATTCCTCCTTTGAAAATCATCCTAGAGACATCTTACAGGACGAAAATCACCTTTACGGAATAGTACTAGTCCACATGATATATAACACAGCATTCATTATAACAGGTGGCCGGATATAGAATTTTAATAAATCGACAACACTCAAATTTTAGACTGACTGCCTGACTGACTGACCACAGTTGCAAGGCTAGAGGTCAACAAAGCAGTGCATGGCCACCAATTTACGCCACAAAAGCAAACTCACCAGTGGGATGTGCCTTTTCGGGTTCTTTTATCTTCAATCAAGCTGCTTGTCTTCTTCTTCATCCAACGAAACCATATCGAGGCATTAATTTTCTATATAACACTTTCTTTCAGCTGCATATTTAGACGCCACAGAATTATTTCAGAGCTGGATTTTCAGAAGTGCTTCAGTCCTGGCACTACTATAACAGGTATACTAGCTAGATACACCTGTATCTGCAACTTCGCGATTCGGGTCCCGCTTGCGATAGGTTCACAACCACACCCATCAAATAAAGATCTACAGTAGGTGAACTATTCGCAATACATAGAGTACGAAGACCATGCACGCCTCTTAACAGTCTAGCTATATTATATTTAGAGTCTATTTCAGGTTGGTCGTCCACGTAAGCCAAATGCAAAAATATCATGTGAATAGAAATAACCAATGAAATTACACACCAGGCGGACGGCACTAGTTTAAACTGAAAACTGCCAATCTCATTGGTTACTTTCAAGCACATGACTTTTAACACTTTGTTTAACCAATCAGAAATAGACTGTACTTAACAGTGAACAAGATGACCTCACCCCTTATTGGTCTAGCTAGCTGCACACCCCTTGGCTAACTCATGATACTCTAATACAATTACAACAGTCATGTGTGATATTCTAATTGAACAGTCATAAATTACACTGAAGCTAGCTAGCTGTGCTCCAACAAAAAAAATAAACAAACTAGTATTTTAAAAAATGTTAATTTAAAAATGAAGTAGGGATCTATGCAATAAAAGTAGTGAAACAAGAGATGAATGATGGTGTTACAGCATAGCTTGGTGGGAAAGTCCCTACTTTCACATTGAACAAAATAATTGTTATAGCTAATGTAACACCATCATTCATCTCTTGTTTCAATACTTTTATTGCATGGATCCCTACTTCATTTTTTAAATTAACAATTTAAAAAAAAATACTAGTACAATTAGAACTATTATACAGCATACCTTATTGGTGGTGCCATGGCAACATCTCTCTGTTTTGAAGTCTTCACCATGATAACATTGTCATTGTTCTGTTGTCGGTTGGACTGATCAGTATACTGTGGCTTCCTAACAATACTGACAGTAGAATTCCACTGTAACATAGCTTCCAAAAATCCCCTTCTTATATCACTGGTTGCCATGGTATCCCTGTGTACACAAATAACACATGGTATGGCATACGTAAGTCACCCAAATAAAAATTTCAGTCATATATTATTTACTCCCATATGTGCTTCACTCTTTGTGGCAGAAATTTTTAAATTTTGAAGTCAGAATTTTCCAAAAAAAACAAACAAAAAACACACTATAATTGTAAGTACTGTATGGTGGAGGTTTGGGCTTTCTTGCCCAAAAATATCAGCCAACAACCAGCCTCACTTTTCCTTATAACAACTTGGCAGTATTGGTTAGGTATAACGAAGCCCGTACATGTCTTCAGAGCACCTCCAATAAGTTTATATCTAAATATCCTTTTAACTGAATATTCTACTAACTGAAATGCCTGCCTGACTGATGCTTCCTACCAAGCATATAACTTGACTATTGACAGGGTTATGGGCTCGGTTTCTTCACTGTTCAATGTCGTTTCAGCCCAAGAGTGTCTTATCGCCAACCACACCAGCTACAATATATACGTCATGGACCTATCTTTGTCCTCCCTTTTGTGTTCCATTCCTTTCTCCATTACCTTGTAGGTTTTGATTGGTGGTAACTCACAGTATGGTATCAGTGCTTTGTTTATTGTAGTATGATTAAATTGATTGTAGAGGTACTTCTCAAACTGTTCTTCATCTGTATCACTGTATAACAGGTGGAACATAACTGAACACTAATGGAATGACACCTTCACATTTCAATCATTGACAATTGGGACACATGTTTAGTTGCACAATTAATACACCTGGCAGTAGTAATTCTTTCCTTTAACATGATATGCAAAAGGTAATGAATGGATCAGGACACTTTGTGGTATTCCCTAATAAATGTTAGTGTCAGTTCTTCCCTACCATATATGTACCTATGCAATTGTCCTGTGTGTATTGTTAACTATCAAATGTTTACCTGGCCAAGGAAAAGTCAAATGCAAAAGGAAATGCTGTCTAATCCAAAACAGCCCAAGTTGTGAAAAAGGGTTCGGCCTTCCAAAAGAGGCTAGTATGAAAAAGATGTGTAATATCAAAGGTGGCGGTCAAGAAATGATATCATCAATTTGTGCGACATTACAAATGCAGCCATTTCTTGGCCACCAACCTTGATATCACATCTTTTTCATACTACAGTTGGAAGACCGCACCCTTTTTTCACAGCTTGACTGTTTTGGAGTAGATATCAGAAACGAACAAATCCCTGTAACTTCCGCATACTACAGTGTATGGGATAACGTTTAACAGACTCCTTGATATCACCGCTTGATATCACAGACAGAATCCTCACTTTTGAATAGAATATGAGTTGTAATATTGGAGTGAAGGGGAAAATCAGTAAAGACCGTCAATTTCAAGAAGACGAAAACAAATATTTTTTCAAATGTAAACAGCCCCAAATATAACTAAGGTGTACTTCATGACCTCATTAATAAGACCACCTCATTATAGTGACCATGTCAAGTAAGTCCCAAACAGAGCTAAGGTGTACTTCATGACCTCATTAGTAAGACCACCTCACTATAGTGACCATCTCAAGTAGGTCCCAAACATAGCTAAGGTGTACTTCATGACCTCATTAGTAAGACCACCTCACTATAGTGACCATCTCAAGTAGGTCCCAAACATAGCTAAGGTGTACTTCACGACCTCATTAATAAGACCACCTCATTATAGTGGCCATGTCAAGTAGGTCCCAAACACAGCTAAGGTGTACTTCATGACCTCATTAATAAGACCACCTCGTTATAGTGACCATGTCAAGTGGGTCCCAAACACAGCTAAGGTCTACTTCATGACCTCATTAATAAGACCACCTCATTATAGTGACCATCTCAAGTAGGTCCCAAACATAGCTAAGGTGTACTTCATGACCTCATTAGTAAGACCACCTCGTTATAGTGACCATGTCAAGTGGGTCCCAAACACAGCTAAGGTCTACTTCATGACATCATTAATAAGACCACCTCACTATCCCAAACGTATACATTTAGTGGGTTGTTCTCGCAGACAAATTTATATGCAAGAATAAATCCATGCAATATTTAATCTCGTCAGGTAAAAAATTCACATATGGAAGTTAAACATGATAATTATGATGAGGTGGTCTTATTAATGAGGTCATGAAGTACACTTTAGCTGTGTTTGGGACCTACTTGACATGGTCACTATAATGAGGTGGTCTTATTAATGAAGTCATGAAGTACACTTTAGTTGTGTTTGGGACCTACTTGACATGGTCACTATAATCAGGTGGTCTTATTAATCAGGTCATGAAGTACACTTTAGCTATGTTTGGGTTCTACTTGACATTAGTACATTATTGGGTGATAGCTGCAGCTAGTAGCTTTTCAGTTATTCTTTCAAATTGTGAAACAAAATATATATACTGCCTGACCTTCAGCTGTTACACTGAAACAACGTGTAAGATTTTTACCACCACGATTATCAAACAATGGCCACCAGTACGTAGCAGTGGTACATAATTTAGGAGGACATGTAGTGCATGTTGTGTGCACATACCATAAGAGGATACAGTGATGATAAACCATACATAAAGCCATTACCAAAATTACATATTTTTCTCATAGACATACTACAAGTGGAAGCTCACACAAATTGTAAGTTTGCAGTGTGAGGAAACAGAAAGAGAGAGCTCATAGTTTTGTGCAAGGCTGTGAAAATGTGTTGTGATAACAACTTTCAATAAAACACAAATTATATTCCACCACAAGAAATTACAATAGTGAACCAATAGGACCACAGGACCACTTGTAAACAACATGTCAATTATGTCTTGTATGGCTGCAGGGTATGGTGGTCACATGGTGGGCTGTAAACACATTTACACCATAATTACCATAATTAACATGATTAAACGTTTTCACTTCATCACAACCACAACCATGGTAAGATCAATTCACACTACAACCTATAATTGTGTTGAGGCATCATGCTATAGAATTTCAAACTTCGAAAACCAAATTCTGCATAACTCAAAATACACAGGTCATAATGTAGTTTCCATACATTTCTATAATTTCTGGAATGTTTCCACTCCGATGAGATGATAGTGTAAACAGGGTGTAAGTGTCACCCTTACTGGTTACCATGTCAAGTTGGGTGTAGCTAACAAGGTGGGCTGGCACAGGTTGGATACATTGTGGACGCATTCTGGGACACTCAACTTGGGCTAACAATAATCATTTGCTTTTGCTGGACTTCAGTCAGGATTTACTACTACAATGTGGCTACAACATACCATACTCTGTGACAGTTATCTTTAGGTGTATTTTTGGTGAAAAGAAGACCACCTAGCTTCAACGTGGTGGTAACAACATTGCACAGCTTATTCTTCCATCATTACAATTCTAGTACCTTTTCATTGAGCACCTAAATAACCAACAGCCTATCGATGTGTTTTAGCTCATTATTATTTGGTGCATGTACTATCGAGCTTGTGTCAGATGCAGTAGTATGACCTCAGTTTGATAGCTCCAGCTGAAACACCATGGCTAACCTGGGATAGTATGAACAACAGCGTGACATATATTGCTTTACAATGGCCAATTTGAGAACAAGAACTTTTCTCCAACTTTGCTGCAGTAAGTAAAAATACACCTATATTAACATGGACACTGATGGACACCTACATAATCCAGACACTTGGAAAATCAGGACACCTTGACAATCAGGAGGTTATCATCCACACCATTGCAGCGATTTCATGGCTGCCACTTTTGATTTCACAATTTTTTTCACCCAAGAATTTTAAAGGCCGCACCCTTTTATACAGCTTGGCTGTTTTTGCATGGATAGTATACTACAAATACAAACACTTACTTGTTGTAAACATGTGTGTCCTGTTCATTGATGAGTAGCAGTGACGGAAATGTTGTAACTGATAAATGATTAGCTAAAAGTTGCTATATACACAATGACACACATCACACACAACACATACACTCCATACTACCTCAGATTGTGAAGCGACGTAAAGAGGAGACTTGTGGACACCTTGTGACATCATATCCAGTAACAGCTATGAAACAACAAACAAACAAACAAACACAATACTCACTGCAGTGTACAACTACCTCACTATGGACCTTGTCACTACTCAGAATGTTGCCATGAAAACTCTGAAGATCCAGACCAGTTGTGACTTGATCACTAGACAACTTTAGGAATGTTAGATTGTAATACTACTGACTTTCCTTTTTAATATTTTCAAAAACATGCATACTTTACGTAGACTACAGGTAGTCTACAAGGCTTGCACTGTTGTTTTTCATGTCTAGAAGAGAAAGTAGTTCACAAAGTATGAGTAGTTGCCACACCCATATTTCAGACCACTGAAAAGAAACCACCTCAGAGCAAAGTTAGCCTTTGCAGAAGTTTAATACAGATTTCATTTCGCTTTTACTTAATTTCTTATGTGCAAGCTGCTTTACCATTTAATGTTTTGCCCACATGGGTGTATGGTTTCTGGATATTTTTGGCCAGAAAAGCCCAAACCTTCGTGATCCCTAATACACAGTACTATCGTACTGTATGATGTGGTAAATCTAAAAAGTGTTCTCATTGGAAATATTCAGTACAGATTTATTCAAGATGGCAAAATTTTACAAAATTCCAGCAAAGTTTATAAACACAAATATTACCAGCTTTGTCCAGAGTTACAGCTAGCCATGGAATTTAATAGAATTTGGCAGTGATTGATGACACCCAGAACAAAGGAGGTTGAACACATGTCATCATTCATCTTGTAGAAATGTTGACATCTCAGATTGGTGCCAAATATCCCTAGAGTCCTAGCAACTAAACAAGACCTAACACCTGACACAATGCTTGGTTGTGTAATCTCCTTTCATTGGATTGTAATGTGTTACTGACATCATCTGTACCAGAGTGTGATTTATACATGTATCTCAGAAAACGTTTAATGGTTTAAATAACACTCTTATTTTCATTTTCATAGTCCAATTACTTCTGTTACATTATCAATGCAATGATACCACAAATATAAGGGGTGGTTATTTCCTAAATAGAATGATTGAATTATTATAAGATTTCATCACACAGAGAAAGTCTTACAAGCTGTTCAACATATCAAAGATGTTTAGTACATACACAGGTCACCATAGAATGTAGTTAAGTTGAACTAGTGTAATATGGCCACACTTTGGGATCAACCAACAGTGTCCTGATTATCAAGGTGCACGTCAGTTTATGTACTAAGGGATACATTGGGACCTTAACTAAGTGTCTGGATTATGTAGGTGTCCTCAAGTGTCCACATTAACAGGTTCCAGTAAATAATATGGACACCTTAGCACCAACCAATACTGTCCTAGTTGTTTCCAGTTCAGTCAGTTTATGTATATGTTAAAGTATAGCCGCGAGTGCTATATGAAAAATAAAGTACGAGGCGCGCGGCCGAGTACTTTATTTTTCATATAGCACGAGCAAGGCTATGCTTTAAATGATTTATGGAACTTTCTAGTCGTGTAGCTTCACCATACACTAGGACTCGTAATTAACAAGCGTTGCACGAACTATTAGCAGCCTGAATGCACACAAACTAGTTTAACAAAGTAACTCATGCTTAGTTCACCATAGTTTGGCATGGTAGATGTTCATCGCATATTTTGGCAGGTTTTGCTCACAACCCACAATCGATTCTATTGTGAGTCACATGGTGAAGTATTTCCGTGATGTCTCCAGGACTTGTCCGTTTACATTAACAAACGTAACAGCAACATTACCTTCTCCCACCCATCATCGAAGCATTTAGGTATGTCTATAAAAGCAATCCAGTGGTAGAACTCGTATTGGCTGGGGTGATTGATCACTCAGCGCGGCGAGGCTATCAGCCTTCACCGGCTTGGGTGATTAGTCGTACTGGCGCGAGCCCCGTAGGCTATTAGCCTACACTAAGGCACGTGGGCAACTGTGCTTTATTGCCCACAAAGAGTGCTTTATTGCACCGCAAAGAGTGCTTTATTGAACGAATAAAGCACTCTTTGCGGTGCAATAAAGCACTCTTTGTGGTCGATGAAGCAGTTGGCCGGCTGAGAGTGTACTTTATGAAATTTAAAGTACACTTTTTCCTTTGATCTCGCCCACGCAAAGTTCTATAAGTACTAATAAGGGATACTGAAGTGTCTGGATTATGTATATATATGCTACACTCTCACAAAGGAATTCTAGAGGATGGCCATATATACCTCTTCACAGGGAGACAACTAAAGTAAGCATTGAGATGTATCCTGGGAAAGCAGTTTCACTTCAAAAGAGTTATAGTGATACCACCTTGTCTGTTTTATAAACAGTCAGACTGAAACCAATAATTAAAATAAATTAATGATCATGTGACCATTATCAAGAATTGTAGTGTTGTCACAGAAGCACTCACATGAAAGCGTTTCAGACTTTCAGTATCCTTGCCATTCTACAAGTTGGGAAATGTTAGTAGTCAAAGGTGAGAACTAGTCTTCATACAGTGTTTTGGCAAATACAGGACCATACCCACATTACAGATAGATAACAAGAGGTAACCACTCTATAACAAATCTATAGGACCTTTACAATACATTGCAATTAGTCTTTAAACAACATAATAGCATTAAAACACTTTTAAATTCCCCAAGATTTCCCCGACTGGACTTTTCCCATGATATCTTTAGACTCATCCGTTCATTATAACAAACATAGCTACAACATTAAAAGCTGCTTAGCCATAATTAAATGTTTCGGGCATTTATATAAAACAAATCCGGTGGTTACACTCGTATTGTCATGGTGATTACTCACCTGACACAGGCTATTAGCCTGAAACAGAAGTGTTACATATTAGCTGTAACATATGTGAAAGTTTCTGAAACATCTGAAGAGTCTTCAATGGCAACTCTATGAGGATTAGCCTACAATCTCTATGCAGTGTTAATATAGACACTACATGTATGCAGAGATAATATAGACATGTAATAGTTGTAACATGGGCACAGAGTTGGGGTCGTTACTCTAAAAATGTAATGAGTTACATATTACTCGCTACTCTGAGGGCTGTAACTAGTAATATTATTACATATTACATTTGTTGGTTACAAACTATAAAGTAAGTCCAACCTTCTAAATACAAGCTACCAGCCTACAACTACAAGTGACATGTGTGAGACATGTGTTTCTCTGGTGTAGTTCAGCCACAAATACATACTTTGTTGTTGTATCTTGGCCTCAAGGGCACTCCCCATACACTATCATTCTTTGTCCATGCCTATAATGCTATCTCCAGTCTTGTCTGGACCCAAAATGCAATCAATCACGTGCCTGGATACAATGCGCCTTAAAAGGAAGTAACGCTTTACATTCGTTACAATTTCCGGATGTAATATCCGTTACAATATTACTCACTACTTTGTCATGTAACACGTTATATTACTCGTTACTGTAAAAGTAATATTATTACGTAACGCGTTACATTTGTAACGCATTACCCCCAACTCTGCATGGGCACGAGGGATTTGCCTGATATATATGCCGAAAGTCTGAGGGCTGCAGGTATACATATCAGCATATTGCCCGTATCTAAATCAGCGATGTAGGTGAACAAAAGAATCAGGTGATGGAACCTGTTAAAGTGGACACTTGAGGACACCTACATAATCCAGACACTTAGTTAAGGTCCCAAAGTATCCCTTAGTACATAAACTGATAGGGACAGTTATGGTCAGTTCCAAAGTGTATATATCACAACATGTGATGTACTCTCCAGCTGCTGGTTCATGTTACTAGGAGACCTTTGATGTATTGACCAAACACATAGCAACAAATTACTGTTGATGACATTTAGTGAATAGGCAGACAATTAGGGTTAGATCACGATAACCCCCAGGATATATGTTAAAACAGCTTTGTCAAAACAACATATAAAATATACTGACTGCTATAGATGGTGTATAACGGTATGCTATTGTAATAGACATCACCACCTGTGATCCCCCACATGTAATATGAGAGAGAATAATAATCCATTTGAAGTTCACCTCATGACCAATACTGATCACTGATCTGATGTTTATAATTTCTATATGTTTACATAAATTAAATTTCCTGATAAGCACTCAAGAAAACATTGTAATCTACACACCATGTGTTTTAATCGTAAACATCCAAGCTAAGTTTCAGGAGTGGGATTGGTTATGATAGTTTAAAATTCACTTTATGAATTCACTTTTACCAAAGACTACAATTAATAGTAAATTTTGCTAATGATAATACTAAGTTGATAACAATACAGTCAGTGAAACCCTGTGCTTTCTTTTTACGGAACCTGGTCACTATAATGAGGTGGTCTTATTAATATGATAAAATATCATTATAGTGACCATGTCAAGTAGGTCCCAAACATAACTAAGGTGTACTTCATGACCTTATCATACAGTACAGTAGTACTGTATACATTGGGTATTGGGTTTTTCTGGTCAAATATACGTAAGTATCACCCTAAAAGCAGCTCCACAATACCTTTCCTGGCACCTTGGCAATATTGTTTACCCAAAAGTGCCTTCAGTACGACCCTAAATGCTTCCAATAGATTGCTACGGAATTTTGTTCAATGGAACTTTCTACTAACTAACTACCTGCCTACCTGATACCTTCAGACAAGCATAACTCAATAACAGCTAAAGCATACAGGCTTGATTTTTCACTGTTCGGTGTTGCTTTAGCTAAACAAGTGGCTTTTAGCATACCACAGTACATATAATGCACACATCCTTTGTCCTCCTTGTATCCAATTGTTTTTGCTGACAGCCTAAGGTGTCAATTCGCGGCAGTGCATGACGGCTTCTCTAGTACATTTGTCAATGGGGATCATCCACATTTTCCATGGTGTCAGGATTGATCACAGAGGCGCTTCTCCTAGTGTTCTTCATTTGTAACATTGTATAACAGGCTGAACATAGCTGAATGTGAAACATAATGGCCACTTCACTTTTGAGTCTAATGATGTAGTTGGGGCACACATTCAAATGAAAACATTAACTCTGGCACCATTATTAGCAGTTCACTAGTCATAATAATGTAATCAGCAAGTATAAGGAAAAATTAGGATTGTTAAGTTTGACTAGAGATCATAGAAAAAAAAAGTAGGGAAACAAGGGAGACAGCCTCTCTTGTTTCCCTATGTGGTCTTATTAGTGAGGACATGAAATACACCTTCATAATGTATGGGGGACCATAATGTATGGGGACCATAATGTATGGGGCCCATAATGTATGGGGACCATAATGTATGGGGACCATAATGTATGGGGACCATAATGTATGGGGACCATAATGTATGGGGACCATAATGTATGGGGGCCATAATGTATGGGGACCATAATGTATGGGGACCATAATGTATGGGGACCATAATGTATGGGGACCATAATGTATGGGGACCATAATGTATGGGGACCATAATGTATGGGGACCATAATGTATGGGGACCATAATGTATGGGGACCATAATGTATGGGGACCATAATGTATGGGGGCCATAATGTATGGGGACCATAATGTATGGGGACCATAATGTATGGGGACCATAATGTATGGGGACCATAATGTATGGGGGCCATAATGTATGGGGGCCATAATGTATGGGGACCATAATGTATGGGGACCATAATGTATGGGGACCATAATGTATGGGGACCATAATGTATGGGGACTATACTCTTACTCAAAAAAGTGGCCAGCAATAAGGGACACCTAAGGGTCATCTAGTTGAGGTGGTGAAATGACTGGTAATGGTTGACATGAACAACAAGACTGAAGAGTAAACAGCACATCCTTTGGCTATCTTACAAATGGCCACAAATACCCAGTGAAACACTAGGCTATCTGTGTACCACTCTGGTGCTATGGAGTTCAAATTCTCCGGGGAAGGACTAGTACCCCACAGGAGAGGATGTAACAATGTGACACAACACACATGTACACACATACAATGACCTCACCATTCTTGCTTGGTCACTACCATCCCCTTCAAACAAAATTGCTAATGAAGTGGAAGTCTTCTTTAATCCAAGGAAATCACGAAGTCTGTGTCAAACATATTGTAGTATAGACAAGAGTATATAAAGAATATCCCGTGTTACTTTACACAATCATTAATCACGGGCTAATACACTGTTCAACACTCTTTGGTTTCTATTATATACTCTTGGTACAGGCATAAACTGTGTGTAATGTCATGTGGAGTGTGTTTGCAGCCAACATTTCTAAAATGTGAATCAGTTTTATTAGAGTATGCAGACCAGTTAGGGTGGTTCATCCAGGGTGATAGCTAGTTATTAATTTATCTGGAAAGCAGTATGTATGACCAATGAAATAAGCCATATACACTGTACATGCTCAATTGTGGCAAGGATTAGTCTGTTGTACATGTGATCTGTGATGCCAAAAATAGTCCACTGTGCTGCCTAGTCTCATGAGTGGATATATATTTAATCCCTAATTCAGTCACTACCTTGTTTCACTGCCTTTTATGGCTATGATCCCCAGTATGACTGAAAATTCTTGGGACACAAAGGAGGACACAAGTCCATGAAGCATGCATTGTACTGTAAGTACTGCGGTATGTGCCAAAAGACACCAGTCAAGTTGAAGAGACATTTAACAATGAAAAAATCAGGCCAGTAGCTTTGGCAGTTGTCAAGTTATGCTTGTCTGAAGGCATCAGGCAGTTAGTCAATCGGTAGAAAATTCTGCTAAATAAAAAATTTGTGAAATTCCATAGCAACTTGGCTGCTCTGTAGATACTTTTGGGTGTGCTCATACCTCACCAATACTGCCTAGGAGCCATGAAGATATTGTGAGGATGGTTTAGGGTTGGCCAGAAAAGCTCAACCCTTCATGATCCCTAATATAGAAGTCACAATTACAACAGTCTAGTAGGCTTGTCTCACTGTGTTCACTATCAACTGGGGAATTGATATCAAGGATTAGTGCTTGGCCAATATTCACCGATGTTATCAAGCAAGAAAGCTGTTCAAGCTTAGAAACGGAGATGATACCTGTAGTACATTTTACTGCATCATACACAAACACATATAACTTCATGGTACAGAAACGAAGCAAAGATATTCTTACTCTCCATGAAGAAGCAAATCCAATGGCATAGAAGTTATAGGAATTAGAGTACTGTACTGAAGTGATTAAAATGTACGTAATTTTTTTGTAGTACGCATTTTATTTCAATGCGAATCATCCCAAAACAAAAATTACACATTTCACTCAGTAGGTCACACATGTTCTATTATAACTGGAGTTAGCGCTGAGCAATATACTAAGTATTTAGTTAAACCGTGGTATCTGTTTTGATACCATCTAATTTCTTAACCCTGCAATACTGTGGAAAACAGTCTTTAAAGTTTTACTATTTTTTTTACCCAACACAAGCCCCCACCCAGTACGAGCAATAAATTCAGTTACATACACCTGTAGGCTACCCAGTAGCAGCAGATTATACAGTCTTGGGATTGCAGTGCTTAGTAGTAAGTTTATGAAAATTCTTAGTGATTATGTTTGTTGGTGTTATAATTAGCTCAGTGAATTATTTGGATTGGCTAACACACATCAAGCTAGCATACCTCAGTTCCTTAATAGATGGCAGTTGGAAGGATTGCTGCTGAAACGCCAGGTCCATAAAAGCCTTCATCATCAACTGTGGCTGCCGACTACCTTAAACAACAACAACAACTAATACACACTGATGGATCTCATCCATTATCTACCTCTGTATTGCTGAGCTGTACTGCTGGGGTCTGACTGGTGAGATGGTATCAACTAGAACAACACACTTTATAATGGAGACCAGTCTATATTATAATATTGGTCATTTTTAAGACCAAAAAGAAGTCTGGTATATCAAGTCAAGTAACTATGTTTAGACCTACTTCACTTGGCCACTAATGGGAAAGCACACGTCAGTTAATATTCTCAAGACTGGCTGGCAGTAACACCTAGCCACTGTTAGTGCTGAGCGGTTTTGACACTTCATAGACGGTACGATATTGTTACTTCATATTGCAGTATAACTGTATTATCGGTATGGCTTAGATTGATGCTATTTTAGACCTTTACTACTACATCAGATACAAAAGTACTCCTTTTTACAGAAGACGTAATTGTGTTAGCTTTTTTCAGTATAATAATTATTGTATACCAGTAAATATCCTTTCATATATACACTTTTCATACAAATAGTTAAGTTTTAAAGCCTGTTTTTTAAAATCCACGGTATTGTGGTGTTAAGAAATTAGATGGTATCAAAACCAGATACTGCGGTTTAACTAAATACTCGGTATATTGCACAGTACTAGCCACTGTCAGCCACTGACAAAATCCAAAGCTGATGGCCGTCACTCCAGACTCTTTGTTTTACCCTGTGGCTGGGTTTAAAGTAGTTACCAAGTGAGTTTTTACCACAACAAGTAATGGAGATTACTCCATGGTAACTTTCCATTAAGACTTTTGTGTGGATGACACTTTTGCGTAAATATTTACAAAGTTAGTGATTGAAAATTTGATAAATTAAGTACATTTGACTACAACACACACACACACACACACACACACACACACACACACACACACACACACACACACACACACACACACACACACACACACACACACACACACACACACACACACACACACACACACACACACACACACACACACACACACACACACACACACACACACACACACACACACACACACACACACACACACACACACACACACACACACACACACACACACACACACACCATGATAGTTGGATAGGCAGCAACATTGTATTGTCTGCAAACATCATTGTTCCTACTCTCAGCACAATTCACCACTCCCAGCTGCAAAAAAGGCTTCCAACCTGCAAAATAATGATGAGTGATTATCTTTCATTGATCAGCAGAGCCGCTCTTCCTCATTGGAGGCACACAATACACATACAAGCACACGTAAGAACACAATAGAATATACATGCACAAGCTAAGTATCAAATGCGCCATTATTTCGAGGCACAGTGGATTTCTACACGGTTGTTACGAACAGTTAATGTAGCTCACCCTCAATACTACGCGCAAACTCATTCCAAGTTGGTGCGAAATGTTGACAGTGGCCGCACCAGTGCGAGTAAAATTCTACTACCCAGCAAGTGTCGCTATTGGTCACCGCCTGTGCTACCTCCGCCCCGTACAAACACGTCAAGGCCCCGGGGTCTTCGTAAAGTGAACACTTAATAGCCCCAGTACCACATTTAATAAACCCTAACACAAGAAACGCCGACAACAACAGTCGCCTCATCAACAAAAGTAGGCTTTATTTAGAAAAATAACTCTTATTAATGCCCGGCATTAAAACATAACACATACATCATGAACGACACACACACACAAAATGGTTATTGGTAACAAGAATTGGATGTATTGTTTGTAGAAGACGTTTGGGCACTGCTTGTGTTGGTAAAACTGTTGTAGTTGGCTAGCCCACTGCTGTGTAGTTCGGCATCCAAAGAGTACGCAGCATCCATGCCATTCTCTTGAAAACTATCGATCAGTCTTAGTAATCTTTCTTGTGTTTGACTTTGTGAACCAGTCACATCAAGTTCTGAATGTTTAGCCATACCTACTGAGGGGTAGACGTAGGGAGAGTAAGTGGACACATTGGAAGTATGATGCACGCTTGTGGGAAGCATGGTAGCAGATGATGAGGTTGTCATAGGTAAAAGTGGGGGAGCTGTTGTTACAGGATATCTTGGAGTTAAAAGAAACTCTGACAGATAATCTTGGTCAGATTGCAGTGATGCGGGTAGTTTTAGCGTCACATTCAATAGTCTCTGGAAACGATCTTTTTCCTCATACAGTTCTCTTTGTTGTTCAAGAATTCTTTGCTTGCTCTCGAACAACTCTTTGTTTTTCTCTTGTAACTGTCTCTCTAGTTCATGTCGTGATACTTCGCCATCTTTAGAGGTTGAAGAAGCTTCACTTGGTGAAGGTATTCCCGGTGATGGTGGTTGCTGTGACTGAACAGGTTTAAAGACTGGGGTAGTTGAACACGGATTGGTCACAGCCGTAGTAGTAGTGGTCTTAGTTGTAGAGGTTGTGGTAGTCTCAGCACTGATAGGAGCTGTTGTAACAGTAGGAACATAATTTGAATCCACCCATATTTTCTGTTTAGTATCAACCTCATCAATACCAAGCACCTTACACTCCAACATGAGATGTTCTCCCTTCTGGTTCCAGGGGTTGTAGGTCGCATAGCCATTGGCAGTGATCCATATCCATCTACCACCCTTACTGTTTAACCTGAAAGGATTTGTAGAGCCGTAGCCTTGTTCAATGAAAAGTGTCACTGAGTCACCAAACGATGCTACGTGGTACGGGTGAATGTAGTCAAACACAGATGACCCTACTATTTCATTCTGTGTATACCCCAGCACAGCAGGAGCATGTTTATCCACATCTAACACGGTTCCCTCTTTAGAGATCCGCAATTGAAACACAAATGAGAACTCGTTGGATAAAAGTGGCACATCTCTCTGTGTAATAGACGAAGGGATAGCCACTAAAATCATGCATAGATCTTGTGGTGGTAATTTGATTTCTGGTTGTTCAAAAATGGTTGTTTCATCAGCATTTTCAGTCGTAGGGGGACTCATCGCACCCCATGCTCGCATGTAAATAAAACTGGCAAAAGTCATCAGTATGCATGACACTCCCATATGACTGTCCTCTGTGTTCAAACGAAAACGACACGTCAATTGTTTAGTAGGGTACAGTTTTAGATGATCTTTCACACAGCCGCTGTTTGTGATCTCATTAAATATCTCACCCAGCATAGCACAGTCATCTCTGTGCAGAAACTCGTTAATAGTGTGACCAACCATTAAGCGGTGTGTGAACCCCAAACATGACAACATCATTTCTGTAGCGAATAAGATCTGACCTGTACGGGACACAACGAAGGAGAACGCGTCGAGAGAATCCAGCAGATCGGAGAAAACTCTACCACGAGTAACAAAGGTTGGTTTGTAACTGTTCTCTTTGCCCTCTCCAGCGATGGCACTCAGATTGTGATAGAATCGCACAAATCTACAACACTCTTTCAAAACGGACGCTTTATCCAACTTTTTAGGACAACTGCGGTCTCCAGACATTGTTAGTAAGGTGATTAATTCGTCCATACACAAGTTCACCTCATCTCTCCGCTTTTTCTCTGAAGCTCGTCTCGTATCCTTGTCTTTTAGAAAAATCCCGTCCTCTGCTCCGCTACTGCTGCTCCCAGATGACACTGGAGGGCTCTGAGGTAATAAGACTCGCTTCTTAGACATCTCCCTGCATCTCTAAGTCCACCATCGACAAAAATAGTATGAAATATTCGCGTAAAATAACACCTCGCGTGATCCTTTCCAGTTTTGTGCTTGACTTAATATGGCTTCCAAACAGACTGCCCGCAAATTGTCCGCCTCTGGCCAGCGACCCCAACAAGAACAGCAACGCCCCCAGCTACAGCGGAGACTCTCCCAACAGGAGATAGGCGAAGTGGTGGATAGACTGACTTCAAAATCGGACAGAGGTGTCGTGGATTCAGATCGCACCGGGTCAGATAAGAAGATGGGAATTATGAACAGTTACGCTTGGCAAGGTTGGAACTGAACAGGAAGCTGATATCTATGTTGATATACACAATATTATACCTTCTGCTGCAAACACTAACTTGTGTCAATTTATTTTGCATGCGTGAAAAGCAGAAACAAATATTTTGTAAAACGAACCACGCTGCATGTATAAAGCAAACGTCATCCCTTTTTTTTCACACCTCAAACGTGTTGTACAGTTACAAAAGAATCCCGTGAATTTGCGGCATGCCAAGTTTTGAATGGATTACAATTGCAGGTAACCACCAAACCCCATCATGTTTCAATATTATTCTGATACATGAATAATAATTATACTAATTGTCATTGCTGCTAACTGGCCCACTTTGCTCCATCAACTTTGAGATGAAAGGTCTACAATGGATGATTTTGTAATAGTACAAATATAATATTGGTATACATTCCTACCCATAATCTTTTCGTTGACTACTATCAGCTGTACTACTGTTGATCTTGATATCATTGTAATCTTGTTGATCACTATGACCAGTCAATTTACTATTTAGTGATTGTTCACTGTCAATACGCTGGTCAAGACTTCTTTGATTATTAATATGGCCTCTTTGATTATGGTAACTTATTTGATCTTGACTGTCATAACTTCTTTGATGACTACTATACCCACCTGGATGATCATGATAATGTGTTTGATCTTGATTTGTTTGACTACCATAATTTCTTTGATGACCATGATAACTACCCAGACGATCATGATAACCTCTTTGATGATCAAAACTACTCTGTCCTCTATACAAATCACTACTAG
This sequence comes from Dysidea avara, assembly GCF_963678975.1. Taxonomy (NCBI): domain Eukaryota; kingdom Metazoa; phylum Porifera; class Demospongiae; order Dictyoceratida; family Dysideidae; genus Dysidea; species Dysidea avara. Next base: position 35,384,686 of record NC_089280.1, read on the forward strand.
CATGATCGATGATGTCACTTGATCGACGAGGTTTGGAATTACTCCGCCTTTTAGCCTACACACAGAACAACTCTATGTAAAGGTAAAATATCACCATATCACATACTTGACTACGTGATGAGCTTGGTAATGGTTGGTCTGATTTGGGAGGTGGTTTCTGCTTTAAGCTATGCATGGCAGCTTGAAAAGTTGAAAGGTAGTAGCTGAAAAGAGTGAAAGTGTGTGCACACAAAAATTACACAGAGAAACCTGCTAACTACATACTGCATACATACAATCAATAGTTTTAAAAATGGGGGAGGGTATTTCACTGGAAATGACACCTCAAGTTTGTTCTCAGAATAAAGGTTTGACCTCATCAACACCAATCATCAGCAATAAACAGTTTTCTTTCACCAGTCTAGAAGCCATATACAGGCAGTTGAAAAAGTCTGGTAGTTGAAAGTTTTTAATAAATCTTTCACAAATTTATCACCAAAAAATCTGTGAAATCATCTTCAATTGTAAATATCCTACAAACCTGAAGAAAACTACATTTATCGATAATAGGTGGAAGAAGAGAGGCCACTAAATTGCACACCACAATCTAGCACTTTGATTTGATGACTCAAACAAACAAACAAACAACACAGAATCAAACAGTACACAAAGTAATATCAAGAGTCTTGGTAATATGTTTATAACTCACAACCACAGACATCCCTCAAGGTACACATACCTGGTTTGGCTGTCCAGTAATGCTGACCAACAGAAATTCTCCATGTAATACAAGTTACTAGCTAATGAGCCTGACAGAAACACAATCATAGCATAATATTATACAAGCAAGCGTAAAAAAGTAACTCACGACACTTTGCCTGGACTATCACAATCACCTACACAAAGCCACACGTTATTATAAATTTAAAACTATCAAATTTTAGCTATACAAATGCAGACTATATACATGAATTAGATGAAGTATTACAAACAAAAAAAAAACTTGGTGCACAGTAAATAGTTTCAGATTATAGAGGTGTTCTGGTGGGTGTATCCATTCACTGGACTGGACTACTGGACTCGAAGTTTTTTTTTGTTTTCTTGCCTTTTATCGCCAAACTTAACTAAAATAAGTGTCTTAGAAACTGACACCATTCACCATGAGACATAAAATTTGTACATTGATCACAAAAACTACACTAAAACCTTGGTGCATGTTTCAAGCACTGTGCACTGTTAACACTGCCGTCTTATCTATTTAGCCTTCTTTTGTAAAATAGCCACCATATATCACACCATTATGATATAGAAATTGCCTGTAGTCTGTGCATTTACTCTAGCTTGCCAGCTCTTTGGTTTATAATGATTGTAAATAGCAACGAGTATACAGTGTTAAAGAATTGCTTTCCAAAGCACACACTTTCAAACAGGAAGGTAAGGTTACAGATATTTGTAAAAAAATGCAGTGAGTATAACAGGGTTTCAATCAAAGATATAGACCTCCAAAACTATATAGCACCTTTTTCAAACATAATTAATATAACATCTTGAAACAGGCTGTAGGACCAGGTATCTTACAGACTTTCAGCACTTGCGCTGTAACGCCTAATTTAAAAAAAGATAGACTAGTCTACAGTTAGCTGTATGTGCCTCTTTATTATGCAAGACAAGACATGGAGAGAAGAGCCCTGGCTTCAAGTGTGGTGTACTACACTATGAAATCATTTTTAGTGGTTGGAAAAGGTGTTTGCAATTGAAAAAATGTGTTTGAGCAAATTCTATGTGAGTCTAGTAGTCCAGTCCAGTAATCCAGTCCAGTGAATGGATACACCCTGTTCTGGTTAGAGGGGAGCAAAGTTTCTGAAAAATTCATTTGTTGATCTGTGCTAAAACTCGCTAAATGCTGACAAACATCTCTATAGTTTAAACAGTTGGGTAGACTGGAGCAATGTAAGTAAAGTTTCTTGCTCACGGAAACAACAAAAACACCAATTTGGCATAACTGAGCATGGAACTGGGAACCTTTCGATTACCAGGCTGATGCTCTAGCCACTTGGCTATGCTACCTCACACACAAACGCACGACACACGCACTACACAACTCACCAGTATAGCTATGATGTCATCTGATGTAAGTACATTGGGATCTATTGGTAGTCAAGATTACAAATCACATACACGACACACACCAGTTAATCACCTCCATAACGTAAATTACTAGAATGAGAATCCTTAACATCAATAGGAATACAATCCTGTCATGATGGAATAAGTGATTGAAGTGATTTGCTTCTCAAAGCATAACTTACCAAAACCTTGCCAAAACATCCTAGCTTTTCAGTGGGACTTCCTTTACTGTCTAAATTTGAAAGTTCTGCTATCTGTGTAGTGTGGGAGATAGTAGATAACAATGACAACCTGTCTATAGTAGAACTAATGTAATATGGACACCTTGGGACCAACCCGATTATTAAGGTGTTCTGATTTTCCAGGTCAGCTTATGTATTAAGGGATACTTAACTAAGTGTCTGGATTATGTAGGTGTCCTCAAGTGTCCATATTAACAGGTTCCAGTATAATACACTGTATGGACAGTTTGGGGGCAACCAATAGTGTCCTGGTTTTCCAGGTCAGTTTATGTACTATGGGACCTCAACTACTATCAGCTTACTGATTTAGAGAAGGAACACCTGAAGTCTTCATGTAGCTCTTTTAGGGCTGACTCAACATTGAATGTCTCACAGCATTTACTCAACAACTTGTCCTCAGCACCACACCACCTTTGTACAGCAGCAAACACCTTTGTGTGACATCGTCCCATGATGTAACTGTAAATAGACACAAGGTATCTAAATGCAGACAGCAAAATACTGCATGGCTTGTAGTTAAAATTTTCTGTAACTATAGCAAGCTTTCGAAATTTCTATTATGAAAACTTGATCACTGGATAATTCGGTATTGTGCATGACAAGATGAAATGAAGAGTTTGTATCAATAATTACTTCAACTACAATTATGCCAGGTTTTAGTTACCTTCACAGCAAAAAAATATAATTAGCATTTCCGAGTTCACCTCACACCAGTGTCAGTTGTCTTGAAGCCTCTTATACAATTCCCCTCAAAGACTCCTGGCATTACTGTACGCCATGCTTCCACGTGTTCTACATCACGTGTTTTATATCACGTGTTTTACACCATGTGTTTTACATCACATGTTTACACCATGCGTCTATACACAATGAAACCGCAAACCCAATGCAATCCATGTTTCAGAAAAAACTCATTACAAGTTAACAAAAAGTTTTGCCTATTATTTTGGTGAACCTATTTAGCAAAAATTTTAAACTATAAAAATTTGGAACAACACTTTTGGACACAATAAGCTTGTGCCAAGAACAAAACTGCAGCTTTCTTCTACAGTAGTACGACACAGAAATCTTTGAATAACAATAAATTCAATATCACTATTAAATCCTCATTTTCCCCTAAACTACCAATATGTTTATCAAAACTTTACACTGCAAGAATTTCTAGTAAAAGGTTTACAGGTCAGTTATTCATTCAACAACCAGATGTTGTGTCATACAACTACTGTACAGTACCCACATAGTTATTATACACATTGCAGGAACTATATAATAAACTAAGGTGTGTTGTGTAGAAGACTACATATCTCAAACTCAACATGTTCCACAAATTTAAAGTCTATAGAGCAAGTGTTCTACACAAGTGTTCTAGGGATGCTTTGTGCCATGTCATAAAGCATCCTTTTCCATCATCGGAAAAGGTAATTGTATGGAGCAATGTGTTTCCATGGAGACAGGGTGCTTTTGTTATTTTGTAGTGACTCTAGAAAATTTCATTAAATGTGTACCAAACGTGATGGATCTACATGCAAGTACAATTGGAAAAAATTTTACGGTAAGTTTGATTAGGGATCAAGAAAATAAAAGCAATGAAATAAGGGAGGTTACCTACACCTGCAGACCCCCTTGTTTCATTACTTCAGCACTAATCGAACTTAAAATTCCTAATTTTTCCTTATACTTGTTTGTTTGCAGTTTTCGTAAATATTATTATATTATTATAACTGGTGAACCTGCACATACCACATTAGAAGAAAGAGGCTTACTGTTTCACAAGCCCCAACCACCAATTACCAAAATAGCAGAGTGATCATTATGCTTCGTTTTCAGCTTTATGCTCAGCCCGTTATCATCTAATATACAGTTACTACCATATTGTATGATGATCTACGTATGATGAATACAAAACCACTGAGAAGTTACTAGTTCACATCTACAAGTTATTTATTATTATTAAACTAATGACTGCCTTAGTAACAAACTTTGAGCTCCTTAGCAACAGACGTGAACATACAGTATGTAGTCATTGCAGTGTCTGTAAGTCCCCAAGTAATTGTGTGACTAACAATGAAACAATATCTACAGTACTTGCAAGAGTTAATAATAGTAGGGAGGGAGAGTGTCTAACACTCAATAGGCCTGTATAAAATGAGCACGTAGAGCACCCTGCTTATTATCATATACCTTTGTAATTTCCTACAGTGTTGATGACCGCAATAAACACGTTATGTCACATTTTGTATGGCCTTGCAAAATCGATAGTTGGTGAGAAAGCAGTGATGCGAAGATGGCTACTCCAGTGAGTGATGGAAGAACCAGAGAGAAATCGTTCATAACTTTCATCTGGCGCTTTTTCTTAGGTTGGGATTCTTCAGGCTGTGTTTCATCGGCGCCGCTTCTTTTCCTTGCCATTGCTTTCGTCTGACACTTCTTCTTGATTACTTCCGGCTCATCACTCCTCGACTGACACTTCTTCTTGGGCCTTACCTCGGGACGTGGCTGAACAGTAGATTCGTGATGCAATTCTACCTGTGCTTCCGAGCGTGCTTCATCTCTGCTTTTCCTCATTGATCTTCTCTGACGCTTCTTCTTGCTAGGCTGAACTGTTTCTGCTTCAATTTCGGCCAGTACCGAGGGCTGTTCATCACAAATCGACATGTTTGATTGCACACGTTGCCTTGCACGTTGCTCACGAGACTGATTCGTGAACAGCTAGTAGTATTGATAACGTCCTTCTGCGGCGTGCCTCATTTCACATCTCCCTTCATGCAATCAACACGTCTGGTCAAGAAGCCAGATTGTCTTACACGCTCATTTTATACAGGCCTATTGAGCGTTAGACACTCTCCCTCCCTACTATTATTAACTCTTGGTTCTTGTTACAATTACAGTAAAAACGATTAATAGATACACCTTCATAACCAACAGATCAGTCCTTGAGTGCTATGGGCTTAAATAAAACAATAGCAGTGTGCCAATACATCGGTAGCCAATATGGAGATTTATCACCAATATTGGTTTGGATAACATTTACCAAAACTGATATGATATACATACCAATATAATACTGAAATGTCTTTGCCATGGTTGAGCCACATTATACTCTCTGTCATAAAGCAAACAAGGCTGGGAAACCAGTAATCAAAGAGTTACGTTGTGAGAAACCATAGAAATATACACAGCTAAAGTTCATTGTTACAATACTTACCAATCATACAATAAAAAGCAGCCATGGGATGACTGAACTAGAAACACAACTTGAAACAACCAGCCATATTTACTGTTGATTTGAGAAATTGCGTATTGCATAAAGAATGACTTCCAATTCAAATTTTGTGATTGCGTGGTACGAGAATCTTCATGAGATCCACAGTACTGTGGATTTTCTGTCAGTTTGAACATTGTTATTGTATACTGCATACTGTGTACCGGGTATTGTGTATTGCATTATGATGTATACATTACAGTATGCACACGCACACGCACACGCACACACACACACACACACACACACACCCACACACCCACAGGCAAACACACACACACCCACAGGCAAACACACACACCCACAGGCAAACACACACACCCACAGGCAAACACACACACCCACAGGCAAACACACACACGCACCCACAAGCAAACACAAACACACACCCACAAGCAAACGCACACACACACACACAGGCACACCCACGCCCGCCCGCCCGCACGCACACCCACGCCCGCCCGCCCGCCCGCCCGCCCGCACGCACGCACACACACACACACAGAGGAGGGCTCACCTTTCCACTGAACACTTTACAGAATCTTGTACACGACTATCAGGACAGTCAGTCAGTCGTTTACTAGCAGACACCAACTTGTCTCCACTAGTGGACACCAGACTAGACAACTTGTGTGAGGTGTGTTGTAACAAGCTGTCCACTATCAGGTAGTTATTATTGAACTGGTTCAGACTGTTCTCTAGCAATAACAACTCCTGCAATAATGATAACCTTCTATATATGGACATGATGTGATAGAAGAAATTTATGGGCTCTTTGTACATTACTGACTATACTGTATTCAAGGATTATTCTAGTTTAGATGGAGCAAATATGTAGCGAATTCTGATATGCAAAAATGGGATATAATTACAATCTGATATGGGACATACCGAATTTTATGCAAACTATATAGCTACAATGAATTTAAATCTGGTAGCACTTTTATCCCCATTGTAAAGGATATTGATATATTGCTATAATGAAATTGGATCTGGTAGCACTTTTATCCCCATTGTAAAGGATATTGATATATCATGTTTCCTAACACAATATTCTGAGTAGGGAGCAAAGAGTGCAATATAATACGGATAGTCAAGGGACTGAGTCATAGAACTTAATAACGCAGAGAGGCAGTTCTTGTAGGGTAAATAGTTAATAAATTAAGTTTTAGTACAGGCTGTATGTAGCTTGTACACATATTACATGCACGTACGCACTCACTACACCACACACTACACACTCACTACACCACACACTACACACTCACTACACACTCACTACACCACACACTACACACTCACTACACACTCACTACACCACACACGACACAGTACACACACTACACTACACTACACACACACACACTACACACACACTACACACACACTACACACACACTACACACACACTACACACACACTACACACACACTACACACACACTACACACACACTACACACACACTACACACACACTACACACACACACACACACACACTACAGTACATAATCAGACCTTAGCAAGTTCTTCAAATGAGTACAGGAATTTCTTATACCTACACCAAACACATCATAACACACACTAATAATTTATACACTAACTCTTCAGTCGTGTCTCTTCTCAACAAGCAGTAGTCAACTAGTGATCGCTTTGGTGGAACAACCATCTGTGTGAACAGTATTGTAACATGTGTAGAGTAATAGTATGTACAGTATGGGAATACATATGGTATGGTTTTGGGCTAATGGAAGGTGTTAGTAGGCAATCGTAGTACAAGATTAAAACATTTTTTCTAACTCATTAAATTAGGAACAACTACATGTATTGATCTGTGACAAAACTTGTACGTATATCACTCAACAACTTTCTAACTGCAAGCACTTAAGAACCATATTTGAAGATGTCTACACATACACTCACTCTCACACACGCACGCACGCACACGCACACGCACGCACACACACACACTGTACAATATTCATAACTGATGATTAACCAACTGTAAGCCAGACAGTGTAGCCATCACATGTTAACCCTTAAATTAAAGCCTCAGGCAATTACTAGACAGATGCTATAGCATCGAGGGGCGAGCCTGATCAAGTTAAGTAGTGATGCTCATGCATTATTATGGATTGAGATGATATTGCCACAAAAAATGAATAATTGCAAAGTACATAAAGCAATAATTGTACAAGTGTCATTTAATAAGCAGTACGTTCATGACGCAACCTGTGATACGGAAGTAACTGTGTCCTTTGAATTAATGGTATACACCAGTACAGGTGCTGACAGCAACTGGTCTTCAAGGTTGATGCTGCTTGCGTGAGGCACTGCATACGCCAAGATCTGATTTAGAATATCATTGAAAATGGTGACTTTATATTCTTTGTTTTTGTCATCTTCGAGGATAACCCGTGCGACAGTTTTCTTCGGACATTTAGCCATCTTCATTTTAGCGCTACACTTGCCACAGATTACAAGAATCGAGTTGGACCCAGTCACCTTAGCATTGCAGTTTCTGCAGCTTGCATATGAGTCGTTGCTGATGATGGTTACCAGGTCTGCTGTAATAATTTTCAGACTTCCGGAGCCCATAAATATGCTTTCATCCGCAGTATTACCAATGTTATCTATGTGCTGAATTTCACTGTGCTCTCCAAGTGATATATATTTAGCACCATTAAAAGACCTGACTGTGACATTTAGAAGCTGGTATGAATACTGTTCTTCTAAAACACCGACCTGTTGTTGCCACAAGACACCACGACATATATTTGTAGCATCAGCAAGTATGAAATCTTGCTTTTTGCAGTGGCGTAAAATCAGGTGCTTGCAAGTCACTCTTCTCTTTGCTCGGGGGTTTCCCTATTCCGCCTGGCTCTGTACTGTTCCCTCCTTGTCCTCAATCTTTCTTCTCTTTCCATCTGCAATCTAATCCTGGCATGGTTCACCTTACGACTGAGCGATATTTAGAAATGGCATGATATTTCCGTGCACACACACCGTGGCATGGTTGACCTTATGAACCATATTTAGAAATGGCGTGATATTTCCGTGCACATACTCCGTGGCATGGTTGACCGTACGAACCATATTTAGAAGTGGCATGATATTTTCGTGCACGTACTCCGTGGCATGGTTCACCGTACGAGCGATATTTAGAATTTTCATAGTTTTCCGTTTTCGATCGCGAATGGTTCACCGTACGAAATCTCTCGCTAGTGTGGGGCTCGCTCAGGCTCGCCCCAATTAATGTGCAAAGGCTAAGCAATTTGTACCATTCTATTGATGATGTATAAGGAATAAAGAGTACCTAGGATTATACCCTTCAGCAAATCATAAGGCCAAATGTGAACATAAGCTGTCACAAAACACGAAAACAACTAACTACATACCTTTAGAAAACAGTTGATAGCTTCTTCAAAGTGTGTCCTATGGAGTTCTGGTAAGGACCATTCCATTCATCATCAAATGACAAATCATGGTCATAACAAGTGAGCAATTGTGGTTACAACAATCATTCATACTTGCCTAAGTAACCCAATGAATAAACTTTCCATTGATATAAGATTTTCAGTAATAATTAGACAAGCTTGTCCGTGCTGGCTGTTTAGAAGCCATTCTTTAAGCAGATGTCACTTGTGTTATTTATGCATTTTACAAAACGGCTGATATATCAGCCTATGCAGCTTTAAGGGTTAAACTGGTTTACATGCAAGTGGATTTCTTAAATCAGGTCACAATAAGGTTTGCCCACAACTAGTCTTGTTGGCACATTCTGGGTGGAGTGTAATCAGTGTCCACATGCCTGTGAATGTGCTGTCAACTTCCTCATGGTGGACCTGGTAACACACCACTTATTGGTGGTGTGGCTAATGGCTGCACCACCGTCTCTGACTGTGTGGTGGTGATCAGGCAGGGTCAGGGGTACCTTGTGTTGGTCTTGTAAGCAGGCATGGGGTAATCGTAATCAGTAATCATAATCAATTACAGATTTTAAAGTAGTACTACATTAAAAAAAACAAAAAGGATTATAAAGTATAGTATACTTTATCAATAAAAAAACATTGAAATTGTAATCACAATCGTAATCATGGAAAGCAAAGTGACCACAATCGATAACTATTCTTGTGTATTCCCCATGATTTGTAAACCAACAACACCAGTTACATCATATAGGTACATACATAATTAATGTTTCATTGCAGGAGGAGAAGGTTTGATTCAGTGAACCAGGTCCCTGATATTGTCCATGGCCAGGGGTTCCTTTTACCTGGCCAAACTAAAAAGACTTAATTGTAAACAGATTATGTTTCAAATGGAAAAGTGGGTGGATACCTTCCATGGAAGGTTGGGATTGGGGGTGAAGATCTGTGGACAAACAGCGCAGAAGGTAAAAAGATTTTCACGTGTCTGACCACAAAAGAGGATAGCTTAAAATGAAGTAGCAAGGACTAAGATAATGATGAGGGACAACAAATTATTCTGATGAAGACATTCGTAGCTATATATGTAACAAATAGAACTGGATATGATAATTCCACATGTACAGCTGTACCCCAACCAGCAGGGTTCTGTTGTTAACTTTATTAAGCCTCTAAATTCCAAACATCAATGGAAAAATTATTTATAAAGTTTCCAATAGAACACACCTAGTTTCCAAGTAGAATCACCATAACATGTATTAAATTTTACATCACAACAAGATAATTGATGTACTGGCTTTGAAAAATTCAATACTATTCATCTCTAGTACAGTTATCGCAGTACCAATACAGTACATGATGGTAGATGGAATTACACTATCACACACACGCATGTACACATACACGCACACTGCACACACACAGTACATATATACACATTTGTAGATACAAGGAGTTTGAGTACAACATTTAACACAAAGTGCTGCTTGACTGTATAGTTTTCAAGTTGCTGAGTATGCAAGTTTTTCCATCTCAAGTTGACTCAGTTCTTACATGTAGTTGTTCCTTATAGTGTGTAAGGAAACTTGTTTTCATGCAGTATGAACTCCAACACTGTACGTATTAGCCAGCCAGTGATGTAACACATCCATTAGCATAAAGTTGTCTACGACACATAATTTTTTTTTGTAGAAATGCGTACTTGTAAGTCTATTGTTATAAAACATTTTGCTGCTGCCACAACTTGCACCACAATCAAAAGTGACACATGTACAGCTACAAAATTATATATCACACACAACTATAATCACTCGCAATATTTCCTCCTTGAAAATTTCCACTCACTGTTAGAACATGTAGCACTAACCTGTTCAGAGTATGGTCGGTCAAGAGGTTGACTAATCAGTACCACCGTGTATCTCTCATTGCTCTGTAAATAGTAACAAGAATACATGACCTGATTGATTGTGTGACAAATGAGATGGCGATAGAAAAGCATTTAAGTGTAAGAGAATTGAGAAGCTGAACTACAAAGGGATACCATCTGACCAAAAATTTATAATTGTGTAGCATTTATTATTGTACCGCATTTTATGTAACACCAAATAATTGAGCAACATATACGCCCCTTAATGACCTACTGTAGCTGTACCTATTGTGATCAATCATATCAACCACACTTCTTACTATTAGTACCATGAAAAGAAGGCACGGAAAGACCACACTCCTTAAAATATAGGCCAGTTGTCTGAGGCTCGCTTAAGATACTCTAATAAAGCATTCTCCCTAATACAACAGCCACGTTTGATGTCCTAACAAGTACACAAATTTTTTTGGAATTTTCAACTAGAGTAGGGACCATAGCACATCGATAAAGAGTACTAGTACTGAAACAAGCTGGAGTAGTCCATGATATTAAATCACAGTAAAACAGTAAAAAGTGTTATATCCCTACTGTGCTCAAGATACCACAATGGAAATGCACAGTAGGGATATAGCACTTCTTATTGTTTTACAGTGATTTAATATCGTGTACTACTCCAGCTTGTTTCAGTACTTTTTATCAATGTGTTATGGTCTCTACTCTAGTTGAAAATTCCAAATTGTTTTTGTGTACTTTTTTTGTAAATAATTATTATGATTGGTGAACCCACGCATACCGCATCTGAAATGGCGCCGCACACCCCAACTATATCAATTATCATCTGAAAAGTGAAGTACCCATTACACTTCGTTGTCAGTTATGTTCAACCCATTACACAGCAGTATGAATCAAGAACTGTTCGAAAAGCACCTCTGCAATCAGAGTGTCCACTATAAAAAAATATGGACGATTTCTGTTTCAAAGGGAAGCCATCACATGCTACCGCCAAATTGACACTTTTCGCTATCAGCAAAGATGAATGAGACACAAAGGAGGACACTGGTAAGTTCATGAAGAATGCATTGTACGTACTGCGATATGCCAAAAGGCACCTCTCGGGCTGAAGTAACATCGAACAGTGAAAAAATCAAGTCCGTAGCCTTAGCCATTATCGAGTTACACTTGTCTGAAGGCATCAGTCAGTCAGTCAGTTACTTACGGTACTCAGTCAGTCAGTAGAAAATTCTGTTAAATAATTTTTTTAAAATTCTGTAGCAACTTATTGAAAGTGTTTCAGGTCGATCTGAAAGCTTGCTTGGGCTTAGTTTTACCTAACCAATACTGCCTCATCATTGTCTGGGAAAATTGAGGCTGGTTTTAGGGTAATATTATTTCGTGGGCCACACCTACTCCTTTGTGGTCTCCACTATACAGTACTATCATACTGTATGATAAAACAGTCACACTTGTATACTATATGCTATAAAAAATGCACTACATGTTCTACCGCTGAAGTGGTCACGCCTACCCAGTGAATCAACACTGGGACACCTGTGCTCTACTCAGGTGCTAGGAGTCAGCGCAGGCAAATCCTCCTGGGGGAGGACTAGTAACTCACAGGAGGACTGTCCAGGTCTCACAGGTGAAGCTTTAGCACTGAACAAATAATTATTATGACACATGTCGATCGTACGCTAATGTAGGAACTTTCCCACAGAGTTATTTTGCAATACCACCATTCATAAAATCTTGCTTCACTAGTTTTTATCGTCAAGATCCCTACTTCGTTTTCAAATAACATTAGTAACATGGTTCATTACTGTTGAACCACATCGAAGTAAAGAATGGTACCACACACACTATAAAAAAATAAATTAATTACGCAACTGAATGTGTCAGTTTCAGCTATGTTCCACCTGTTATACAGTGACACAACATCATGAGAAGCATCTCTACAATCAATCCAGTCACACTATGAGAATCAAAGCATTGAAGCCATGATGCAATATCACCAATGCAGTAGTGGAGAACTGAATTAAGTTCCTCACCAATGGACTATATGCATGGTCTATTTACTAACCGAAATATGATCAATTAGGGCTGTTTAGTGGTGCGCCCGAGAATTTTTGACGGTAAACCGACCATCACAAATCCAATACAAAAGTACGGGTAGTAAATACGGCTCGAGCTATAACTCACCACTAATACTATGGACACAGCTCCTCTTTTCAGTTGTTCTGCTATACAGGTAGAAGAATTTATCGCTCTGCAAGAAGTACTGATAAGTGGTCTATTTCCTGACATTTTGCTAATTTTGCATTTTTCTACATACGTTAGATCCCATCTGTTCACCGTCGTGACGTATTAAAATATCACATGTTTTTAGAATGTATACGGCAGTGCATATAGTCTATTAAAGCACATACATGTATGCACAGTACATTATTGCGTATCACGTAACAATGTGGTTAGTGTTGTAATTGTTAACTACAAATCATATCAGGAATTACAAGTAGAAATTATCACTAGTGACAATATCACAACTTACAGCATTGAATCCAGTAACCTCAGCTAAAATGGCTGCTTCCATCACTGGTACTATTAGGACAACACATAAATACACATCAGTACAACTTGCATGGCTACAGCACAACTGGTATATCCACTACTAAAAGACACAGCCTATTACTACAGGGAGGCTATGCAGGGAGACTATACGAGCCTTCTCTCAAAATGACAACTGGACTAATAAAAGAACATACCACAGCTATTAACTGGCAAGTACAATAATCACAACTGGATTACTGAATTAAGGACACAATACCAAAAAACTCCATAACAAGTAGTCTCCTGTGGCCATACCACTTTTTTCCCTCTCTTTTTTGTTTGGTCAGGAAGAAGAGGTTCTGGTCAGGTTTGAATACCTAAACTTGCTATGAGCAGTCTGGTAGTGGCTAAGATCCATTGGCGGTCTACAGCTGAATGCACATTTCAAATAAGTGCTTTCTTGAAGTCCTTGCTGTACTCACCAATTCTCAAATGGACGTTTGTAGACTTGGCCATTGGATTCTGACCATTCAGTGATAAACAATTTAGTAGTGTTTGCATGTGTAGTAATAAACACATGGGCTACAAACCAGGAGTGATGATGGAGAACAAGTGCGGGTACTTGAACCAGACCCTACAAACAAAAATGAGGGGAGGGGCAGGCCAATACTCTGTACTTGTGTATTTGATTTTTCTTGGGGCTGGTCCCCCTGGACATATCAGTAATTACTGGCTGTCCAGTATAATTAAATCAAAAATTAAATAAAACAAAAATACTAAGAGTTTGGGCCCAACAGGTCTAGCTGTATAAGAGGACAACTCCTTTATTGTAACAATAGTGGGCCAAAATTGTTACAGTGTTTATCCTTCTAACAAAGAGAAATCATATTAAGCACAAAATCCGAACACAAAGCTTTTCAAGAGTGAGTTTGTGCTTTCTGACAATTTTTGCTGTGCAATATACCAAGAGGTTACTTTGCTGCAATATTTATTGGAACCTTTATTCTCTTCAGTACAGTATTTCGTAATTATTAATTCAACATAACTACATAAATACTCACATGATTTCGACTTAACATGTCTCTCTTTAATACTCCACTCAACTCTCTTCCCAAAAAAGTTACACTCGTACACACTACACAGGTAATATACGGTGTCAACTATTATACAAACACAAACATACTCACTCTTTGACGGTCCTGGACGGAACTAAAAAGTGACTTTCTACAAAGCGACGGTTTAAAAACAAAACACCATAATACCGAAACTAACCTATAAAGGTACGCTTAAGCGGACGAGTTGTAGGCAGCGAAGTTTCTTGAGGAATACAAACTACACAACACTGACTTTGTGCCAACTCGAACGCTCCCTTAAACTCGTTCTGTGGGGAAATATAACGTAGCTTACACGTGTTTATGCCACTAACAAACCTGTAACGCTTTGTACATCGGGTTGTAGTCTATCTCGTCCGCTCTGTCGTCGTTCTGCATCCTCACTCCAGTCGAGAGACACTAGTACACCCTCGTGACTTCTAATTGATATTTCACCGGTATTTATAATTCCCGCTTGATAATTCCCAAATTCCTCACGAGACAGCAGCTGAGAGACTACGAAGAAGGAAACAAAAACGCTATACATTAAGGATGGCCACGCCCAGTAATGGCGGGGGCGGATACGAATATCTGTTTGTTATGACACCAGCAGATTGGTTGATATGTAATATATGTCAATATCCCAGTAGAGAACCATGCCTCAGTATTTGTTGTGGTCACACGTTTTGTAAATCTTGTCTTGAGGGTGCAAAAAGAGTTACAGATGCTTGTCCCATTTGTCGTAAGGAGTCATTTGGAACAATTCTTCACCTACAGGCTGACCGAGCTATCAGGAGTCTCCATGTGTTCTGTACTAACAAGGAGAAAGGATGTAAGTGGCAGGGTGAAGTGAATGACATCATCAATCACCTTGGAAACAGTGACGGTTGTCAATTTGAAGAGGTGGCATGCTCCAATTATTGTGGAAAGTATTTACAATGCCAATATCTGACCAGTCATGTTGCGGATGAGTGTGTACGTCGTAAGGTTGACTGTCAGTATTGCCACATTACAGGAGAACATCAGTTTATTGAGGGTCACGAACACAAGGAACAGTGTCCCAAGTTCCTCTTAGCCTGTCCCAACAAGTGTGAAGCTGAAAACATACCTCGTGAGGATATTGATGAACACAGGAAGATGTGTCCACTTGAAGAAGTTACATGTCCTAATGATTGTGGAGTGACCTTGCAACGACAATATCTAACCAATCATTTGAAGAGCAAGTGTCTGTGTCGTATGGTTGGCTGTCAGTATTGCCACATTACAGGAGAATATCAGTTTATTGAGGGTGAACACAAGGAACAGTGTCACAAGTTCCCTGTAGCCTGTCCCAACAAGTGTGAGGTTGGTAGTGTCCCAAGAGATGATGTGGAAGAACACATGAAGATGTGCCCACTGGAGCTAATCCAGTGTGAGTATCACGTGGTGGGTTGTGAGGAGAGGATGGCTCGTAAAAATCAGAAGAAACACAACAAGGAGAAGATGGAAGAACACTTGTCCTTTATTACACATCAGCTCACCGATGTTCAACACAAGTTAGCTAGTGAGACAGTGAACAGTAGAGAGGAACTAACAACAAAGATCACACAGACAGGAAAAGACCTGGCTACTACTAAACAACACCTGAGCGGACTCATACAAAGACTACAGCATACACAGAGAGGTTTTACAACTAAACAAGATGACCTCACTGTGAAAGTTGAACAGGTAGAAAAAGAGTCCAAAGAACAACTAGTAATCACTAAAGATGATCTCACTTTAAAGCTTCAACAGGCAGAAAATGGTTTCAAACAACAATTAGCTGCCAATAAAGATAAACTAAATTTCACCATCCAGAACTTGACAGCTACACAAGAAGAAGCAAGGAAAACAAAAGATGAACTCACTCAACAACTTGCATTAACTAAACAAGATGCAAAGAAGACAAAAGATGAACTCAATCAGAAACTCACTAACACAGAAAGAGATCTTAATGCTACAAAACAACAACTAGCCACAACTTGTCAAAATCTTGCAAAGGCTGAAAAGAAACACATCACACTAACTGCCAATACTGATGAGGTACTAGCTAAACTGGAGACCAAATTCCAAACAAAGATGGCTGAAATTGAAACTGCTGCTCAGAAGAGGGTTACCGAACTGGAAACTAAACTGGAAGAGAAGAATAAATTGTTGGAAGGTATTTTTTTCACAACTTCAGACCTCTGGTGGATGCACATCAATACTACAGCATCAAAGCTGTCATCAGGTGATCAAGTTGTTCCAGTGATTGTGAAGATGTCAGAGTATACCAACAAGAAGAGAGATGAAGTTATTAAGCACACTGACTCTTTCTACACTCATCACGGGGGATACAAAATGTACTTGTGTGTTTGTGCTAATGGTTGGATTGGTGGTACTGCTACTCACCTGTCAGTGTATCTGTCCCTCATGAAGGGTCCATATGACGATCAGTTAAAGTGGCCACTGAATGGACATTGTGAGGTGAAGTTGTTGAACCAGATCAGCAACAGTGAACATCATTTAGGGAAAGGTAAATATCAGGTTTCTGGTCATCAGAAGATCACTGGTGGAGCATGCATGTGGTACAGTGAACGGTTCATTTCCAGTGAAGACATTCACAAGACCACTCCCACACATCAGTACCTCAAAGATGATAGCATCTTTTTTCAAGTTGACTATAAACTATATATTAATATATAGCTATGATGGCTGTTGTACTAAAGCTATACTTCAACTTGATTAGCTGTTTTATAGATATATGGTCGGTAAATTGGTGTACAATTCCAAATATGAGCAGAACCCTGCATAAAATTAAGATGTGCAAAATTAAAGAGACACTTGACATGCATGCATGGTCTTGATGAAACGGTGCTATCTCATTTGCAACTACAGTGTGTTATGAAAAATTTGCAGGTGTACAGCAGTTCATGCATGATCATGCTCAAGAGATCACAGTGAGTCGATTGGATCTGTGAAGCAGCTATTGACATAGCCAAACTTTTGTATTTGTGCAGCCTATAGGGGTTTCCTTTGAAAGTGATTTCTTAACACACTATAGCTAAATAAGCTAATTGTCAGCACAAAAGTGACTGAGTGTAACAGCATGCAGTACAGCAATCTATAGTAGCATCCATTCTGTAGGGTTAATTTTATTAAAACAAAACATTAATTCCAGACTTCCAATTGTATATATGTATAATTAGCCTAATGCATATAACACTGTGATTATTGTAAAGCATCTCCTTTGGAATTTAAGGCTGTGGTGTACCTTTAATATTTACGCTATAATCTTGACTGTAAACACAAGCCATACTGCAGTATTTATGTTGTGCCCTTAATATGACAGCACTGCTAGAAAATAATCACTTAAGCATGGTGCTTGTTCAGTTAATACCAAATTCAATAAATTTTTCTGTGTAGGCATGCTCTAGATAGAGCATGCTGACTGGTATCATTGGTTTACACCTGTAACGTCAACAGATGATTTCAAGAGATTGATTGACTACTTACTATATGATTAGCAATACGTACATTTGTGATTATTTATTGTTGTATTTTGTACCTGTTGATCATGCAGGTGTAACTATAAACAGGCCTTATAGTGCACCTGTAATAATAAACCATGCCCCTAGCTTAGCATCCTAGATCTGCCCAAAGACTCCTCTCAAACCAACTACCCTCTGTATACAGCAGGGGTGTTGGGATGTTGGCTTCCAAAGGTTTCTTTAGCTTTCAGCAGGAACAGCACACACCACATTTGGCAGCACAAAAGTGAATCAGTAACAGCGTAACAGCATATGTAGTGTAACACAACAGTTTCTAGTAACATACGTATGTACGTAGCTATACAGATGGGACATAACCCTCTTGAAGTAGATAGAGGTACTCTATTAAAGCAAACATGCATGCAGCCATACTTTAGAGACATTCATAAATTTAATATCTATGTAATAACAGATTTTGCAATGTGAGAAGGAAGGTGGAAATAATGTACTGCACGTATATTGAGTTTTAGGGGTTTTCATTAGGGAAGGAATATTTCCATATCAAACATTGTAGCATTATCAAACAGTATTGCGTTTATTACTGTACAGTGCCTCCACCAGGGAATATAAGGCACAGGAAATTCTATTATGCACAATAGACAGGATGGTGGTAGGTTCCCCTAAAGTGACAGGCACTGCTACAAAATCCATGTCTAGCTAAAGAAAAATATCATACATAATGAAAATCACCTCTATTATGGAATAGAGCATTTTCAACATGTGATCTAATCCCAACTTTTGTCTATGAAAAGATGCTATATTATGATTAAAGTACTTGGTAAAGGCAGAGCCTGTATCCCAGAAGGCCTTATAAAGGCCTAAGATGTTTATATTAACTTCACAAAGTATGTTTGAAAAATAAGAGAAATAAAAAAAAATGCATGACTGGACCTGAACCTGCAGCCATCTGATTAACGCTCGAGCGCTTACAGGAGTCTGCCAGGTGGTCAGGACAGTTTTATCTTACTATTTTCATGTATTTGTATCCATAGGAACCCTAGAGAGTGACTCCAAATGGACATTGTTTTATTATGATTAAAGTACCTGGTAAAGGCAGAGCCTGTATACCAGAAGGCCTTATAAAGGCCTAAGATGTTTATATTAACTACTGCACTAAGTATGTTTGAAAAGTAGGAGAAAGAAGAAAAACTCCATGGCTATAGTATCTTCCCTCAAGTTGACTATAAACTACAGACTAACTTGTAGTGTAATGATACTTATTACGTGTAGTGGCAACAGCCACTACATTGCTATAATTATCATATACCCATAAATGGCTAAACTATTGTGAAACAACATGTAAAGTACATAAATATATAATTCAACTTAAGTTTGACAAATTTGCTATGCAGCTAAAATTGAAACTGAAATAAGATTGTGGTAAATTCACTACACTTTGGTCATTTACAGTATGCTTAGCTACGTATATAGGCCTGCATGCATGGGAATGCTAAAAAAAATCCAAGCGATGGTGCAGGTTACATCAAGTAAACCCACAAATCCCATTTACTATAGCGTCAACTTGAAATAAGCTGGCAAAGTCAAAATAGGGATTTTGGGTTTACTAACTTTACTTGATCAGCATGATCCTTGTTGGTTTATTCCAGGGACCCTTCTTGTTTTTTGTGAATTTATTTTAAGAATCCATATGTACGTATATAAACATTTTCATTGTTTATTGAATAGTAATAATAATGATGTGGTTTTGTCACAAATACACTTATAATAATTATTACTGTTTTCTCACTACTTCATACACCTACGTATACTCCTTGCAAAGAATCACCAGTTTTGCTTTTAGCGGTTGTTTATTTGGTAAGTGTTCTGTTAGGATTTTGCAAAGAAACCTGTAGGCAATCCTGTACTTTTGTGACAGTTTTTAGCCATCCTGTGCCCGCTGACTTCAATTGCTGTTTATCATGAACCATGATATAGCTATAGTGGGTTCATAATAAGACAAAAAGTAATCACTAGGGTGCTATACACTGACCCCTCCATGATCAGACTCATATGAGGTGCCAAAATATTGTCAGATCAGTTATATAATAACAGATGTTGGAATATATATATATAATTAATATCATTATTATATTCTCCAGTTGTCAAATCGTTTTGCAGCTTGTCGTCATTTCTTGTGTTTTGTTAATTTTGTATGTGTCCTGTCCGTTAAACTTGTTCTCATGTGCCGCAGTATGCCGTATGTGTGTATGTACTTGCTATATGCCTTTTGTGTAACCATGTCTTTTGACAAAAATGGATAATCTAATCTAGTCAGTAATTGAGCAATTAAACTATTATACCAAGAGCGGTTCAAAAGGCTCCATTTTGTAAGAGCCTTATTTTCATGATTACCTGCTGACAAGTTCTTCTTACATTCAGTAAACTAGATCCGCCCCACTATTAATCTTTCGATACCCTGCAAACCCTGCTAGATCCACCCCATTATTTTAAAAGTTTGGATCCATCCCCTGATTTCTAATGCAGCATCAGTAATTTAATTGCTTAATTGGTAACATTTCATCTAATCAAAATGCTATCTTAGATCAGTACTGTTCGGTATGACACCTGTATAGAAGTCAAAGTATACAAGTTTTGCACTATATTATCACTAAGAAATAACCCACAAGCAGGCTACTGAAAGCTTGTATAGAAACTTAACACTATCATATACACTATCTCTTCATGAATGGTCCATTAGAGGTTTCATATACAGTGTATATACCCTTAAATTTTCCAATCTTCTGAGGATCAATGTATAGTTAGCTATACTATATACTGAATTCTTTTTGCAGCCTAGATGTTTCCGCTGCTGCAAGCTTACACCCTTAGTTTTTCAGAGAGGCAGGTTTTCTGACAGGCTGTTAAATATGAAGAGTGCAGACAAACTGACAGACAGATAGACTGAAATCTAGACTTTTGGTCAGTGGATAAAATAAACAGATTTTTATAATTAGTCAAAACCTAAGATGAGGGGGTGAGGAGCTAGTTGAAAAAGTAAACTAAATTTGCATTTACGTTTGAAGAGCTACGTATGTGTGACTGTGTGTTTGTACTCTATAGTCATAATTGTCCAAACAGTTACAGTGAAGAGAGGGCTTCAGTAGGACAAGTGTCATGTAGGGGAGGTCATAGCTACTTCCTAAGGAAACTTTTAAAAATAGCTGTGACAACTTCAACCTGGAAGCAATTTGAGAGATCTAGAAGTAAATAGTCACCTTTTGGCCACAACTAGCCCACTATTTGAGCCCCTGCAGTGAGTGTTACAATGAAGGTTGTGTTGTTAACTATAGTAAAAAGCTTAATTTTTGGCTTTTTTGATGAAGGCCTACGTTAATTGCATATCAGTAGTCATGAGATGTTATAGTTAACTAATAGTTGGGTAGTTTGCCAGCCAAATGTCACTAAAAGTCGAGCAAGCTTTCAATGTAATTTCTTACCACTGTAACTTTGTACCCTGCTTTTTGTCTTGTCTACCTGTGACTGTTCTATTAGAGTATTTTGAGCTCTGCAAAAGATTTTACACCTGTTTTCCCTTCTGGATCCACCTCTGAGATATCAATATATGTTTCATGTCAAGTCATCATTATTACACTGCTTGTTTACTGTACCTAGTGCAGCAAAACTGAGCAGGAGGTGATTATTGATTATACACTTGACTGTTTCATTTGAGTATACTGACTGCTCTATTAGAACACCTTAATGCAGACTATGCACCCTGCTGAGTAAAAGTGGAGGGACTCTAACCCTTCTGCTATGCACAGCTAATGTATTTACCTTTACTACTTGGTCATTCTGTGCCACCATAGTGCATTCACATGATAAATTTTGTGCAAAATATGACGTGGATGGTGACAGGAAACAACCAATAAAATAATGATGGCCTTACTGTATACTTTAAATCAATACCCTACACTATTTTTGTACATTTGTGTGTGCTACTCATTTTTGGTGTTCCTGCTACAAGCCTAGTACATTATAAAGGAAGTCTCCCGGTAAACTCCTTCCCTATAATTTATTTCAAACCTATACACCCAAATTGTAAGTGATAATCTTTAGTAAAAATTAATGTGTCGCGATTACAATGATTAGGGGAATTAGCATCAACCACTGATTAGAGTAATCATGAATAAATCTGCCAGTAATAAATTAAATGACAATTGGTACAGGGGCGGCAGAGAAGGGGGGCAAAGGGGGCTGCAGTCCCTGTGAAAAAAAAATTATGAGGGAGCTTAGCCCCTCTAAAATAATCTGTAGCTGTGATGGAGAGCCTAGTTTAATAACATCATTCGAGATACTTTAATAGAGCAGTCAAGATTGAGATACTCTAATAGAGCAGTCACAGTATTCTTTGAGGAGCAGTGTAGCAAGCTACGTATGTAGTTATAAATAGTTAGTTGGTAGAGGACTATTGCCAGCAGGTAATGACCATTTTTTTTTGTCTTCAACTTACAACTAGGACATGGCATCACCAAGCTAGACCCCCAGCCCCCTAAATATAAGTGTCTCTGCCGCCTCTGATTTGGTACGCATGTGGTATATAATATTATGTGATCTGGTAGATAGTACGATAGTGTTTGAGTAGCAGTGGACGAGAAATGAAAAATTACTGTGTAGCTATTCTACTTTGGCTACTGTTGGCTTCTGTAGTTCTGTAGTTCAGTTCTTCTACTAGTACTTCTGTAGTTCTTGATATTGCTGTTGTAATACCATGTATTGATCACTTTGATTAGTCTGTTCATTGATTACTCATGGCTGTTAATTTCCCAGTCTAGACCTCATTGATAGCCTCTTTGTAGCTTTATCTCGGCTGTTGTAACTTTTTGATGACCATGACAACTACCCAGACAATCACAAGAACTTTTTAAATGATCAGAACTACTTTGTCATCTACACGCAATGACATCACTTGATTGACGGGCTACTCTATCTTTTAGCCTACACAAAGGACAGATCTGTACACGATAGACAGAATAGTACCAATCACATACTTGATTGATGAACTAAGTAAGGGTTGGTCTTATCTAAGAGATGGCCTCTGTTTTAAGCTCTACATGGCGGCTAGAAATCTTGTAAGGTACACAGTAGTTAGAGAAAATGTACACACAAAAATTATCACCACACACACACACACACACACACACACACACACACACACACACAGAAACCTACTAGCTACTAGTGGTGTGCGATATCAGGATTTTTATTTCGATATTATATCGATACGATATTGGGGTAAATATCGAGATTTCGATACGATTTTCGATAATTTTAATTGTGTGGTGTAATTGCGTGGGCGGCCTATATTTAAATATGTTTGAAATACACTTTGCATACAAACCATTGCATAAAACTAATAATAAGCCTAGAAAACTGGCAGACAAGTTTTTAAAGTGGCTAGATAGTACAGAACCAACCTTCATTTCTAGCGTGATTGTGCAATCACACACTAAATGCTGTAGATTTATCTATTTAATTTAATTTAATTTGTTTAATGCACATACCTCATAATTGAGTGTTGTGTGCATGTGAAAAGATGTGAACTTAAAATAACTGTTCTCTATAAAGATGAAGTGCGTGACAAAATGTGTTTAAGTCAGGTGCATTAATTAAGTTAGTAGGTAGTGAGTTCCAAAGTCGAATTGAATGTGGGAGAAATGAATGATAATATGAGTTAACTCTAGCAGGTAAACTGATGAATCTTTTAAGATAGCCCCGGGTAGATGACAATACTGGTTGGAGATCTTGTGAGAAGTCAATACAAATAAGGTTGTTGATAACTTTGCAAAACATAGTGATGATGGCATTAGTTCTTCTTACTTCAAGTGATTGCCAGTTTAATTGAGACAACATAGAGGTCACACTGGAGTATGCCGAGAATTTGTTGAAGACAAAACGAGCAGCCTTACGTTGGACCATTTCTAGTCTTGCAATATCAGTTCTGACATAAGGGGACCATACAGTAGAGGCATACTCCAAAATTGGACGTACGTAAGTGAGGTAAGCAAGTGATTTAATAGTAGGAGAGCATTCCCTGAGATTTCTTTGCAAAAATGCACGTGTAGAGTTTGCTTTATTACAAATGGCAACAACGTGATCATGCCAAGACAAGTTGTGAGTAAAGGTGACTCCTAAGTATTTGGCAGAATTGACCTTAGAGAGGAAATGACTGTTGATATTGTACGTTGAATTTATGGGGTTTTTCTTATTTGTTATGGTGAGGTTTTCACACTTCGTCAAATTGATTTATCGAAATATTCTTCGATATTTCAATAATTATCGCAAATTATTACCTTTTCGATTAAAGCAGTATCGAAAATCGATACGATATCGACAAAATTATCGCAGAATCGATATTTTTTCGATATATCGCACATCACTACTAACTACACACAGCACACAACTAAAATAAGGAAGGGTATCTCACTGGAAGTGGCTGTCTTAGATTGACTGACACTTAATACTGCTACTATTATGCACCTATCAATGTATTGCCCCACTACCCCCCCTCGGGCATATATGGGGCTATAGTGGGGATTTGACACAGCCGAATGTCAAATGCCCCATAGTAGGGCAAACCTATCGTGTCAAATCCCCACCGTTGGCCCCAGTTGCAACGCGGGATTAACTCGGGATTTGACATAGCGAAGGAAGTTACAACAAAAAATATTTGGGCACTTACTGAACGATCGTCAAATGCCCCATAGTGGGGCAGCAGTTTCGTGTCAATTCCCCCTGTAAAGCCCCACTTACGCCCAAGGGGGGGGTGGTGGGGCAATACATTGATAGGTGCATTATTAGCTATTGTAATTACTGCACATGTGTGACTCTAATATATTAGGTTGGTATTAGGCGCGAACACGTGTTGTAGCTTGTAGTTTCGTCTCTTCTATCTGGGGCCAGAATCGGTCGTTCTACCCTATCAAACCACTATACATCACATTGGTGCTGTGACGAAACATCGAGATGGAAAACATCCAACGTCTCCGGACCAGACGACGCGCTACCAAATCCAGTGTGACTAAACTTCTAGGGAAAGTTGATGGCATCCTTTCCGCCGATCTTGAAGGCGTCAACTCACAATCGGTCAAGGAAGCAGCGAAGCTGATGGCCGATACTACACTTTGCCAACTCAAGGCTAAGCAAGGCCTGCTGGTCGAGCTGAACAATGCAATCGCCGAAAAGATTGATGACGAGACAGACGAGCGTATAGCCAATTTGATTTAGACGAGCGTATAGCCTCTCTCACCGAGTTTCTACGGAAAGCTAGCCAAGCGCCACCTGCTAAGCCTACTGATGCTCATACCATACTACCAACCTCACCGCCGCCCACGGACTCCTCAGCTGTGCATTCTGATACTCAGCTCCCAGTGACAACTGATTCACTAACCTCATCGCCAGTTGTGAAGCCGACAGAGGATACCGTGAGTAAATCACCTAAGCCATTAATAGTTGTAGACACACACCATAACGTCAGCCGACTCCCAAAACTGATCCTGCCTACCTTTAGTGAGGATCCAATTCAATGGCAGACGTTTTGGGATTCGTTTGACGCTGCTGTACACTCGAATGTTGGTCTTAATGATGTGCAAAAATTTAATTACTTGCGAGCACAACTACATGGGGATGCTGCTAGTGTTATTGCTGGGTTTACCCTCACTGAAAGGAATTACACACAATCACTTGAGTTGTTGAAGGATAGATTTGGGCAGCCATATAAGATTATCAATGCCCACATGGAGGCATTACTCAACCTCACAAAGCCATCTAACAACTTGGCTAGTTTACAGGGCTTTCATGATACCATAGAAAGGCACATGAGGTCACTATCAGCACTTGGCAAGTCTCCTGAATCTTATGGTATGCTATTGACCTCATCCATACTTAGTAAACTACCTGTTGAAACCAAACGGCATATGGCACGTGAGCACTATGAGACAGAATGGTCCATTAAGGATGTGATGGCTGCCATTCGCAAGGAAGTCCAAATTTTTGAAATGAGTTATCAACATGGCGGTAAACCCGGCAATTACGACAGCTTCCCACCATCCACCAGTTCCTTCCACACAGCTACACACAAGGGCCACCACCATCGTGATGGTCAACAGAGGAAGGAACCTGTATGTGTCTTCTGTAAGGGAGGCCACAAGGCTGGTGTATGTAACAGTGTAACAGACCCTAAGGAGAGGTTATCAATTGTGAAGCGAGACAATTTGTGCTTCAACTGTCTTGCCAGGCACAAGGTGACACAATGCACCTCTAAGTTCACATGTAGAGAGTGCAAGAAGCGACACCACACCAGTCTTTGCCACGCCTTCCTTACAGAAACCACACAATCACAACCTGACCAACAGACCTCAGCATTACCCAATGCACAAGCACCTGCAACTGACAATGCTGCATTTACCACAATGACACCTGCTCCTCTCTCAGCATTATATACCAGTGTATGCTTATTGAAGACAGCCATTGCTGAAGTGTCATCAGCAACCACCACTACAGAAGGCAACATTCTGTTTGATGAGGGAGCGCAGCGCTCTTTCATCACACAAGCACTGGCTGATGAACTGTGTCTTCATCCAACCCACCGTGAGACTATCTCAGTATCATCCTTTGGAGGGCAGGTGTCCTCGTCCAGAAGCCTTGAGGTAGCAACACTCTTTGTACACACCCTGAACTCTGCTCGTATCCCAATTTCGGTCCTCATTGTTCAGCAGTTGGCAGCCCCCATCCGAAACTCAGTGCGTACCCACCTGAGTGAAGTTCCATATCTGAAGGGCCTCACATTGGCTCATCCAGTAACCGGGGATGAGAACTTCCAAATCTCAATTCTCATTGGGGCTGACCACTACTGGCGTTTCGTGCAAGATGAAGTAATTCGGGGTGATGGTCCCACAGCAGTTCAATCACGACTAGGCTACCTATTGTCTGGCCCACTTCCCTTACCTCAACCCATTAATTCAACTAACTTACACATAGCTATACTATCGTGTACCACAGAAACCAGTGACCTATTCCAATTCTGGAATTCAGAGTCTGCAAGCTTGTCACCCACTGCAGACACTCCAGATAACAATGTGTTCCTCCAGCAATACATGAAAAGCCATATCACTATACGATCAGATGGTGCCTATAGCTTGCGCTTTCCCTGGAGAGAGGATCACCCTCCTCTCCCATCTAATTATTTTATCTGCTCGAAACGAACTAGGTCCCTAGCACATCGATTGTCCAAAACACCAGAGCTACTGAAAACATATGGAACCATCATTAAAGATCAAGAACAAAAAGGCTTCATAGAAAGAGTAGAGAGTGGCAGTCACACACATAATGTACACTACATTCCCCATCATCCAGTCAGAAAAAACTCGGCCACCACACCTATCCGAATAGTGTACGACTGCAGTTGCAAACAGTCTCGCAACAATCCTAGCCTTAATGACTGCCTTTCAGCAGGTCCCCCGTTCCTCACAGATCTTTGCACCATTCTTCTCCGTTTCCGACTACATACAATTGTGCTTTCAGCTGACATCGAGAAAGCCTTTCTCCATGTGTATTTAGACGAATCAGACAGGGACAGTACACGTTTTTTTATGGCTGTCAGATCCCACTGATGAGAACAGCCCCTTTGTGATCTATAGATTCCGAGTTGTGCTATTTGGAGCTACTAGTTCTCCTTTCATGCTGTATGCAGCACTTAGCTTCCACCTAATTCGGAATTCCTCAGCAATATCACAGGATCTACTTCACAATCTTTACGTAGACAATGTTGTGTCTGGTTGCCATAGTGAGGAAGCTGCACACAAATATTTCATTGAGTCTCGTTCAGTACTTGGTAGTGCAGGTTTCAACCTACGCTCCTGGTCCTCAAACTGTGATTGCCTTCAGCAGGTAGCATCACAGCACAAGGTTGCTGAACCAAGCAACCCAGTCAAAGTACTAGGAATGTACTGGAACACTGAGAGTGATATGCTCTATGTCTCCCCCAACCTAGACACAAAATTTCCACCTACAATGACTAAGCGAGAGGTTCTCAAGTGGTCATCAAGCATATTTGATCCATTGGGACTACTATCACCTGTCACGATCTCCGCAAAGCTCTTCCTACAACAGCTATGGCAAGAGCATTTAGAGTGGGACACTACACTTGACTCCAGTCTGTGCACTCAATGGATCACCATTGCTGCGAACATTGCACAAGCCACAACTCTGTCCTTCTCCCGCAAGTACAATATTGTTTTTCCAGTACCTCAGGGTGTTTCCACTAGTCTGCATGTGTTTGCTGACGCAAGCTTAAAGGCCTACGGCGCAGTTGCCTTTATCCAACAAGGGCAAGGACCAGCCTCAATACTGATGTCCAAGACTAGAGCTGCACCATTGAAGCAGCTAACCCTGCCCAAATTGGAATTAAATGCAGCTGTACTTGCGGCCAGGCTAGCTCACTTTATTATGAAATCCCTGACAATCAATGTGACTGTTCATTTGTGGTCAGATAGTCAGATAGTTCTGCATTGGATTAATAGCCAGAAACATTGAAGCCATATGTAAGTCATAGGGTTGCTGAGATTCACTCTGTTTCCAATAGGTGGAAGTACTGTCCGTCTGCAGAAAATCCAGCAGATCTCCTGACAAGAGGGATAACCTTTCAACAGCTCAGCTCATCTACCATGTGGCTACAGGGACCACCATGGTTGTCATCTCAACAACGTTGGCCAGTCTGGGACCCTACAGGAGTGCTCCTATCACAATCAGAAATTGACTTAGAAGAAGCAGATCAAAGCTCGCACACCGAACAAGATGAAAGCGACCCATCAGTTACCCTCCTGAACATCATAGATATCAAGAGGTACAGTAGCTTAAAGAGATTGCTTTCAGTAACTGCCTATGTGTTGCGCTTTGTCAACAATACAAGACATCTCCTAACTGTCAGCACAAGGTATCTAACCCCAGCAGAGATGTCTACGGCAAACCTGAAGGTCCTTGAAGCTGTTCAACATGCAGAATTTCCCAGAGAGATCTCTAACTTGACTTCAAAATCTCGACGGCTCCCACTGGTAAGACAGCTCAGGCTATTCTTGGATCAGAACCAGCTGATTAGATGTGGTGGGCGCATCCACAATGCCCCACTTTCAGAGCTTACAAGGTTTCCCTACTTGCTGCCATCTAAACACCATTACACAAACCTTGTGATCATACAAGCACACATAATACAACGTCACGGTGGCGTGAACTCCACCCTGACGGTTATCCGGCAGCAGTACTGGATACCATGAGGAAGACAGCGCATCCGCTCACTGCTCCGGAAGTGTGTAATCTGCAGAAAGGTTTCATGCAGACCATATTCAGCGCCAGACCCTCCACCACTTGTGAAATGCCGAGTCAATATGGCTAATCCGTTCGAAGTCACCGGAGTGGATTTCACTGGTGCGCTGTACGTCCGGAGCAGTGAAGGTGAATGCAAGGCCTACATTTGCCTCTTCACCTGCGCTGTTTCCAGAGCAATCCATCTGGAAATAGTTGTTGATCTAACTGTTGCGTGTTTCTTACAGGCATTCCGTCGCTTCGCCAGCAGAAGATCCCTGCCAAGATTAATGCTCTCTGACAATGCCTCCACATACTTGGCTGCGGCCGAGGAGCTCAAGAGCCTATTATCATCTGAGGAACTGGCTGAGAGTCTTTCAAGGAGAGGTGTTGATTGGCGTTTTATCCCCAAACGTGCCCCCTGGTTTGGGGGATTTTGGGAAAGATTCGTTGGGCTCACGAAGTCAGTTCTGAAGATATTGGGCCGCAGTCATGTCACATTGGACAGTCTCCAGACCATAGTGGTGGAGGTAGAAGCTGTGCTGAACAACCGTCCGCTAACCCATGTTTCTGCTGATGTCAATGACATAGACCCCATAACACCATCCCACCTCCTATATGGCCGACCCATTATCTCCCTGCCTTATCAGAGAGTAGAAGATGATGAGATAGATGACCCAACATATGGTGATGATGCAGACATTAGGAAGAGGACTAAGGCTCAAGCACTGCTCTTCAAGCATTTTTGGACCAGATGGCAGAAGGAGTATCTGACCTCGCTTCGAGAATTCCATCGCTCAACAGGCAATAACACACAGATGATAGGAGTTGGTGATGTTGTCCTCATCCACGATGATGCTCCCCGGATTCAGTGGAGACTAGGTGTTGTTGAATATCTTAACAAGGGCAACGATGGAATTGCTCGTTCTGCAAATGTCAGGACATCCACTGGTCAGACAAATCGACCAATAACTAAGCTCTATCCTCTTGAGGTCACAGCAGCAGAGTTGCCACAATCAACACGTCAGGATAATGTTCAAAACAAACAGCCCACTGTAGAAGAGATGTCAAGACCAGTTCGTCGAGCAGCAGTGAAGGGACGCCAGAGGGTACAGCAATGGACTGGTGCTCTTTGTGCCCCCCCCGGAGGATGTCTTAGATTGACTGACACTTAATACTGTTACTATTATTAGCTATTGTAATTACTGCACATGTGTGACTCTAATATATTAGGTTAGTATTAGGCGCGAACACGTGTTGTAGCTTGTAGTTTTGTCTCTTCTATCTGGGGCCAGAATCGGTCGTTCTACCCTATCAAACCACTATACATCACAGTGGCACCTCTAGTCTGTTCCCAAAATAAAGGTGGGTTGACCTTATCAACATCAATATGGGCAACCAACCGGTTCTCTATCATCAGTAGAGGGTAGTACTGGCTGTATAGAGTGGTTTCATGTGATGTCATAGAGTGTTAAATTGAAATGTGTGGCAAAAGCACATGCATTTGTACAGGTAAAGTGTATATTATATTCTGCTACTCTAGAAACAGACAACCTAACAACTATGGTAAGGTAATCATGTGCCAGTTGGTACTAGCATCCTTCAAATATGATTGTTGATGTCTGTTCAATGATAAACGATTCTTTACCCTGGTTAATTTGCTGTCCATGCTTCTGTCATGGCAATACGCGATTATTTTGTATTGGCATTACCATGCAAAGTACCCTATTTGTAGCATGACATAATTAATTTGAAACTTTTAGTAAATGTTTGATCCATAAAAGCATGTAGTAGCGATATTGGATTTAGTTATTTTTAGGATTACAGATGTTGAGCTGGTACATACAGTGTGTGTACATGCACATAAACAAACAGTAATTACACCTATACACATAGCTGCATAAATTATACTAAGTAGCAAGCTGTAAGTTACAGCTAGTTAAAGCACCGCCACACACGTGTACGGAAAATACAGTACAAGGGGGCATGTCAAGAGGCTAATACAGCACGAGGCAAAGTTGAGTGCTGTATTTGCCTCGAGACCCCCCCCCCCCCCCTCCCCCTGAGTGCTGTACTTTTCGTACATACAAGCATAGGCGGTGCTTTAAGTGTTATATTGTACTTCCTGGTTGTCTGGCTCGAAGCAGTTTTCTCTAGTACTCAAACCGCTGCGAATTTCGGTGATCAGGATATCAGATATCAGTAAGTGTTTATTTAATCTATTTCTAGTTGTAGAATGAACTAATAAGATTTGTTTGGCTAGTTTTAGCGATTTACAATGTCACGCACATGATCAATCGTACTATCTTAGTGGAGTTGCGTTTAAATAGCTTCATGATCAGACAATCAGTAGGTGTTTATACAATATATTTCTAGCCATAAAGCAAACTGATTGGATTAATTTGGCTGGTTTTTAGTGATTTACAGTGTCACGCATGTGCTGTCCCATTGGGTTGTTTTTGTAACATTCCTTAAATAAACTCTCTGCATAGCTGTACTGTATTTGCCCAAGAGTGCTGTATTTGCCCAATTAAATGCATAACTGTACTGTATTAGCCGAATTACCTGCATGAGTATTCTGTATGCCTTCTGCAGCTAATTAGTTAGTACTGTATGAACAATACAGTACGCGGCATCACTTTGATCCTTCCACACAAAGTACAATCCCCTCGGTCTGCTGACCCTCAAAATGATATCACTCCGAAATTATCCTTCTTGGAGTGGGGCTGAAAACCGTGATAAAGATTGATATACTCCAATAGAATGCTCAAATACCCTAATAGAGCAGTCAAGGCCTTCATAAAAATGTGTTCCTAAAAGTAGTAAAAAAAGAAAAGAAAAGTTGCCTACAGCAGGAATTAAACCAGGTACAGTACTTCTTACTTTGAGAGTTGGTGTCTTACCACTGTACCAAGATGTTTCCAGGTGGCTAAAGGCTGTTTTGTACTGCTTATAAGTGCTATATGTTCATTAACCCTGCACAACCACTTTGCCAAAAAAAACCAAAAGCTTTGCCAAAAGAGACTGCAAACAGGCTGTTTTAAATACTTTTGACTGTTTCAGTACCTATAAAAATGCTATAAACTAAGTCCGGTGAACTTTGAGACACTAAAATGATTACAGCTTCTGGGGGACTGCACCCCCCAGACCCCCTGCCAGAGACTTTATACTCTGGTCAGCCCCCCTCACATCAACTACTTTCTCTGCCAACGCTCAAGAGTACATTATAACTGCTGGCCACCTTCAGAACCTCACATTCCAAATTTCAGCAAATGCGATCGTGAAACACAAGCCCTCAAGGTCACTTTTTTTTCTTCATACCTTTCCAGAGACCTTCTGTTTACCAGCATAAAATACAAGTGTGCAACTCAATTGTCATGAAGTTTGGTACACATTGCAGTAGTAAGTCTGGTACGAATCTGATGAATATTCAAGAAGTTATGGACAATTATTTGCATAAAAAGACTGACTATTTGTCAAGCCTGCAGGGTAAACCGCCTAAGGCAATGGCTTGAAAATGCATTTTGTGGTTTACCAGAAATCACAGTGAGAGCTACAGAGTTAGAAGGAAAAACAAGCAATATGTTAAATTGTAGTTTCAAAATACTCTAATAAAACAGTCAATGAGTAGCAAAATGTGCATAAACAACATTGACAAAGCAGTTGTCCAAAACTCAAACCCACAGGGACTTACATATACATACCTAATCCGAACTGCTGTTGTTAGCTGCTCAGCTTACTTAATTTCTACCTTATAAGTGAAACTTGAAACTTCTAGTTTAAATCTACAAAAATTTAATATCAATTTCATTGATCTACCAATGGAAGTTCTGTGTATGTTCTATTAGAAGTCCTCAAAAAATGTGCACTCTATTAGAGTACTACAACACGCACACACACATGCACACACCCACACACACATGCACACACCCACACACAC